>NW_024704746.1:2148727-2613727 GCF_018977255.1 Callorhinchus milii | reverse complement strand
ACAGACAGACAGACAGACAGACAGACACTCACACACACACACACAGAGACAAATACTCACACGCACACAGGAAGACGGACACACACACACACAGAAAGAGAGAGACAGACAGACAGACGGATACACAGAGAGATAGGCAGACGGACATGGACGCACACACGCCCACACACACAGGGAGAAAAAAAGAGCAAGAGAGAGAGAGACACACAGCTCGATTATATATACCGTCACACTCCAGACACTAAAACCAGCGGATTCCATCACAAACCAATAAGAGTAAAAGTTTCCCCGCCCGGGAAACCCACAGGGTGTGAGCGAAGGAACATTTACACCCAAATCACACGCAGACCGTGACAGCACGGAAACAGTTCACTCGGCCCAAACTGTCCCCCAACTCATTCCCCCCCTCCGCCGCCTATTATACCCCACTACAGCCCTTGCCTCCTCCGAACGCCCCGCCACTCCCCTCTCGCTGACTCGCACGTCACGTCCCGCTCTCCAAAAAGCGTGGGCGAGCAGTGGGGGTGGGTGGCGGTGGGGGTTACGGGAACCTGGTGTAAGGCATAATAATAATAATAATAATAATTTGGTCGCTCAACCCACGACAGCGTGTGGGACGCTGCCTGTGTGCAATCGGCTGCCGCGTTTCGCCCGCAAAAATACACAGTCGCCACACTTTGCAGTATATTTCGTGAAGCGCTTTCGGGCGCGATGAGACACTGCATCGAACGCACGGATTATTATTAGTAGTATTTTATGACGTGGAGGTGTTTGGGACGAGGAGAGAAAGTTCTGGGAGCGTCATGGCGTGTGATAGAATAATAGCAAGCCTCGCGCTCGATACGGTTGCGTATCCGGACCACACAGTTGCGACGTCTCAAAGCGCTTCGCAGGATACGCCGTAAATATTTTGTGGGCCAAAATCACCCCTTCCCTTCCGCGAGGACAGTGAGCCCCGTTCTCTGGAGGGCCTTTAACCCGTGACGCTTTTAATGAGACACTTTGCGTTTGTTCACCAAAAGGACAAGAAAATAACCTTTTTTTNCTGCAAATAGATTGGGCCTTCGCTTCAGGTTACGCCACCCGAGGTCCACCGCCCGAGAATCACATTGACAATCACAGCGCCGGTGGGATGGAGAAGGCAATCGCAGTGTCTGGTAACACCCGTCAGTGTCAGCGCCCGTGAGGCTGTGAATTATTTACTGTCATCCTTTTTACCATATCGCCCAGTCTAGGTTGACTCTCCGGCGCTGGCTCACTCACTTCACGGCCGTTTGTGGGGACTTCGCTGCGGGCAAAGGCGGTTTGCCACATTCATCTACAAGTCTCGCAGTCACTACACTCTTCAGTAATATCCGGCGAAGCACTTTTGGGATGTCTCAACCGGGGAGTGATAAGGCGCTGAATCAAACGCAGGAAATATTATTATTTGAATAAATAATTTGGTGGCTCATTCCACGGCTGTTTGTGGGGCGCTGCCGTGAGCAATTGGCTGCCGCGTTTCGCCCGCAAAATACGCAGTCAATCCACTCTACAGTGTATGTGAAGTGCTTTGAGACGTCTCGAAGACGTGATAAGGCACCGTATCAAATGCAAGGATTATTATTATTAAGAAGCCAGATGATTGGCGTCTGCCGTTGCTGCCCTGGATTCTCGGTGAGCGGTGGGCCCTTGGAGGGGCCAAGATTTACACCCCCTCGCGTCCTGTGGAAGAGAATCTCTCGCCAACTTCGCGCAGATCGCTCTCCGCACATCAGCCAAGTTACCCCAGAGAGAGACGGAGCAGGTCAGTGTCTCAGTACTCCGACCTCACTCAGAGCTTTTGAACGCACTTCTTGTCCTTTTTAACCTGTGGAGTTTCCCTCGCTGCCCTCCCCCAACACTCCCCTCTCTCCACGCTCTCCCCCCCCACCCCACCAAGCCCCAAACGACCCCCGCCACACCCCCGCTCCGATTTCAACAGGACGAGCTACCTGGCTGATTAAGATGGAAAGAAAGGTCACGGCCTCCACAAGACAGAGAGGGATGAAAGCTCACATCACATCACTTGGATCTCCCAGTGTGGAGAATGTTTCCCGGGGTTCCTCTGTAATCAGCTGCAAACCCAGCGCCGTCTTTAAACGGCCTCCAAAACCAGACTGAGAGCAACGCAAAGGTATGTCACCTATTAGTGGGGGTTACCCCACCTCTGCAGGTAGTGAGCACGCGCTCTCTCTCTCTCTCTCTCTCTCTCTCTCTCGCCACAGGGACACACCCAAATTCCAGAGAGTATTAGGTGCAGGTTGGCGAGAGTCAAGGCTTGTGTTGGGGGTGGGGGTCGGAGGAGTGGAGGGGTGTGGGCGCTAATGATCTTTGAAGTCAAGCCAGGTCCACGACAGTATCTAAAGGGGGATGGGTAACTACAGAGCAAGTCTCACTGGGGTGTGGGTCACGTATCACACAGGGACCTGTAGGGATATGGTCACAGAGGCGAGGATTTACACACTGATAAAGAGGGGGTCGAGACAGAGGCTATAGGGAGGGAGTGTGAGACCCAGGGATAGAGGAGGGGAGAGGGGTGGGGGGAGAACCCTACAGACCGAGGAACGGAGAGAGGGAGAGCGAGACAGAGGGAAGGATGGGGGGAAATGGAGGGATGGAGTTCCAGAGGTTAAGGGGGTGGAATTCATGGGGAGTGAACACATTTCAATCCTTGGCGATTAGCTTTGAGCGACAGGTCTCATTGAATGCATCCTCCCACCCCATCTCTCGTCCCTGGGGGGCAGGGGTGAGGGGGAGAGGAGGGGGGGTGGTGAGGAAGCTGGAATGGGTTGTCATGACACTGGGCACTGTATCCTGGGGAATTGCAAAACTTCAATAGTTTATTTTTCTCCTTCAAGGGGTTTCAATAGAAAGGAACTGTGCTCCTGCTGGGATAATCTGTTCACATCATCCAACTCATTGAGGAGCGCTGTACAGCACATAATGGCCAGACTTCCTGCTCTCTGCTGTTCTCCCCCCCCCCCCCCCCACCACCACCTTCACAGAATATACTGTAAAGACTGTATATTTTATGGGCAAAACACAGCAGCCAATTGCGCACAGCAGCGTCCCCATAAACAGTCGTGGATTGAGTGAACCAATTTTGTTTTGAAGGGATTATTACCCCCGGAAAAGCGATCCACCAATCGACTAACAACCGGGTTCCTCCTCACTGCTGCGTAAACCGAGGCGTGTGGAGTGAGGAGACTTGCCGAAGGTTTGGCGCTGCCCGGGAATCGAACCCGGGTCCTCTCACTTGAGAGGCGAGTGCTCTAACCACTGAGCCTCAGGACTCCATGGTTTTAAAATAAAGAACAGGTGAGAAAAAAAATCACCCATCGGCCTGGGAATCTGGCAGTAGAGCTGGGGAATCCCTCGGTGTTCCACAGAGGCTTAGATGACTGTTCTGGTGGAAAAGGAGCCTTTGTGATGACAGTATGTCTTTCTAGTCATAAACAAAAACTTTCCACAGTGACCCACAGTGTTTACACAACCACTCACAATCGTCCCTTTCTTCTCTCTCCCTCCCTTCCTCCCCCTCTATCTCCCTCTCACCCCACCTCCTCTGTCTTCATCTCTCTCTCTCCCTCATTTCTTGCCCTCTCCCAGCAAAAATCAACTCACGTTAAAACTAGTCATTACTTTATTTCCGGCTCGCTTCACAGAATATACTGCAAAGTGTAGTGACTGTATCGTTCGGGGGCGAAAAGCGGCAGCCAATTGCGCACAGCAGTGTCCCGCAAACAGTTGTGGATCGAGTGACCAAATTTGAATCATTATAATTTTTTTTGAGGGGACTATTACGCCCAGAAAGCGATCCGCCAATTGACCGGGTTCCTAATTACCAGTAGGTAAACAGAGGGGTGTGGGGTAAGGAAACTCACCTAAGATTTTATCTCATCTGGGAATCGAACCCGGGTCCTCTCTACAGGACACCAGTCCTTTACTCTATCTTGTTCCTTCTTAAAACCTAATATGGTTAATGCCTTGTTCCTGGATCATTTATTACTACGGTAATTATAATCCGCATTTCACACAAAAAACCCTTCGTATCTCTCCTTTGCGCCTTGCTAACAATCTTCAAATGGCTGCCCTCCAGTCACTGACTCACCGACCAGTGGAAATAATTTCTCCGACCTATTTTGTCAATACCCCTCGGCATCATAAAGACCTCGATCAGGTCTCCTCTCAACCATCGCTGTTCCAGTGAACATAAGGCCAATTCCTTCAGTCTCTGTTCATATAGGTCAAACCACTCAGCCTTGTATCGGCTTTGTTAAATGGTAGTTCAGGTGGACGTTAAAGATCGCCTGTGGCTGTTAAAGGAAAGGGAATTTCTCTCCCTCTCCAGTGTCCTGGCTGACCACCCCCAGCCCTCCTCACCACCCCACTCCCTCACCCCACTCCCTCACCCCACCCCAGATAAAATCGATCGTAGACGTCACGGCTGTTTTGGGCGGACTTCGTTGTTGAGTTCACCGGCAGACGGACAGTCACTTAACTTTACAGTAAAATGCTGTGAAGCGTTGAGTGAGAGAGAGGGAAAGAGAGAGCGCGAGAGAGAGAGAGAGAGAGAGAGAGAGAGTTGGGCAAATTCAATATTATTTTTTAGAATGCTCCATTTCTAACGGGAGAACTGAATGAGAAATTTGAGTGGGGAAACTCCTTCACAGTGCGACACAGACACCCACCCAAGCCCCCACCCCCACCACGTACCCCCACCCGAGATTCCTCCCCACCCAAGGCAGAGCAGAGTAGCCCGCGGCAGCCCGGCACATGTCCTCTTTGCTTCATTCAGAAATCCACTGGAAATCAGCACAAGTTAACAATCACCCACCCACCCCCACCCACCCCCCACCCCCACACCCCCACACACATACGCTCTCTCTCCCGATGTCAACCTGTAGCTCAGTGGTTAGAGCACTCGCCTCACAAGCGAGAGAGAGGACCCGGGTTCGATTCCCGGGCAGGACGAAACCTTAGGCAAGTTTCCTTACTCCACACGCCACGGTTTACCGAGAGGTAGGTAGGAACCCGCTTGTTAGTTGAATGGCGGATTGGGTTGGGGGTAAAATGTTGGGGATTTGGGGGGGGCTGGGGGTTGGGGGGCTGGGGCTTGGAGGCTGCGGGGTTGCTTCCATCATGGTGAGTGGAGCTGGGCCGCTTGCTCACTGAGCTCACTTGCCACTCTTTCTCTTTCTCAGGAGCAGTTCGGGCCCGAGTGATGAATGAAGCATCCGTTCAGAGTTCAGGATCAAACCACAGAGAGCGAGAGCACGAGAGAGAGAGAGAAAGAGAGAGAAAGCTAGCAAGAGAAAGAGAGCAAGAGAGAGCGAGAGCGCGAAAAAGACGGACAGCCAGAGAGAGAACAAGACAGAGAGAGAACAACAACAACAACAAAATTGCATTTAAATAGCTTTCATGTTGGAAGGACTTCCCAGGCCCTGGACAGTTAAGGGAGCTAGGGATTGTAATCAGGAGGGGTTGGAGGGCAAGATGGGTGGGTGGGTGGGGGGGGGGTTGGGAGTGTGGCCGAAGACACGGGCAAAGAGGAAAGTCTTGAGGCAGCCTTGAAGGAGGCGACGAGAAGGGGACGAAGAACAAGAGAGTAAGAGAGAACAAGAGAAAGAGGGAGAAAACAAAAGAGAGAGAGAGAGGTAGGAGAGAACGAAAGAGAGAGAAAGAGAGGAGAGAGAACAAGAGAGAGAGAGAGAGAAAGAGAGGAGAGAACGCGAGAGAGAGAGAGAGAAAGCACCAGCGAGAGTGTGAGCGAGTGAGAGAGCGAGAGCAAATGAAAGCCTGGGATTCACTGAAAGCCAAACTCATTAGGAGGCAGTTAAGGCCAATGGGTCTCCCAATCATGGCTGCTGAACGCTCAGGCTGTGTTGTATGACAGTCTCCCAGTAAATATAATTGACCCTATGAGCTTGTGTGCCTTCAAACACTGATGCTTTGTCTCTTCCCCTCGGGCGCTGATCAAAATGCAAACAGCTTCCAGTGAAGCTCAACGTTTCGAAGCGTGAGTGCAATACATGGGGAGACAGAGGGGGAGGGGGGGAGATGGGTGGTGGGGGGGGGGGAAAGGAGGGAGGCGAGGGGGAGAGGGGTTTGCGCAGGAACATCCCGAGAACGAGCCTGGCCACTGCGGGTCAGAGCTAAGCATCCCTCGCTCCCGGTCGGGTGGACTTTAAATGTGTTCCTGCGGAGCTATTGCAAAGAGACAGCGGGGAGTTCGAACACGGTGGCAATCCGGCTCCCCCCGCCCCCCACCCACCCGGACGCAACTCCACGCTCACGTCAAAGCCGCCTGGATAGCGTCTGCCCCCAACGCACACCATCACCGTCACACACGGCAATCACACCCCCAGGGACGTTCTCTGGCAAACACCACCACCGACCAACGCGCTGGCGGTCAGTTACTGTGGGTTATTCCCGGTCATCACCTAACCGCCCGCCCCACTCCCCCAAGCGCAGAGCATGTGTCTCGGGAATCAAGTCTCTATCCCCTCCGCAACCCCACCCCCGTCCTCTTGCGCTCAGTGGCTCCCAACAGGTGGGCGTTTACACAGACTCTCAAGCACGGTGATGGGTCTCCGCACGCGTCCAGACACCCGGCTGGTCAAGACAATAGCCTCGCTTCTCTCTGCAGAGAGGAGGCAAGTGACAAAGGCAACTCACACTCTGCTCGGTATCAACCGCTGAAGGGACAGGCTGGACCTTCTGTCGCTGCAAGTGAAGCATTGGTGTTTGAGGAGTTCTCTCTCTCCTCTCTCTCTCTCACTCGCTCTCTCTCCACTCCCCCCACCCCCCCCCCCCCCGCCTCCCTCCATTCTGCGTTAGCAATGTTAGCAATGATTTGTGTTCTCACTGGAGGCTGGTGTTCAAGAGCTCCTTCTGCAGGTCATCACCCTCTCTACAGCACAACACACATTAACTGAGAGAGGCTCCCCGTGCATTTGATGCAGCGCCTTATTGGAGTCGGCGAGATGTCTCAAAGCGCTTCACAGGATACACTGCAGAGTGGTTTTCCTCTGTATTTTGAGAGACACATCCTGCTTTACCTAATTCCACTGAGAAATAGGCACGGGTTATACTAAAACAATAATAATCCTTGCATTTGATTTAGCGGTTCATCACGTCTTCGCGACGTCTCAAAGCGCTTCCCAGGATACACTGTAAAGTGGAGTGAGTGACTGTGTATTTTGTGGGAGAAACGCGGCAACCAATTGCATACAGCGACGTCCCCACAAACAGTCATGGATTGAAGTGACCAATTTATTATTGTTTTCTTTTCTTGAGGGGTTATTAACAGGCGTGTGGAGTAAGGAAACTTGCCCAAGGTTTCACCCTGGCCGGGAATCAAATCCAGGTCTCTCGCTTGTGAGGCGAGCGCTCTAACCACTGAGCTACAGGACTCCTGACAAGAGGCAAGGCTTGGGGGGGGGACCCCAGAGTGTGCGTTGGGGTAACTCCTGGAATCTCACCAACTAGAAACACGTAGCTTGTCATTGAAAGCGCTGGTAAGCTTTCCCCTTTGCTTGTCCAAGTCTACCCTCTCCAAGTCCTGCCGATGTGCTGGGCTGTGCTGCCATCAGCCTGGCTCAGGAACCGGACTAGAGAGGGCCACAAGAGGGCTGGCTCGATTCTGACACCCCGTTGCCAAACATGTCACCTTGGAACTAATTCAGCTCCCAGCAGACCCCCGCTTCCCTCCCCACCCCCACAGGAGGATACAACCACAGCCAACCTGAACTTACACAGTGGCCCTCATGCAGGATAGTGCGGCGGAATGCTGTCCGTCACCGTGCCGAGGTCGGATGCTGAGTGAGGAGGAAGGGAGAAGGAGGAAGTGACCATCGGTCGAAGGGGTAGGTCTTCAAATGGGATTTAAAGATGGATAAAACAGGGGCATTTGGGGGAGGGTTTGAGACAAGGAGTTCCTTGGGTGAGGGGCTGGAGGGATGAGGTCAGATGGACCGAAGGGGCTTCCTCATCTGAACTAATCTGTGATCTTGAGGTGTGATCTGGACTCCAGGGGCAGCAAAGAGCCCAGGAAGGGATATTGGATGGCTATCAGAAGGAGGAGATTTTTGAACGAAGGGAACGTAAAGGAATGAGCGAGTGCAACATAGCAGCGCTGTGTCAGCAAGAAAACCTTCTCGCCTTCAAAGAGTTTCTGTTCAGCCGGGGTGTCTGACACATAACTGGCAATCAACCCATTGCTGCGCTTAAAGCCTTTCCAAACCCAACAGTGTTCCATGCAGAAGTCGCTGAGAACACGCTGATGACCTTTCGCCCAATCATCGACCTGAAACGTTAACTCATTTTCCTCTCTCCATAGATGCTGCCTGACCTGCTGCGTGTGCCCAGTCGCTTCTGTGTTTATTTCAGATTTTTCCCACAGCGAGTTGTTGGGATCTGGAATGCACTGCCTGACAGGGCGGAGGAAGCCGATTCCATAACAACTTTCAAGAGGAAAGTAGATAATTATTTGGGGAGGACAAGTTTGCAGGGCTATGAGAAGAGAGCGGGGGAGTGGATAGTTCTTTTCAAAAAGCCGGCACAGATACGATGGCCGAATGGCCTCCATCTGTGCCGTATATTTCTATGACTCTGTGATTTTCAGGATCTGCAGTATTTTGGCTCTTGTGTTCCATGCATCCCACCTACACATGAAAATCCCAGAGATAAGGACAATTTTATTCCATACAGCGAACGAGATGTCTCACACACACTCATCCCCTGGACGTCTATACACAGTTAAACACTTGTACTGAATACAACTAAGTACTTCTAAATACAACCATCATCATTCTTCCACACGTTTCAGTTGTTGGTCAGTGCACTGTGTAAAAAAAAACATGGGGCTGGTAACAGGACTTTGTGAACGCCCTGTACACATTCATTCGTTGTATGGGGCTGAGTTCACATCATATATACATATATGTGGTCGTTAGTCGTTCGGCGGATCGCTTTCCGGGGGTAATAAATGCTCCCAAAAAATAATAATAATGATAATAATTTGGTTACTCACTCCACGACTGTTTGTGGGACGTCGCCGTGTGTAATGGGCTGTCGCGTTTCGTCCACAAAATACACAGTCACTACACTTTACAGTGTATCCCGTGAAGCGCTTTGAGACGTCTCGAAGACGCGATAAGGCGCTGTATCAAATGCAGGGATTATTATTTTATAGTAAATACACCACCCCTCCCCCCACCCCAAAGCTTGTCAGATTGAGACGGAGGATGGCTTTCTGTCTGGGATCCTTTGCTGTGGAGATGCGTTCTCTCTGACTCAGGCCATTTGGGGCTCTTTTCCCTGATTTAATTATCTTTCCTGCTTCTCGCGGCTGATAGTGAGAGGGGAGCGATGTCGGCGCAGCTGAAGCTCATAAAGAGCAGCGGCAGGTGGAAGCCATCACCGCAATTACCTTGTTAGCAGCAAAACATTCCGTCCAAAATTGCGGTAAGGAGGAAAGTCGTTAACTCTCTCTCTCATTAATCTCGCTCAAAGGCAACTCTCCGGCTGACGGCACTCGCCGCAATTCATAACGAGATCAATCCTCCGATTTCCGACGGGATTTTACTGACGAGTGTAGTGACTGCATGTGTGTTTCGCAGGCCAATGTTGGAGGCTCATTTGCGCACAGGGAGGTCCCCCAAACAGCCGTAAAGCGTGCAGCGCTTTGAGACGCCTCAATAAGGCGCTATATAAATTGCAAGGATTATTCATTATTATTATTGATGAAGACAACAACAACAAAATTACATTTATAGAGCGCCTTTCACGTCGGGAGGATGTCCGAAAGCACTGTCCCAAAGCGACAACAACGACAACTCACACTTATTCCGCACCTTTGATGTGTTTGAAAATGCTTCACACAGGGAGCTGAGACCAATAGGATCACTTTCAGACCAGAGCAATAATAATAATAATCATAATAATCCTTGCATTTGATATCGCCCCTTATCACGTCTTTGAGACGTCTCAAAGCGCTTCACAGGATACACCGTAAAGTGAATTGACTGCACATTTGTGGGCGAAACACAGTAGCCACAGCTCTCAGCAGATTGAGCCTAGAAGATTGAGTGACCAGTTTTCGAAGGGTTTATTACCCCCGGGAATAGCGATCCGCCAATCGACTAACAACCGGGTTCCTACTGACTTCAGAGGTGTGTGGCGGCGTAGCGAGACTTGCCTAAGGTTTCTGCTTAAAAAGTCAGGTTAGCGCTCTCTCGTTTTTTTTCTGCTTTGAGAATATTTCTGGTTGAACTTGGAAAGTGGACTTGCCTTCGATCGAAATTGTTACTTGTGACCCACTCGCTGAGATAGAATGTAACCGAACGCTCAGCCCTACCCCCTCGTCAAGGTCAAGCTCCCTGCATCCCTCCCTAGCTCAGTGGTTAGAGCCCTCGCCTCGCAAGCGAGAGGACCCGGGTTCGACTCCCGGGCAAGGCGAAACTTTGGGCAAGTTTCCTTACTCCACACACCTCTGTTTGCCCAGCAGTAAGTAGGAACCCGGTTGTTAGTCGATTGGTGGATCACTTTTCTGGGGGTAATAATCCCTTCAAAATAAAAATAATAATAATTATTTGGTCACTCAATCCGCGGCTGTTTGAGGGACGCTGCTGTGCGCAATTGGCTGCCGCGTTTTGCCCACAAAATACACAGTCAATTCACTTTACAGTATGTTCTGTGAAGCACTTTTAGAGACGTCTCGAAGACGTGTAAGGCGCTGAATCAAATGCAAGGATTACTATTAATATTATTATTATTATTATTCACCAGCTCAGACGACAAATCACCCCATTCCGGCATTTGCTGACAGTCCGACTCCCTGTGCTACACTCTCTCGCCAGGCGACTGTGGGTTCGAACCCGCACCCACCTCTTCCCCCTCCCCCCGCAGCAGGACTTTGAGCTCCGGGTCTAAGCTGATACTCTCCCCACCCCACAGCACTGCACATCCAGACACACCTTCGCTGGGACATTAAACCGATGCCCCATCCGTTCCTGGTTGGAGTAGATGTTAACAGCGCTGTAATCCGATTGCAAAAAGAGACGGGAGTTTTTCCCGGTGTCCTGGTCGACAATTCCCCCATTTCCAAGATAAAATGGACGGTTTGCCTCACGACTAACTCTGGGGGCCCTGCCGTGTGCCAACTGGCTGCCACGCTCCCTTACAAAACACACAGTCACTCCACTCCACGACCGATTCCCTGTCAAAGCACGTTTGCGTCGAAACGCGAGCATTATTTATTATTCACCCTTTCTTTTTTACTTACCGATTCCTGCGATCGAGGAAACTGACCGACTTCAGTGTCGTCACGGGTTAAAGCCTGGCTCGCACGCTCTCTGGGTTACTCTCTCAGTCGAAGTTCCCAGCTTTACTCCTCTTGAGTTTCAACGCCAGGGGTTTGGTGTTAGCACACGCCTGGCCATGACAGGCAATCACGCTGCTTGTATGTCCTTCGGGCAAAAACTCCTCGTACCTCACCAGACCCCTGACAGCAACCACCAACTATCGATAGAAGCTAAACAACTTTGTACAAACTCAGCTCCTTCTCTCTCGCTCTCTCGCTCACTCCTCGCCTGCACAGCTCTCTCTCTCTCTCTCTCTCTGGAAGCAATGGAGTGATTTGATAAGAGGCTACAGATTTGCCTACACACGCGGAACCCCGGCTGATAAGACAGCCGGGGACAGTGCGTGATGGTGAAGGCTACGTTCGTACAGCCCCGTTGTACAAATGGGTGGGGGCAGATTCCAATTGGTTCCTTGGCCTCGGATTTTGCCCGGATTTTCCGTTGGACCCCCCCCCACAAGAATCGGACACCTTCAGCTTCTCTTACCCCCACCGGCTGGAGCTCCATCCCAGAGCCCCTCTGCCTCGCCCACTTCCAGCCCCATCTCAAACCCTTCCTCTTCGACCTCATCTTCCTTCCTCCACCCACTTTGCCCTCCAGCCCTCTCTGATCCCAACCCCCACCCCCCCACCAGCTCGGGTATAGATCCCTCATCCCCAGCGCCTTGGGATGTCCTCCCTACGTAAAAAGGCCTGTGTAAATGTTATTTGTTGTTGTTGACCAATAATCCCCCAGATAAGATCGCTCATTCACTTCACAGCTGTTTGTCGGACATTACTGTTTGCAAATTGGCTACAAAACACACAGTCACTCCACTTTACAGTAATCCTTGTGTAACGCTTCGAGCTATTTTGATGCCCCAGGCCCTCCCAGTCCCTATATCAATAACCCGAGCAAGTAGCAGCCGGTTGAGGAGGTCAGGCTGAGCCATGGCACCCTCTACAGTGTCGAGAGGTGCTACCGACACCCACTGCCTCGAACTGAGGTGCGGACAATGGCGGAGAGGGGAGGGGAAGGGGCGTTAGATAAAATGGGAGCGAGTTTTGGGGTTGGAGCTGTGACTGTCCACATAATGACGCTAGATGACGGAGAGAGGGTGGGGGGGATACAAGTGCTCGTGGAACCTGACTCCCCCGCCACCCCGCACCCCCCCCCCCACACCACACCACCAAAGGGAAGCCAGACTAGTGACTGGACCAGTGTGTGGGGTGGGGGGTGGTGGTGGGGGGGGAAGAAGAGAGAATAAAATATAGAAAACGAATGAAAAAAGCTAGGAATGGTTATCCAATAGACCTTGAACCACATTCCCATCCCAAGCAGGAAATCCATAGGGACCTTCGCTTGTACATGAAGCTGTTAGATTAAAATGGAGTTATTGTACATCATTTATAAGACTGTAGTGAAGCTCCCATCCGCACTGCGAGATCGGAGATGGCATTACGTGACCAATCTTTTTATATCCTCCGCAGGGAAACGGGAAAATTTCAGGGAACGCACCATTAATATCAATGAACTGCGAGATGCAACTTGAAAACTACCTTTTAAGTGCACTTCCTTTTTTTTATTGACGGCAGCCTGGCTCGGCTCGGCCCTTCTCGCTCTCGACTCCCGAGTCGTGAGGTTTGTGGGATCAAACCCCCCCATTCTCTGTCCCTGGTATCATGGCTGATAAGTCCCCACAAAAAAAATTGGTCATTCCATTCGTGGCTGTTTGAGGTCGGGGGGGGGGGGGGGGGGCGGGAATGTAGCTGTGCGTAAATTGTCTTCTGCGTCAGATGTGTGCATCATCATTATTTTATTTTACTGCTTGATAACATCTTACTGACGCCCCATGACCTTCGGTAAGATGTTTGCTGGTCAGTACGTAAACCAATTTCTAACTGAGGCCTTAATGTACGCTGTCAAAACACACGCTGAGCAAAAAAATGACTCCAAATTCTGAGTAATAACAATAATAATAATAATAATCCTTCCATTTGATACAGTGCCTTCACTGCCTCGTGGCAGGCAAATAGATAAATAATGAGTCGATCTCCTCCCTACAATCTATCGCTGGGATTTCCATGTGTAGGTGGGAGGCACGGAATTCTCGGCTGGGGTTGGGAGACTCTTAAGCAACGGTGATGGGTTTCCGCACGTGTCTGACGCGAAAAAAAAAGCAACTTTGAACATGTGCCTTCTTGAGCTCAGTGTCTGTGAGAGTATTGTTATCTCAATCCCACTTCAAATGTTTGTGTACCTCTGAATGCAAAACCCCCTCTGGGATGAAATGTCTCGTTGTAAGACTAAAGACCCCTGTATATTCTAACCGCTGTCGATGTCTAGCGAGGATCAGAACAAACTCTGAGGTGACCTTTTCCCAGAGGAATATCACCTCCCGAATCTTCCCAGCTCCTCACGTAAGCCAGAAGCCATTGCAGTGAGATACCTGAGGGCTGATCGCTCACAATAAACCAAACAGGCCCGTTTGTCAGCCCGCTCAGCAGAGGGGAAGGATATTAATGATCGCAGACTCCACTGGGAGCCTGGTGTCCAATCATGGGGTTAATGGCATCATGAGTTGTGACAAGGTTGGCTGCTTTGGTGTACGGGCTGAACAGCAGAAAGCAGCGACACTGTTAGTGAAGCTATTGGGGACATCTGTTTTACGGAGTATAAATTAGTCCCAGTTCCTAAACGTACACCTGCTCAACCCCTGAGCCTTGAATAATAATAATCCTCACGTTTCATCTGGTGCCTTTAATATCAAACATCTCAAAGCGCTTTCCGAGGGGCTTACTGTAAGGTGTAGCGACCGGTGTATTTTCTAATAAACTTCCATTTGGCTTATCACGTGACCCACGAAGAGCCATGAAGCGAATAATAATAATAATAATACTTGCATTTGATGACCAGTTGGTGGTGGGGTGGGGGGGGGAGTTGGTGTGATTGTCAGCCAGGACACTGGGAGAGAAACTCCCTTCTCTACTTACAGCACACAACAGGATCTTTAACATCTGCCTGAACAGGGCTCAGACGGATAAACCCCGGTTTAACGTCTCCTACGAAGGACGGCGCCTCCTCAACCCAGTGCTCCCCCCAGCACTGCACTGGAGGGTCGATCAGCCTGGACTATATGAGTCCAATATCCCCAACTTGGAAGCTTGAACGCACTTCCTTCTGACTCAGAGTTAGAAGGCGAGCGACTGAGCCAGGCTGACGCGTCTCGTCTTAATATCGGATAGATTCAGCCTGAATTTGGTGCCGATCGTGTTCTTTTCGTTTTTTTTAAAATAAAAGACCTCGTGCAAATTTAAGACTAAATTGAAGAAGTTTCTACAATTCCGCTCTGATGGGAAGCATTTTAAAGCGTAAATAATAATAATAATCCTTGCTTTTGATATATCGCCTCCTCACGACGTTGAGACGTCTCAAAGTGCTTCACAGGATGTACTGTAAATGGGTTGACTGTGTACTTGTGGGCGACACGTGGCAGCCAATTGCGCACGGCAGCGTCCCCACAAACAGTTGTGGATTGAGTGACCGCACTTTTTTTGGGGGGGGGAATTATCACTGTAAAGGCAGGAGGTCCAAATTCCTCACTGCGCGGAGCAAATCGGGTTCTGATCTCACAGGAAGGAGAGAGTTAACTGAGAGAGGAAATAGCTACCGAGCTTTGGGAAAATAGACGTGACCTCTGGAGATTAGGACCCAGAATGTGTTGTTAATGCTTCCGACAGGGATGTTCCCAATTTGATGACATGGCATTGAATCAGATCTCTCTATTGTCTCTCGGCTTTCCCTTCCCGCACGCCTTCAGTTACCAGGACTAATCCTGCAGGGGAAAGGGAGCGAGCGACCAGGGAATGGGGTTAGAGTAGAGAGCTCCAGTGGGGGAAGCGAGCCCCAGCACAGACACGATAGGGAGAGAGAGAGAGAGCAGGGAATGGGGTTAAATTAACTGGGCTGAATAATCTTCTAGAGTCTGCATGTTTGGCATTGTTTGCCCAACACGTTGCACCCTTCACCAGGGCACAGCGGGAGATAAACTACCGTTCAGGAAAACACTTTTATTTACAAATTAGGATAAAGAATTTTGAACGAAGCCACAAATTAGTGGACGGCGATACTGAAGCTCATGAATAGTGATAGAAAAAAAACTGATCCATTTACAGGAACGATTAACAAATTACTATTTGTAAAGGAGTTAAAAGCAGTCATTAATCTAACCATGTGAACAAACTGTGCATTTCAATAATATTTGTCCAACTGCTGCAAGATTGGGAGAGCAGATCTTTGCTGGGATAAACTATTTCAAATATTAACAGGAAACAAAATCTCTGGCTTGCAAGCGCGGAAACTAACACACGCATAGACACATAATGCACGCAGGTACAGTCACGCACACAGACAGACACACAGATGCACGCAGGTACACAGACAGACGGATACACACACACGCAAACGGACAGAGACTGAAACACACACGCGCACGCGGACAGAGACTGAAACACACACACGAACACAGACAGACGCAAATACACACACAGCCACATAGACAGACACAGACATGGTGACACGAGGACAGCTAAATACCATCACATCTTGTTCTTTCCCATCAATTACCTCCCAGCCAGGGCTCCTCACAGGCTCAGCCGCCCTCTGTGTTGTACATCTGCTCACAATCTGTTGACATTTCTGTTAGGTTTCCGTGCTGTATCACTAGATGTATCTGAGTCCCGTTCCCCCCGCGCTCCCCCATTCACCCCCCGCCCTCGTTCCCTTTCTGCGGAGTATAACCAAGGATCTGTCAAGGGTACGAGGCTGACTGGGTATTTGATCAGATGGTGAACATAGAGGCAGCACAGAGGGGAGTAGCAAGGCTGATCCCCAGGGTCAGAGGAATGAGCTACAACCAACGATTAGACAAGCTCGGGCTCTTCAGTCTTGAGAGAAGACGTCCCAGAGGAGACCTTACAGAGGTGTAAAACATTTGAAATGGGATTGAAAGAGCAAACCTTACAATGCTTTGGAACACACTGAGACACAGAACAAGAGGCCACGGGTTTGGAGTTTGCAAAAAGCGGGTAATTTCAGGACAGATACCAGGAAGTGTTTCTTTACCCAGAGGAGAATGAACGGGTGGAACAGGGTGACGAAGTTGAGGGGGTGGGGGGGATTCAGCGCAGGTCACTTAAAAAGCAGCTGGATGTTGTGACTGAGTGGGGGAGATCAAGATGGAGGAGATGGGACGGGCCAAAGGCCCTACTTCATCCCAAAACAACATTGAGATCTGTGGAACATGCTCTGATCCATCGGCTACAACAAAACGTCCCCAAAGGGCCTCACAGGGAATCACTGTCACCTCTAGTGACTGTGCGGCGGTAGGGGGGGAGCACCTCCGACAATGCAGTGCCTCCCCCCCACCTCTGCGCTGAGGTTGGATTCCAAGTCTCCGTACGCCTTTGAAACCACAGTCGTCTGAGTTAGAGGGGAGCCAGGAACAACAACAACACAGCGCCCCTCATTCACACAGGGTAGCGTCCCAGAGCGCTTGCCAGAGGCGGAGCACGAGGCAAAGGAGGTGGGAGAGGTGACCGTGGACACGGTCGAAGAGGTAGGTCTTCGGGCGCGACCTGAAGCTGGGAAAGGAAGGGGAGCAAGGCGGAGGGATAGAGGAAGAGCATTCCAAAGTTTCGGGGAGTAGCGGCTGAAAAGCGCGGCCACCGATGGTGGCACAGAGGGCACGAGGGACAAGCAGGCGGCCAGAGCTGGGTTGAGCGGCGGCATTTGGCAAACAAGGCCAGACTGCAAACCAACGGGGACTGAGGTAACGACTTGATGGGATTGCTGCCCGTGTTCCACTGCAGCTGCTGCTGAACAGCTTCACGTTCTCACTCAATGTCGTCGCTAGACTAGTACAGAAGTCATCCTTGCGATTGATATAAAGGCTCAAAGCTCTTCACAGTGTTTTACTGTACGGCAATAATATTAATGATCATCATAATACAACAACAAGATTACATGTGTACAGCGCCTTTCATGTTGGACGTCCCAAGGCGCTGGACAGTGTACAGAATTTCAGACCCGAGCTGGGGTTGTGGGGAGAAGGGAGGGGAGGGGAAGGGGGGTGGCCGATGGCATGGTCAAAGAGGAGGGTCTTGAGGCGGGACCTGAAGGAGGCTAAGGAGGGGACGAGGCGGAGTGACTGGGGGATGGAATTCCAGAGGATGGGGGCAGAGTGGCTGAAGGCTCTCCCGCCAATGGTGGGGTGGGTGGGTCGGGGGACATGGAGCAGGTCAGAGCCGGCTGAGTGGAGGGAGTGGTCGGGTTGGTAGGGGTTAGGAGGTCACACATGGCCTCGCCCCACCCGTTACCTAGGGTGGGGCGAGGCCATGGAGGGCTTTGTATGTGAGGACCAGGATCTTGAACTGGATCCTCTGAAGGATAGAGAGCCAATGGAGGTGGGGGAGATGGGGTCACGGAGTTTGGTGCGGGACAGGACACGGGCTGCAGAGTTCTGGATTACAGTCTGTGGAGGGAGGAGTTGGGAAGGCCGACAAGCAGGGCGTTTGCATAGTCGAGCCTGGAGGTGATGAAAGCATGAACAAGAGTTTCAGCGCCTGAGGGGTGAGGTAGTGGCAAAGTTGGGCGATGTTGTGGAGGTGAGGGAAGGCAGAGCGGGTCATGGCTTGGATGTGGGGAAGAAAAGACAATTGAGGGTCGAATAAGACACCGAGGTTCCTGACTGTCTTGATAATAATCCTTGCATTTGATATAGCGCCTTACCACGTCGTTGAGACGTCTCAAAGCGAGCGGGACTGTACAGTGTGCGTCTTTTAGGCAATTTTGCGGACAGCGACATCCCCTCGAACAGACAGGAAGAGAACGAGCCATGTTGTCTGCCTACAACAACAGCAGCTTGTATTTACACACCAACAGGTTGGACTATTCCCACCCGATTGCATTTCTGTCGATTTGTAAGAAATTATCCAAACTTTCGCATCGCTCCTCGCTCAGGAAACGCTGGAATCGGAGAGCGCAGAGCGAGTGTTACGAGGTTTACATGAGACTAATGGAGGAATAAACAGCACAGCTGTGAATCGATGGTTTCGGAGTAAATTGCTTGATTTGAATACCGTTTTGCAAAATTGGCTGGTGTATTTTCAATTTCAATTAAGAAGCATCTGCCTTCGCAAAGCGGCAGCAGGGAATCCAGGAGGAGATTCTAACACTGAATGGAATTCAGGGAAAAGAGCGAATTTGCAGTCTCACCCCAAAACCACCCTCCTCCCCCCACCCCCGCCCAACACCCACACCCCCACCACCACCCCGACACTGAGAAGCAATCGCTGGAATCTCTACAACGACAAAACACAGTCCCCCCAAAGCACTTAAACCATTGCAAATATACTATAATATATCAGAAGTCCTGTAGCGTGATGGTTGGAGCACTCGCCTCGCAAGCGAGATGACCTGGGTTTGATTCCTTCGGCAGGAGGAAACCTTAGGCAGTTTCCTCACTCCACACACACGCCTGTGTTTACCAGCAGTGAATAGGAACCCGGTTGCTAAGTCGATTGGCAGATCGCTTTCCTGGGAAAGTCTGGCGCAGTGGGCAACTCTCTTTCTGTCTCCTTCTCTGTGGTCTCCAAGTCAGAAGGTTGTGGTTTCAAGCCCCCACATCGGGACTTGGAATCACATGGTCTAAGCTGATGCTCCAGCGCAGCACTGGGGGGCTGGGGGGGGGATGCGTTGCATTGTTGGAGACGCCGTACTTCGTGAGACGTTAAAACCGAGCTCCCCGGCTGTGCTGGTTCATGTTAAAGATCTCCCGCAGTGCTGCTGGAAAAGAGAAGGAGTTTCTCTCTCTCCCTGGCGTCCTGCCCGACAATCCCCCAAATAATATTGGCCACTCACTCCGTTGCTGGTTTTGGACATTCATTGAATTGATTGCATCTTAAGCATCAAACGCTGTTATCCTTTGAAAGACTCTAAACATGACTTGGGTGACAGACACAGCCCTTCCCAGTTGACGTGTGAGGTAGTGAAAGGATTAGTGAGACACTCACTCCACCTGTCACTGGGAATTACTCGAATCACTTTACACATATTCCAAGGTCTTCAAACAGCCAAAAAAAACATCTCACAGATGGATGGAAATGTAGCTAAACTCAGAGCAAGCAACAGAGAGCTTGTGAGAGAGAGAGCGAGAGCGAGAGAGAGAGGAGAGAGAGGCAGAAAAGGGAAAGAGAGATCCCATTAGAGAGAGGAGGGTGAAAGTGAGAGAGCAAGAGAGAGTGTAAGAGAGAGTGCGTGTGTGAGAGAGAGAGAGAGAGAGAGAGAGAGAGAGAAAGTGCAAGATAGAGGGGCACCAGAAGGCAAGAGATAGAAAGCAAGAAAGTATATGGGACTTAAGAGCGAGAGAGAGAGTGAGAGAGAGAGATCAAGGATCAGTGTTGACGTAGCCTCTTATGATGCTGGGAGTATATCGTAGAATAGAATCGTAGAATCTTACAGCTCAGAAGGAGGCCATTCGACCCATGGTGCCTGTGCCCACTGGCAAACCCTTCACTGTAGTGTGTGGTGACTGTGTGATTTGCAGGCTAACACAGTACTAATCAAGAGGAAGCAGTGGTTGGGTGTGGGTGAGTGGGGATGAACCCATGTCGGGCAGTGTGACCTAGAGCTGGGTTTCCAGTTACCGGTTACCCGCTGTTTGAACCACACTGGTTTTGTCACAGAGAAACAGGCGTAGCAGCGAGTTATTGATCCATCCAGTGCTGTGCAGGCAAACGTCCGTTTGCATTGTACACAATGTCAAGAGTGGTTATAATGAGTGGAGTCCTGTAGCTCAGGGGTTAGAGCGCTCACCTCGCAGGCGAGAGGACCTGGCAGGGAGAAACACTGGGCAAGTTTCCTTACTCCGCACGCCTCTGTTCACTCTAGCAGTAAATAGGATCCCGGCTGTTAGTCGATTGGCGGATCGCTTTTCCGAGGCTAATAATCCCTTCAAAATAAATGAATACATTTTTTTTTAAATAATAGTTTGGTCACTCAATCCACGACTGTTTGTGGGACGCTGCTGTGCGCAATTGGCTGCCGCGTTTCACCCACAAAATACCACACAGTCGATTCACGTCTTCGAGACGTCTCAAAGCGCTTCGCAGAATATAGTGTCGGGTGAATTCAGCGTGTATTTCATGGGAGATAAAGTGGGCGAGGATTTAAGTTGAGGGGAGGAAACAAGGTTGGTCACTAAAATGATGAGAATGACTTTCTCCCCTCACATCCCCAGGCCATCGAATTCTAATCTCTCACACACTGAGAAATATTTATAGCCACAGAGTTGCAGTGGTTGAAGCAGAATCCACATCAGCTTTCAAAAGGGAATTAGCTGATATGCATATTAATCATCATTGAATAGACTTACGTGGCAGTATAAAACAAACAGACTATCATCATCATCAGCGCAACTAGGACTGTTAATAAAACCATTCAGAAATGGCTTCACAAAATACCGGGGGAACAAATCAGCAATCTCCTGCAAAACATAGTTATTTTTAGGACGTTCAAATATACTTTAAACAATAGTGACATCGGTTCATATGTCACGTGGAACTGTTATTGGTCCAGCTGCCCATCACTGAAAACTACTTAGACACTACCTCTAAGAGTGATTTAAACTATCATAGCATAGAATAATATAATAATAATAACGCATTTGATATTGCGCCTTTCGCATTGGGAGGACGCCCCAAAGTGCTTCACAAGATTTACTGTAAAGTGTAGTGACTGTGTATTTGTAGGCCAACGTGGCAGCCATTTGTGCACAGCGGTTCCCGCAAACAGCCGTGGAACAAAATGATCAATTTTCTTTGTGGGGATTGTTGGCCAGGACACCCGGAGAGAGAGAGAGAGAGAGAGAGAGAGGAGAGACTCCTCTTTATGAATAGTTCCAGGATCTTTAACGTCCACCTGAACAGGCAGACGGGAGCACGGTTCAACGTCTCATCCGAAGGACGGCGTCTCCGACAATACAACCCCCCCCTCCCCCCCCAGCGCTGCATTGGAGCGTCAGCTTAGATTATATACTTAACAAGGAGTAAACTACAGGGCGGGGAATGATTGCTCTCATTCACGTTATCCTAATAGTTTGTTATTGATGTTATGTTTCGCCCACAAGTGACTCCACTTTACAGTGTATCCCGTGAAGCGCTTTGACATGTGTCAACGACGTGATAAGGCGCTACATCCAATGCCAGCATTATTATCATTATTATTATTATCGAAGTTTGTAGAGAGAGAGAGTGAGAGAGCACAAAGTGACAAACCATTTCTGCTTTGACAGAATGTGCAGCCGCAGATTGATATCCAACGACCGCCCACCCCCCCCCCCCTCCCCCCCCCCGTCTCCCTCTCATCTAATTTACCCAAAGCTCTGCGTGTGTTCACAACTTGCGGTAATTAAGGTACAGAATTGCTGTGGTGAAAGCCATAATCTTTCTATAGTCGTAGCAACGGGAGACTGCCCGCCCGGCTCAGTGTGTTACACTAACCCTGCCCTCTCACCTCGACAGCTCGCTTGGAGTCCAGTCCAATTGATGAAATTACTTCCCTTTCTCTCTCACTCTCTCTCTTTCTCTTACACTCTTTCTCACGCGCTCTCTCTCTTTCGCGCTCTCTCTCTCTCGCGCTCTCTCTCTCTCTCACACACGCCTTCTCGCTCTCTGATTCTTGGTAAGGTTCCCAAGTAAAACGTGTCGGCAGCCTCGGCTCAGTCGGTAGCTGTGGGTTGAAGCCCCCGTTTCAGGGCTGACAGTCTAAGCTGATGCTCCAGTGCAGTGCAGGGGGAGGGGGAAGCACACACACGGAGGGATGCACAAATACACACAAACACACAGAGGGACACACATGTGCAGAGGGACACACACACATACTTACAGAGCCTAGGCTCTGGGTAGCATTTAGCAGTGAGTGGCTGTGTAGGGATAGAGGGCGACAGTTTGCGTGTGTCAGCCGGTAGCCCTGGAAAGATGGAGTGTTGGCGTTTGGGGTGGGGGGGTGAGCCAGTCGGCACATTAACCATCACAGGAGCCAGAGAGACAGCACCACCACCTGGGGAGGTTGGGGGGAGGAGGAGAAGCTTTAAATCGGCAGCTTTAGCCCATTCGCGGACACGGAGCTAAATATAGCGGGGAATAAAACTCACTCGGAATGTCATTAACCTACATTTCACTTCCATGGCACAGAACAATCCTTTTTGTCTGTAATTGTGCAGGTGTGCGGATTATTATTGTTATTATTATAATACGTGCGCGCGTGTGTGTGTGCACATGCATGTGAGTGCGCGCGCACACACGTGTTCCATGTGCGCGTTTGTGTGAACACGCCTGTGTTTGTGCGCGTGTCACCGTCTCCTTTTAACCGTTTCACTCAGGTGTGGCGCGCGCGCGTGTGTGTGTGTGTGTATGTGTGCGGGTTCGTGTGATCTTGTTCGCTGTGTGCTCCGTGTTCTCGATAAAGTCTCCCGGCACAGCCCAGCCCAGCCCAGCACCCCCCAGCAGGCCCCCACCAGGCCGGCAAACAACAACAACTTGCATTTACATAGGGCCCTTCACGTGGACGTACTGTGCGAAATACACGAGAGAACGCACTCGGCTGCTCTTTAAAACGAGCTCCTCGCTCTCTTTCTCTCTCTCTCGCTCCGCGAGTCAGCACACACTGTCCAGGATACTTCCTGGTGTGATCACCGGCCACACACTATGTCGCACACTCAGTCACATTCCTGCCCGATTATGTGTCAGCCAGGCTCAGTGGGTAGCGCTCTCTCTCTCTCTCTTTTTTTCTCTCTCTCGTCTCTGAGTCAGAAGGTGGACTGTCGGACTGAATTGGGTGGAGGGGGGGGGGGGAGGATGGACTGTCAGCCAGGACAGCGGGAGGGAGAAACACAGTATGTATTGTAAAGTGTAGTGACTCGGAGAAGAGGGCAGAGGGAATGGATAGGATAAGTATAAACAGAGAGGAAGTACTGAAAAGGTTGACTGCGCTGAAGGTGATAAGTCGCCCGGTCCGGACGGGATGCAGCCGAGGTTACTATGGGAGGAACGGGTACAAATAGCGGAGGCTTTGGCTACAGTTCTTCAATCTTTGTTGGACGCAGGAGTGGTGCCCGAGGACTGGAGAGTGGCCAATGTGACTCCCTGTACAAAAAGGGACAGAAATACAGACCTGGGAACTCCAGGCCAGTCAGCCTCACATCAGTAGTGGGGAAACTCCTGGAGACTATAATCCGGGACAGAATAAATCTTCACTTAGAAGAATATGGGTTAATTAGGGACAGCCGCACCGATTTGTTAAAGGCAAATCTTGTCTAACAAATCTAATAGAATTTTTTGATGAGATAATGGAGAGGGGATAAAGGTAGTGCAGTTGATGTAGTTTATATGGACTTTCAAAAGGCATTTGACAAAGTGCCACAGGAAAGACTTGTAAGAAAGATAGAAGCCCATGGTATAAAAGGGACAGTGGCAGCGGATCCAGAACTGACTGGGAGACAGAAAGCAGAGAGTTGTGGTGAACGGCTGCTTTTCTGACTGGAGGGAAGTGTACAGTGGTGTCCCCCAGGGATCGGTATTGGGACCACTGCTCTCCTTAATATACATAAATGATCTGGACTTGGGTATAGCAAGTACCATTTCCAAGTTTGAGGACGACACAAAGTTAGGGAGGGGGTAAACAGTGAGAAGAATAGGAGCCGACTGCAGGAAGACATAGACAGGTAAAATGGGCGACACGTGGCAGGTGAGTTTCAATGTGGAGAAATGCGATGTAATGCATTTTGGTAGAAAGAATGAGGGGCAATATAGGCGGTAATACAATCTTAAGGGGGTGAAGGAACAGAGAGACCTGAGGGTGCAGGTAAATGAATCCTTAAAGGTGGCAGGACAGGTAGATAAAGCTGTAAAAAGGGCATAGAGGATAATAATAATATAATAATAATCCTTGCATTTGATATAACGCTTTTCAAGTTTTCTAGATGTCTCAAAGCACTTCACAGAATAGACTGTAAAGTGAATTAACTGTATATTTGTGGGCGAACGCGGCAGCCAATTGTGCACAGCAATGTCTCACAAACAGTCATGGATTGAAATGTCCAATTTATTATTGTTTTTTTGAGGGATTATTATCAGGCATGAGGAGTAAGGAAACTTGCCCAGTGTTTCACACTGCCGGGAATCAAAACCAGGTCTCTCGCTTGCAAAGCGAGTGCTCTAACCACTGAGCTACAGGACTCCACACTAAGCCTAGGATACTAGACTTTATAAATAGGGGAATAGAGTACAAGAGTCAGGAGGTTATGATTAACCTATATAAAACACTGGTTAGGCCTCAGTTGGAATACTGCGCCCAGTTCTGGGCCCCACACTATAGGAAGGATGTTAAGGCATTGGAAAGGGCGCAGAGGAGATTTACGAGGATGGTACCAGGAATGAGGGACCGTGATGATGAGGAAAGGCTGGAGAGGCCGGGATTATTCTCATTGGAGCAGAGAAGGTTACGAGGACCTAATAGAGGTCTTCGAAATCATGAGGGGATTTGATAGGTTAGAAAGGGAAAAACTGTTCCCACTGGTGGGTGTGTCGGTGACTCGAGGTCACAGATTCAATAGTCTCTAAAAGAAGCCGAGGGGAGGGGAGAAGACATTTTTTCACGCAGCGAGTTGTTCGAATCTGGAACGCATTGCCTGGAAGGGCGGTCGAGGCCCATTCGATAACTACTTATAAAAACGCGGTGGACGGGTATTTGAGGACGGGTTTGCAGGTTACGGGGAAAGGGCTGGGGAGTGGGATTGACATTACATTGCTCTTCTCAAAGAGCCGCACAGACTCGATGGGCCGAATGGCCTCTTTTTGTGCTGTACGATTCTATGATTCTATAGTCATAGGACTGTGTGTTTTTATTAGGTGAACGTGGCAGCCAATTTGCACACCACAATGTCCCACAAATAGCCACAAAACGACTGTCCAATTCTATCCGGGGGGATTGTCAGCCAGAACACCGCGAGAGAGAGAGAGAGAGAGAGAGAGAGAAACTCCCTTCTCTTTTCCTCCAGCAGGAGATCTTTAACGTCCGCCTGAACAAAAGAGTGGGTGCGGTGGGCGGTGGAGGGGGGAGGAGAGCAAGGCACCATCCAGACAGGACACAAGCCCTCTATCAGTCTCCTCTATAACCTTTACAGTAAAGGCTGGGCCGTTGTGTACAGCCCTGGAGCAGAGTCACTGTGATTGATGCCTGACCCCCTGTGGGCTCTGTTATGATACTGTGGCTGGGATTGTGATGTGTGTGACTGACCTGGGACTCCTGCCAACACATCATACCATCACCCGCCAACCCCTTCCTCCCTCTCTCTCTCTCTCTCTCTTTCAATCACACCCTTCCTCTCCGTCTCTCTCCTCACCCTCTCTCTCTCCCTCCCTGCCCCTCTCTCATCTTCCCTCTCCCCCAGCCTGTCTCTCTCTCTCTCTCTCCCCCCATCCTCCTTCTCCCCCTCCCTCGCTCCCTCTTCCCCCCTCTCCCCCACTCTCACTCCCTCTCTCACTCCACAGATATCTCTCCCTCTCTCACTGTTAGCGAGCGAACCATTTTACTGTCAAATCTTCCACCCCTGGCGTTTGCCAAGTGAATACTGGCGGCTTAGACACAAAGACTGTTCAGGAAATTAGCAGCTTGGCACTGCGAACGCAGTCACTACACGTGATGGGAATCCCCCACCTCCCCCAGGGATCGGAGTAGTTCCTGCCGCTGTGTCAAATACAACAGATTTCCAGGCTGGAGTGTGTGCGTGTGTGTATGTGTGTGTGTCCTGGTCGAGGCTGACGTTCCAGTGAACCGCGGGGATGGGGTGGGGCGGTGAGGGGTGCGGGGTGGGAGCTGCATTGTCGGAGACTGCCCCCATTTCAGATGAGACTTTAAACCGAGCCCCCACATCAGGTGAAAGTTAATGATCCGGTGAGAGAGGGAAAGAGAGAGGAGTAGGAGAGAGAGAGAGAGATGGGAGGGAGGGAGGGAAGGAGGGAAGGCGAGAGATGAGGGATGGAGAGAGGGAGATGAGAGGGCGATAGACAGAGAGATGAGGGGGAAAGAGAAAGAGATGGGAGGGAGAGAGAGCCAGAGATGAGAGGGCGAGAGAGAGGGCGGGGGGCAGAGGGAGAGGGAGAGAGAGAGAGAGAGAAAGATGAGAAGGAGATGGAAAGGAAGAGAGAGCGTGAAGTGGGAGGGAGAGAGAGAGAGAGAGAGAGAGCAAAGGTCAACAAAACCTACACGGTTCCTAGTGGGATTGGGGTGAGGAGCAGATCCGAGAGCCGACTCAGAGAGAGTGAGCAGCGATTAGCACAGCTCCGCAGCCTGATCCCATCTCCCTGGTAACCCGAGGCTCGATGGCGGGAGGGAACAGTCTCCCAACTCCCTCTGACCCCCCACTTCCCACGCTCTTGTCTGACCTTTCCGGGGGAGAAGGGGAGGAGAAAATGGCTGGAGAGTGGAGAACTTGGAGGGGGCAATAAATATCAGAGGGTGGGGAGGGGGTTGCAGCTGGAGAGTACAGGGGACCCTAAATATAAAGGGGTTGGGGGGGGGGCGCGCGCGGGAAGTGACTGCGGAGGGGGGGTGGGGGGGGATTGGTGTGAGAGAGACACCGGTGGGGGTGGGTGGGGGGTGCGGAGAGAAAGAGATGGGGTAAGAAAATAACGCTCCTCACATTTGATACAGCGCCTCGTGGCTTCATTGAGATGTCTCAAAGCGCTTCGGGGGATTTTTACTGTGACGTGTAGTGACTGTGTATTTTGCAGGTTAACGAGGCAACTGAATTCCACGCAGCGACGTCACTGTTGTCCAATTGTTAATTGGAGATGGGGGAAATTGTCGACCAGGACACCGGGAGGAGAGAGAGAGAGAGAGAGACTCCCCTTTTCGAATAGCTCATTTCACGTCAGGAGGACGTCCCAAGGCGCTACACCCAAACAGGGCATAGAGTGTGTGGGGGGGGCAAGGTGGGGCGTGTGGGGGGTGAGGGAGGTCAGGTTAACGTCTCATCAGAAAGACGGGAAGAGAGGGGAGGGGACAGGCGTGGAGGGAGGGAGGGAGGGATTGAAGGAAAGAAAAAAGGGTCGGAAAAAGGGAATAGCGAGCTGAAATCTGTCACGAGCGGAGAGATAGCTCACGTCTCTCCCCCCCACCCCCCCCCACCACCATCACCACCTCTCTATGTCCTTTGTGCCGGTTTAATAAGCAGCGTCTTTATCTCCAGAGCGAGATAAGAGCCCAGTCGCGAAATAATACCTCTTTGAAGTAATTTATGCAGAAGAGCTTTGCGAGGTGTCAAGCAGGGGCTGGGGGCCGACAATTAGCCCCACAAGGCAAGAGTCACACAACTCAAATTGTAAAGAGAGATGTCTGTCACAGGAGGAAACCTCACATGGGGAATCTCTGTTAAATTAGAATTGCAAATCTTTTCTCTCTCCCACCCCCCCCCCCCACCACCACCCCCGCTCTCCTCTATCTCCCCCCCCCCCCCCCCAATTTTCGTATAAACGCTGTCAAGCAGCAGATATCCTAATCTAACACAGCAGAGCGGAAAAACTCCTTCTCTTCCAAAGCACAGGGGGGCAAAGTGTACGCCACAAATTGCACGGATTATTATTATTATTATTAATTATTCATAATAATGATCGAGACTAAAAGAATTCTACAAACATAATTTCTCCTGCTCTCTTTGGCTCCCTTGCTAACCATCCTAATAATAGAAACCTTTCTATATCGATAATGAGAATAGTAATAATCCTCGCATTTGATACAGCGCCTGATCACGTCTTCGAGACGCCTCAAAGCGCTTCACGGGATATACTGTAAAGTGGAGTGACTGCGGGTTTTGTGGGTGAAACACGGCAGCCGATTGGGTGCAGCAGTGTCCCACAAACAGTCGTGGATTAAGTGACCAAATTATTATTATTATTATTTTATTTTGAAGGGATTACTACCCCTGGAAAAGCGATCCGCCAATCGACCCAACAACTTACTGATTGGTAAATAGAGGCGTGTGGGGGTGAGGAAACTTGGCGGGAATCAAACCCAGGTCTTCTCGCTTGCTACAGGGCTCCAGACGCTACCCACCCCACCCCCTCACCCGAGCTCACATTCCCTGGTTAAGAGATGCCATCAGAGCAGAGGGCTATTATCACACGTTACCAGTCGGGTCACTAAGGCTCCGTGCCGAATGCTAATGAAAGATGAAAAGAAGCAGAGCGAGGCTGGGGAGAAGGCGTCGCTAAGGTTCCCCGGGTCCACTCCTCCCTGCGCCACATTGCCCTCCTGCCTCGGCTTGTATTTGTGCCGTGAAGTTAATTATCCGAAGCTGTAACGGGGTTTAGCGGAGCCATTAGCGGTCGGTAATTTATACAGACCAGGACTTAGCCAGAGAAGAGCTAATTAAGGCTGCCCGTGCAGTAATCGAGCATCGCAAAGATGCTGGTGTGCAGGCTGGTAAGCACTTCAGGGGGAGAATAAAGCCAGGAATTACTGACAGCAGCTTGAAATGAGAGAGCCAGACCCCAGCGATAATCGATTCTTTAATAAGATGGATCTCGCACCGCAACACAAGCCGACTAACTCTGACTGAGCTTTCTTCCTTCCGCTCATTACCCGGCTGAACTTTTCCAACAACCCGAATCATAATCTTAATAATAATACTCGCATTCGATACGGAGCGTTATCACGTCGTCGAGACATCTCAAAGCGCTTCACAGGATACACTGCAAAGTGGGGTGGCTGCGTATTTTGTGGGCGAAACGCGGCAGCCAATTCCGCCCAGCAGCGTCTCTCAAACTGTCGTGGATTGAGCGGCCAAATTATTTTTTAAAAAAGGGATTGGGGAAAGGAGAGCGAGCCTGACAGCGATGATGATGACAATGATAATCATAATAATCCTTCCATTTGATACAGAGCCTTTCACATTGGGAGGACATCTTCACATGATTTTACGGTAAAGTGCAACAATTGTGCGTTTTCTAGGCAAAGACGACAGCCAATTTGTGCACAGCAACGTCTCACAAACAGCCACAAAAGGCGACGACCGGGTTTTATCCGGGTGGTGGGGGTGGGTGGGGGGGGTGGGGGGAAGGGGGATTGTCGGCCAGGACACCAGGACTGAAGAGGGAAACTCCGCCGACCTGAACACAGCAGAGACGGGGAGTCAGGTTTACCATCTCACCCGAAGGAGAGGCACGTGAGAAACACACCAAAAAAAAAGATGGGAGGCAGCGTGCCAGAGAGGGCAGGAGAAGGCGTGCCGGGGAGAGATGGGTGGGAGGGGTGCTTGGGGGGAAAGCTGGAGCGCAGTCACACGGCCTGTAATGCTTTTGAGGAACGGACGGGTGAGAAATCGAGGACCATTTTGTGTTTTCTCTTTAAAAATGTTTTTAAAAAGTTTTGAAAACTTCCGAAAGAAACAGACAACGCGAAGGAAACAAAGCGGAAAACTGCCATTTTACCAACTAGCACCTGTACAGCTGATAAGCCGCTCAAACACCGTTATAATGCGCTTTAATTGAATAATAAATCAGCCGACACTCTCTAAAAATCACCCACGGTGCACCGCAGTCTAAATCAAATGATGCCTTTTCCACCCTGGGAATCGCTGGTAACTAAACTTGGCTATTTATCATTCAATAAACTGCTTCCAAGTTCTCAGCAGTTGTTTACAGAGCTCCAGTCTCAACGCTGCAGTTTATTATAATGATAATAAATAATAATCCTCGCATTTGATAAAGCGCCTTATCACCAAATACGCAGTCAATTCGCTTCACGGTGTATCCTGTGAAGTGCTTCGAGACGTGACAACGCCGTAGCAAATGGCGGGATTGATATGAAGCGTCTCAAAAGGGCTTTCATGTAAAGTGTAGTGACTGTGTATCTTGTGGGCGAAACGCAGCAGCCAATTTGCGCACAGCAGCGTCCCCACAAACAGTCATGGAGTAACGCGACCAATTTTATTTGGAGGATTGTTAGCCAGGCCACCGGGCGGGGGGGGAGAGAGAGAGAGAGAGAGAGAAACTCCCTTTTTCTTTTCAAATTGCGCAGCGAGATCTTTAACGTTCGCCTGAACCGTCACAGACGGGACCCTCGGTTTAACGTCTCATCCGCAGGTTTAAGTTCTCAACCTCTGACGAAGCAGAGCATTGTAGAATATTGCAGCACAGAAGGAGGCCATTCGGCCCATTGTAACTTTGGAAGAGTTACCCAATCAGTCCCACTCCCCCGCTCTTACCCCACATGCTTTCCAAATTATTCCTCTTCAAGTACCTATCCAATTCCCTTTTGAAAGCTACGACTGATCTGTTTCCACCAGCCTTTCAGACAGTGAATTCTAGACCGTAACAACTCTCTGAGTTAAAAAAAATTCTCCTCATCTGCCCTCTGGTTCTTTTGCCAATTATCTTAAATATGTGTCCTCTGGGTACCGACCCGCCCGCCCGTGGAAAATCTCTCCCCCGTCTACTCTCAGGTTCTCCCCATTTCCTCTATCAATATGAATATTAATTAATAATATTAATTATTATTATTTTAAGCAAATACTAAAAGCAGAGCCTCAGCTCTCCCAGGATCAGGGGAAGATACCAAAGGAATCCAGGCCAATCCTGCTAATCACCTTGGCAACCATCTCCCAAGCTACAGACTGAATATTTCCCATTCCCTCCCCCCCCCCCACCCCCCCCCCCCGCACACACACACACACTCCCCCACCATCCATCGCTGAGCTGCCTTTTCTCTTCCTTTGTCTACAAAAAGATTTGGAGCGCAGCGATTTTCAGGTTTTCTGCAATTTTCAGTGCTCTTTATCCCTCTCTCTCTCTCCCCCCCCCCCTCCACCGTCACCCCCACCACTTCATCTCCCACAAGCCCGTCCTCATCGCAATTGAAGCCGTTTACAGTAATCCTTGCATTTGATACGGCGCCTTATCACACCATCGCTTCGAGGCGTCTCGAAGACGTGATAAGGTGCAAGGATTGCAAGGAATATTATTATTATCGAGAGCCCTCAAAGCGCTTCACAGGATATACTGCAAAGCGTAGAGACTGTGTGCTTTGTGGACGAAACGCGGCAGCCAATTGCTCACAGCAGCGTCCCACAAACAGTCGTGGATTGAGCGACAAGATTATTATTTTTTTGGCAGGAATTATGACCCCTAGAAAGCGTTCCGCCAATCGACTAACCACTGGGTTCCTACTTACTGCTGGGTAAACAGGCGTGTGGAGTAAGGAAACTTGTCGAAGCTTTCGTCCTGTCCAGGAACGCTTGAGAGGCGAGAGCTATAATCACTGAGCGTCAGGACTCCATTCGGAGCGCACATGCACACACACACACACACACAAATTACCTTACGTTTAGGTCTTAAGGGAGTTCATGAAAAAAAAAGTTGATCTGAATAAATGATTTACTCTCCTTCTGTCTAATTGAATCTCGCCCTAGGTTGGACTTGGAATAATTCATTTCACGTGGTGGAAGGAGAGAGGCAAACACGTGTGAAGGAGTACCTCGTGCTGGGGCCTTGCTGCTGAAAATAGCTGCGTTGGACCCACTAGAGGATTGCGCACCGAAATAGCCTCCCCTTTTTGGCGCTTGTGCTAAATTCAATGTGACTTGACTCGCCGTGTGCCACGTACGTTAGAAAAAGGAAAAGGTTTCGAAATCCCAGGAGCTCGCAGGTTGGATCTAAGTCCATCATCAAAGAGAGTCACATCAAAGCCACATCGAGTTGCCCGCTCCCTCCGCTCAGCGGGCTCTGGAACTGCTCCATGTGCCCCGCCATTGATGGAGGGCTTTCGGCCTCTCTGCCCCCACCTTTTGGAACTCCGTCCGACAAGTCCCTTCGCCTCGCCCCCTCCCATCCTTCCTTCAAGGCTCGGCCCAAGACCCTCCTCTGTCAGGAAAAGATGGCAGGAACCATATCATACAACAACAGCAACTGTAATTTATACAGCGCCCTCCACGCCGGACGGCGTCTCAGAGCGCTTCACAGTAACGGATCCCGGGGCCGAGCCAGGGGGAGGGCGAGGGGCCAGGGGGAGGGGGAGGAAGGTGACCAAAGGCGCGGTCGAAAAGAAAGATCTTCAGCCGAGACCTGAAAATAGGAAGAGAGGGAGCGAGACGAAGAAAGTGAGGAAAGGAGTTCCAGAGCCTCGGGGCATAGTGGCTGAACGCACAGCCGCCGAGAGTGGAGTGGAGGACTCGGGGGACAAGAAGGAGGCCAGACCCGGAGGGACGAAGGCAACGGGCACTGTTTTAAGGAGAGAGGAGGTCAGAGAGGTCGGGGGGAGAGTGGAGAGATTTGAAGACAAGGATGAGGATCTTGAAGTTGATCCCCTCAGAGACATATCATAGGTCAAGGGGTGAGTCCTTAGGTCAAAGAGTAGGTCATCTGTCCTTCACCCCTCAGCCCTTGTGCTCCCAACCCCCTCCCTCCTGCCACTGAATTAGCAAAAGTTGCAGTGACAAGAGGCCTGGGGTTGCCAGCAGCCATTTCAGCCTCCCCCCCCCCACCCCACCCCCCCACACCCCACCACACACCCCACCACACGGGCCATTGGATGCCAGAGGCCGAAACTGAGGCAGTTAAGAGAATACTTTGAAAAAAAGACAACTTCAGTTGTTTTTGTTACAGGACTGAAGTAACAAGTAAAGAACCTCCCAAAGCCCTTCACAAGGTTTCTATGACGTGTAGTGACTGTGTATTTTGCGGACGAACCCGGCCGATCACTCCTGGGCACGGCGACATCCCATAAACGACCACGAAGTGAGCGAGCGATTTTATCCGGGGGGGGGGGGGGGAGGGCGGGGAATTCAAACCCACGACATCTATCAGCAGTTAACGAGCACGATACAAACACGCCAAGTAATGTCTCGAGGCATAAATGATGAACTGCCGTTCGAGGTTGACTTGACTCGGCTGTGTTTATCACTGTTAACCTGGTAAAGGGAATTTTTGTCGCCAGTGCTTTGCTTCTGGCCGAACACCAGCCTGGTGTGACCGGGCGGAACGGGAGCTAAGCCACGTTCTGCAAACAATTTGCTCAAGAAAACCCCTCCTTGAATCTCCTCCACTATCACACCTCTCAGGGAAAGAGTCACCTTACAGTTTACGATCCCCTACAAAACACACTTTACAACGAGTCGGGTGTAGCCCTAAGTGGCTTCTGCCCGTCCGACATCAAAGGTGGCGTATGTGTGTGGGGGAGGTTGTGCGTGGGGGAATAATAATAATAATCTGGTCACTCAACCCACGACTGTTTGTGGGACGCTGCTGGGCGCAATTTGCTGCCGCGTTTCACCCACAAAATAGTCAACTGACTTTACAATAAGAGCTTGGAGACGTCCCACCGACGTGTTAGTGAGCTATAACAACTGGAAGGGTTATTATCACTATTACTGTTATTATGCTGCCCTACAAAAACAGTCACTACACCCGACAACCGCCGCAAATCCCTTTGGGAGCTGTCAAACACGAAGCGCGACAGAGAGCAACTCTGTTTACGACAATATTTATCCCCGAGTCTTTGCAAATTAGTCGCATTAAATTTGAATTAATTCACGACTTTGACTGAACATTTGACTGCTGCCCCCGGTTGAATTCCCGCAGACACGCGAGGTGGCAGCTAATGACTCGGTGGCTCGCATTTATACGGCGTCTTTCGCTCGCATTAGAGCAACGTCTCGGAGCACTTTGGAGAGCGAGATTGATTAGACATGAAGCGAACGCAGATACTCAGGCAGTTAATTTGCACGTGAGCCCACCCTGCAAAGGAGAATGAGCTGAGAGCCTGATTAATATGATTTTGGGGTGGGGGGGGGGCGCTGGGGGTGGAGGGGGAGGTATTTTGATTTGGGGTCGGGGAGGGGGAGGAGAAGCGAAGGGAAGGGAAGGGAAGGGGGCTGAAAACAGTCAAAGGGGAAACACACAGGAAAATAATGAGTAACAGATGGGGGGGAGGGGGAGAGGGAGGTGGGGGGGAGAGTGGGGGGAAGGAGAGAGAGAGAAAGAGAAGAGAGAACCTCTGTAGGTTATCCAAAACACACAAAGCAGCTACGACTTAAATAAGTGTCTCGGCCCGAAATAAATCAACTGATATTTAATAGAAAACATTAGATTGTTATTTCAGCTCAATAATAGAGTGGAACTAGTTTATCAGTGCTGTTAAGAGTGTGTGTGTGTGTGGGGGGGGTGGGGGGGGTGTGGGGGTGGGGGTGGAGGGGGCGGAGAAGGCTTCTTGTTGTAAATGAGATTTTTTTTAACCAGTTAATATTCAACAGCGCATACAACTCGATTATACAGCGTTCCGATTGAACTGATTCACAGCAGAGTCTTAAGACCCCCCCCCACCTCATACACCCACCCTCTCCCACCCCCACACACACGCTCCCCCACACACAACCTCCCCCACACACATACACACCCACCACCCCCCCACACACACACACACACCCTCCCCCCCATGCACAGACCCTCACCCCTCACCCCCCCTCCCCCCACACACACCCTCTCCCCTTATCGTTCCCCTCCACACACACCCTTTCCTCCCCCCCCCCACCAATCCATTATAATTTTAGACGCCGCTGTTGGGAAAAATAATACGTTTCGACGCGTGACGAGATTGCCTGACTGACAGGAGCAAAATGGAATCATTATTATCAGTGGATTGCCGAATCTCTAATGCTGTCCCACCGCCATTAATCTTAATAATCCTCGCATTTGATACGGCGCCTCATCACGTCGTTGAGACGTCTCAAAGCGCTTCACAGGACACACTGTAAAGTGAATTGCTGTATGTTCTGTGGGCGAAACGCGGCAGCCAATTGCGCACAGCAGCGTCCCCACAAAATTACCATTATTATTTTTTGGAACGGGAATCGAACCCGGGTCCTCTCGCTTGCGAGGCGAGTGCCACTGAGCTACAGGGCTCCACAGTCTTGACAAAATGTACAAGCCAGGACTTTTTGGAATGACACCAATGATTGCGACAGGCCCACTGCAGCTGTCCCAAGGCCCCCAAATTGCACAGTCACTACACTTTACAGTATTTTCTTATCGAAAACGTGATAAGACGCTATATCAAAGGCAAGGATTATTATCATCATCATTAAGGCACGGAACCCGAAAGAGTGGCCAACAGCTCGTTACAGGGCGTAGTGTCTCGGATCGTTTAATGGTGGAGTTTGACCGCAACCCGGAGGGAAGTGGGGGGTGACCCTGGCCACAGAGAGTTGGAGGGGAAAGTTTTCAGGTTCTATCTGAAGATTGGTGAAATTCGTCACAGAAATTCGTCACAGTCACTTTCAAGAGGTTTTGAGAAAACAGGGGCTGCGATGCTTAAAGTAAATGGGAGGGGGGGGGTGGGGGCAGGGGGGAGAGGTCAAATGAAATCAGAAACTAGTACCGTGATCATAATAATCCTTGCACTTGATACGGCGCCTTTCACGTCGGGAGGATGTCACAAAGCATTTCACAGAATCTACTTTAAGCGTAGTGACTGGGTGTTTTGTGGGCGAAACTGCGCTTACCCGCCCCACATTAAACCCAGCGAAGCACTGTGAGATGTCCTCCGGATGTGAAAGGCGCTGTTTCGAACGCAATGATTATTAATATTGATTAGAAATACTACCATAGTGTTGAGAGGGAGATCACCTTCCTCTACAAAAAAACTGTGGCCGGATATCAGGCTGACTGACTCGTTGCTACCTGCGCCCACTTGCTCCCCACACTTCCACGTCCGTTTAGCTTTTGTTTTCTGCTACCGGCAAACTAACCCTAACACCTCGCAAACAGCTTCTTCAAACACACAATCTAATCATCTTGACAATTCACAAGATGTTATCCGGGGAAATTGGAATCGACTGATGTGGCCTCAGCTACAAAGAACAAATTGTATTAGAGGCAGAACATCCCCAGACACATCTCCTCGGGAGGAGAAGGGAGTTTCCTGGGCCACAGTTCCTCATCTTAAAAAAAATAAAAAAAATTCAGTCACTCCCTTCATCGAAACAAGTAGCTGCGATGCTTGGGATGCGGTGGAGAGGTCAAAGGACGTCGGAAACTAGCACAATAATAGTAATCCTTGCATTTAATACATTTGTCCACAAAACAGTCACTACACTGGACCAAAACAATTCCCCCTCCCCACCAGCCCACCTGTAACCGCGTCTCAAAGCACTCGCCACCCAAATGTCTGGAGGATGCCTTGAAATGCCTCATGGGATTTGCTGTAAAGTGTAGTGACTGTGTGTTTGGTAGGCGAACACACGGCTCCCGAGAGCAGGAGGACGGTTTGGAAATCAATCAGTGCAAACACGCAACCCGCATTACGACACCCCAGTTCTTTCACGCGACGCGGAGATGGTTATTGAGGGCATTGCCGTTTGCTAGTGGAGCCCTGGGTCCAATAACTCACAATGTTCACAGATTATTAATCTCCTTTCTGGCCAAAGTGATATTTTTGTGTTCACTCTGCAACGCTCATTGCTCCACACGGACACTGAACGCCCTCGACATTCAGTCAGTTACTGTTCACAGCACAAGAGGAACATTCTACTGTAATCCCATTGCCCGCTCCCTCTCTCCCTCCCTCTCTCTCCCAGTCGTGTCTGTGCTGGGATTCTCTCCCCCACTGGAGCTCTCTACTCTAACCCCATTCCCTGCTCTCTCACTCGTCCCAAATCCTTTATTATTAGTTCATTTCCTCAAATAATTAACGTTTTCAACTGCGACTGACCCCAACCCTTAATGCTACGAGACATTAACCCAGGTGGAGGTAAATGCAAGTTGTTCAAGCAATTTCCCCCCAGGCAGACGGTGTCATATTCAGGCTGCGCACAAATGTACCCGAACCTGATGCGTGTTGGGGGGGGAGAAAGGGAGAGAAAGTGGGAGGAAAGAGAAAGGGGCAGAAGAGAGAAGAGTGAGAGAGAGGGGGAAAAGAGAGAGAGCGAGTGGAAGCGAAATGGGAGAGAAAGAAAGGGGGGGAAGAGAGAGAAAGGGGGGAGGAGACAGAAAGGGGGGGAAGAGAGAGAGCGAGCAAGGGGAGGAGAGAGAAAGGGGGGAGATAGAAAGGGGGGGGAAGAGAGAGAGCATGGGGAAGGAGACAGAGCGCGAGGGGGAGGTGGGGCGGGGGAGGGAGAGAAAGAGTGAGGTGTGGGGAGGGGTGGGGTATGGGGAGAAGAGAAGAAACGTGCAAATCTCATTGAAGAATAGAATGTGTACCTGGAGGATTCTGTCCGGATGGTAATTTATTCCCCCCCCACAAACAAGACAGGACATCAGGCAGCGAAGCCCAGCAGGAAATTGGGGTTCATCTCTCTGACCATGGGCAGATCAGGGCTCCCCGGCTATTAGGAACAAAGGGAACTTGCCATGGATTTATTGATCATTTATCCCCCCACACACTACGCCCCAGAAACCCCCCAACCCCCCCCCCCCCCCCCCCGCCCCCACACACTTAGAATTCCCCAGATCAATGCCTGGGAGAGATAATCCTCCAACCCTGAAAATTCACCAGCGATTAAACATCACGTGTGGATAATAGAATGCGCCAGATTAATGCCAACATTCAGAGAGGGGTGCGGGGTGGGGTGGGGGGGGGGGGGGGTTCAAAAACCATAGCTTAACGTGACAGGGATGGATGGAATTGGTGGGGTAGTGTGGGGGAAGGGAGGGGTGAGCAGAAATAAATGCGAGATGCGTTATCACATCACATATTGCATTTTCTCTCTCTCGCTCTGTCTTCTCACAACCCCTCTGCCCTTGTGTGTAAACAGCAGACTTCGGAGAGTTCCCGGAGAGGGGGTGCGGTGGGCCGTCCGGGAAAAAGGACTGTCGAGCAGCGAGCGCACAGCTTCACAACAACTCACAGCCCCAGCGTCAAGAGGAAATCACAGACAATACATTCCGCCCTTTGGTGCGAGCGAGTGGTATGTTTTTTAAATAAAGATTTCGTCTTTCCTCACGGATAATTCCTTCGAGCCTTTCAACACCCTTCACCCCCGTTTGAAGGAACATAGAGACAGCGCGTTGAAGTGGGTGCAAAGTGTCAGCGTTTAAGGTCTCTCTCTTTCCGGTTCTGTTGCTGCTCTGGTCCATACAACGACGACGACAACAGCAGCAAAGAATCTTACTGCACAGAAGGAGGCCATTCGGCCCATCGTGTCTGTGCCCGCTCTTTGAAAAGAGCTATGCAATTCAACCCCACTCCCCCGCTCTCTCCCCATAGCACCTGATCAACCCCACTCCCCCGCGCTCTCCCCATAGCCCTGATCAACCCCACTCCCCCGCTCTCTCCCCATAGCCCTGATCAACCCCACCCCCCACTCTCTCCCCATAGCCCTGATCAACCCCACTCCCCCACTCTCTCTCCATAGCCCTGATCAACCCCACTCCCCCACTCTCTCCCCATAGCCCTGATCAACCCCACTCCCCCCTCTCCCCATAGCCCTGATCAACCCCACTCCCCGCTCTCTCCCATAGCCTTGATCAACCCCAGCGCTCTCCCCATAGCCCTGATCAACCCCACTCCCCCCTCTCTCCCCATAGCCCTGATCAACCCCACTCCCCCGCTCTCTCCCCATAGCCCTGATCAACCCCACTCCCCCGCTCTCTCCCCATAGCCCTGATCAACCCCACTCCCCCGCTCTCTCCCCATAGCCCTGATCAACCCCACTCCCCCACTCTCTCCCCATAGCCCTGATCAACCCCACTCCCCCGCTCTCTCCCCATAGCCCTGATCAACCCCACTCCCCCGCTCTCTCCCCATAGCCCTGATCAACCCCACTCCCCCCGCTCTCCCCATAGCCCTGATCAACCCCACTCCCCCGCTCTCCCCCCATAGCCCTGATCAACCCCACTGCAAACAGCAACTTGTCCTCCCCAAATAATTATCTACTGCTCTCAAGTTGCTATCGAATCGGTTTCCACCGGCCTTTCAGGCAATACATTCCAGATTCCAAGTTGCTGTGTGAAAACATTTCTCCAGCGACAACAACCACGTGGATTTATACAGCACCCTTCACAGACACTAAAATAATAATAATAATAATCCTTGCATTTGATATAGCGCTTTTCACGTCGGGAGGACGTCCCAAAGCGCTTCACAGAACACACTGTAAAGTGAATTGACTAATATTTGTGGGCGAACGCGGCAGCCAATTGCACACAGCAATGTCCCACAGACAGTCGTGGATTGAAAATGACCAATTTATTATTGCTTTTGGTTTTGAAGGGATTATTATTAGGCTCTGTGTGGAGTAAGGAAACTTGCCCAAGGTTTCACCCTCTGCCGGGAATTGAACTCAGGTCTCTCACTTGCAAAGCGAGTGCTCTAACCACTGAGCTACAGGACTCCACTACCAATATCACCCCATTATTAATACAGTCACACCTTTTCAAGCAACCACCTCCATTCAGCAACCACTCTCCGTTAGCCACCGCCCAGTAACAGCCCCTTCAGTGGGCGTTCACACACCGACAGCCCCTTACTCAGAGGCCACCCTGACGTAAAGGCTAAAAGACACAGTCACTTCACTTCGCAGTATATTCGGTGAAGCGCTTTGAGACGTCTGAACGACGTGATAAGGCGCTGTATCAAATGGAAGGATTATTATTGTAGAGATTAATCTTTCAGGTTGCATTTAATAAAGGTGCAGCACAGTTGCTTATAAATAGTCATTTCCTCTCTCTCTCTCTCTCTCTCTGTGTCTGTCTCTCTCTCTCCCCCTGACCTGCTCCTCACAACGGAATTCTTCAGCTGTTACCATTGCTCACGTGCACAGCCAACATCTCTCGGTTGTTAAGGTAACCGAATACCAGAGATTTCCACAGATAACTTGCGAGTGGCAAACTTTGATTGATCGCTTTGGATCAAACACGCACACCCAGAACACCCAAACGTAATACGTGCACACATGCGCTCACGTGCACACATGCGCTCAAAACACGCACACACACACACACAAACTCAGCATACACACTCGCGCAGAACACAAAAACACAACACACATACACGCAGAACACACACACACACACACACAGAATGCACAAACATAGCACACATACAGACACAGAACACATAAACCCACACGCAGTACACAAATGCCACACGCGCGCACACAACACATGCATAGACAACAAACGCACAGACACAAATGCACAGACACACACACACACATAATATCATTTTTCTTAAATCTCACAGGATGGTGGGCAGCAGCGGCCAGATGTTCGTTACAAGGAGCCGTTGCCCTTTGTATGGGCTCCGCTGGGCACAACGCAGGCCACACAAGTCCCATTACACACCACTCGGCAGGCATATGCCAGGCAACTCCTGGAGCACAGAGCAACTGTTTGACAAGAACAGACTGAACGTTGGGGGAGAAAGACGGCTGTCTCTGGCATCTGGCTCCTCTCAGACTGACAGCGAATGGCGCAAAGAGCTTTTTTTTAAATATAAGTCAGTTAGAAAATCCCTTCTCTCTTCCCAAAAGCGTCGCATTGTGATCCTCCACCACAGCAGAGAGGAGATGGGAATTGGTTAAGGAAAGTGAGCCTCTGAGAGAGAGTGAGAGAGAGAGAGAGAGAGCTTACCATTCCAGACATGGGGACATAATAATAATAATCATTGCGTTTGATATAGCGCCTGATCACGTCTTCGAGACGTCTCAAAGTGCTTCACTGTAAAGTGTAGTGACTGTGTGTTTTGTGGGCGAAACGCGGCAGTCAATTGTGCACAGCAATAATAATAATCCTTGCATTTGATATAGCGCTTTTCACGTCGGGAGGATTCCCAAAGCGCTTCACAGAACACACTGTAAAGTGAGTTGACTGTATATTTGTGGGCGGCCGCGGCAGTCAATTGTGCACAACAATATCTCGGATTGAGCGACCAAATTATTGTTATTATTCTTTGATCCACATGATATAGTGCAAAGTGGCAATCTCCGTCAGGGTGGCAGACCCCTATGTAATGTTTCCACGTGTGTGTGTGTGTGTGTGTCAGACACCCGGCTGACCACAAAATAAAATTCAACCGAGACTGCGAGATCAAAGTCCCTGATGTGGGGCTTGAACCCACAACCTTCTAACCCAGCAGAGAGAGAGAGAGAGAGAGAGAAAACTAGCCACTTAATTACCTTGTGCCTTTTAATTGGGCAATGGGATAATTGCAGCCTCGTAACATAGTGGTTAGAGCGAGAGGACCGGGGTTCGATTCCCGGGCAGAGGCGAAACCACGGCAAGTTTTGTTGCTCCACTCACCTTTGTTTACCGAGCAGTAAGTAGGAACCCGTGTGTTGGTCGATTGGCGGATCACTTTCCAGGGGGTAATAGTCCCTTCAAAAAAATAGTTTACTCACTCAATCCACGACTGTTTGTGGGGCGCTGCTGCGCGCAATTGGCTGCCGCGTTTCACCCACAAAACACACAGTTAAGTTGGCATATTCAGTGAAGCGTTTCGATGATGTGATAAGGAGTTATATCAAACGTAAGGATTATTATTAACTTAGACCCTTCCATCTAGTTGTCAGAGAAATGATCCAAACCAGCGCTTGCATACAGACACACACTCACACACACTCGCACGTATACACGTACACACACAGACACAGATACACCCACACACGCGCGCACAGACACAGACACACCCACACACAGACAAAATACAATGCGTCGGAGGAGGCTCCTCTGAACCTCAGCGTTTGTTGGCACACAGCCGCTGCTGTTGGCTTATTATTCATTGTGTAGCTGAGACAAACGACGTGAAGCGAAGGTTATTTTTAGCAGCCAATGTGTTCTAATTGGGTGCATTTAGTATTCGCCACTGATGAGAAACCTTGAGAGAAAGAACACCACATTCAGGGCGGGAGGAGGCCATTTGACCCAGTGGCGTTGCCAACCCTGGTTTGTTGATCTCCCTCCAGTGTCTGCAAATCTCCTTCTTCACCGCTCCAGGTCTGATCCGCTTCCCTTTTGAACGAGTCTATTTAATGCTTTGAACGCATCGACGACGACGACAACAACAACAACAACTTGCATTTATACAGCGCCCCCTCCATGCGCTGGAGAGCTTCCCTCTGGGAGAACGATGCAAGATGTGGGGCACGTGGTCTTAATACGAGCGGCGAGCCGGTGAGGTCAGAAAACATATCACACCCAGACACGCAGTCGTGTGCGCCGCCAGCCGTCACGCGGGTGCCCCCCAACAGGTACGCACGCGCGCCCAACAGGGACGCATGCGCGCCCCTCCAATACGTACGTGTGCACCCCCCAACACACGTACGTGCGCGCACCCCCCAACACGTACGTGCGCACACCCCCCAACACGTACGTGCGCGCACCCCCCAACACGTACGTGCGCGCACCCCCCAATATGTACGTGCGCGCACCCCCCAATACGTACGTGCACGCACCCCCAACAGGTACGCGCGCACCCCCCAACAGGTACGCGCGAACCCCCCAACACGTACGCGCGGCACTCCCCAACATGTACGCACGCACCCCCCAACATGTACACGCCAACATGTACACGCGCGCACCCCAAAACGCACACGCCAAAACGTAAACACAGTCCAATCCGCACGCACGCACGCGCACACCAACACACCTCAGATATGGCGTCTTCCCTTCCGCGTTACTGTCCCTCGAGAACACGGTTGACTTAGGATCAAATCACCGCTACTCTGTGACCGCCAAGCAATCCAGGACTTGAGGGGTGCTGTGTAAATGCAAGTTGTTGTTGAAGCGCAGGCTCAGTTTGCTCTGTGCACAGTCGACGGGCTTATTTTCTTTTAATTCAATCAGCCCAATTCATTGCACGCACTAATGATCAGACTCGGGTGCCCTCTGAGGAATAGTATTACAATAAACCAGGAACTGCTAGACTAGCCCAGCTCCCGCGTCTCTGGCACAAACTGCTAAGGAATGCTGAGCCGGAAACACACACACACACAAAACACGCGCACACACACACACACACAAAACACGCGCACACATACACACAAAACACGCGCACACATACACACACGCGGGAGACACAGAACCCAAACTCACACAGAACACGAACAGCAACACAAACAAATTCTCCTAATTGCGCTGTTTTTTTTTTGCCATCGGCAATGCTCTATGTTCCCCCTCCCTGGCACATCGCTTTGCTATCCTGCCCCCGCTCTTTAGAACTCCATCCCCCCCCCCTCCCTCCTCTCAAGGCCGGTCTCAATACATACCTCGCTGACCGCACATTCAGTCATATTCCCCCTATTCCCACAACGTCCTCCCCCCACCTCAGCTCCCACCCCCCCACCCAGCAGTGTGTGAAGCGGTTCAAGACGTCCTCCGGACACTGTACAGTATACAAGCGAGAACAAGGTTGTATTCAAACAAGGAAGTGAGGCAGCTGGGATTCAGTGAACATAAAACTGGGGGGAGAGTAAGATAATAGAATAAAAGCATTAATTCCGCTTAAAGTCTTCGATTAAGCAACGGCAGAGTTTGGAGCGAGGAGGCATTCCAAGTTACCATGGTGAGCGCAGAATTCCTCTCTCGTGTTGGGAATCACGAGGTCTCGCTGTCTCGGTGCCCAGATTCTAACCCTCCCACAGCGCTAACTCCTAACAAAGATACTTTTTTTTTGATGATAATAATAATAATAATAATGCTTGGATCTGATGCAGCGCCTTATGGCGTCTTCGAGACGTCTCAAAGCGCTTCACAGACTGTGCTGTAACGTGGATCGACTGTGCATTTTGCGGGCGAAACGCGGCAGCCAATTGCGCCCAACGGCGTCTCCCACACACAGTCGTGGATTGAGGGACCAAATTGTTATTATTATTTTCTTTTGGAGGGATTATTAGCCCCGGAAAGCGACTGCCAATCGACTAACAACCATGTTCCTACTCGCTGCTCGGTAAACACAGGTCTACTTTCCTAAGGTTTCGACCCGCCCGGGAATCGAACCCGGGTCCTCTCGCTTGCGAGGCGAGCGCTCTAACCGCTGAGCTACAGGGCGCTTCACGGGGAAAGGAAAAGACAGTCAAGCTGGGGAGTGGGAGGTGTTGGTGATGTGGGTGGGAGGAGGCGAGAGAAGTGAAGCCGTTTTTAGCAGAGCGACTGGACTGCGGACACGATGATGGCGGGTTGGCTGGTGGTGGTGGGGGAGCCTTGTCAGCCGAGTGCGTTATCTCCAGTGTGCTCGGCTGACAACGTTCTCCTGAACCGTGCGTTCATTAAACACCCGTGAGCGAGCAGCAGATCGGTTGGCGATGTGTGGTAGGCGGCTGGCAGGGTGCAAGTGGTCGCTATGGGAACAGTTGGCAGCGGGTTGCGTTGGCTGACAGGTGCCGCGGGAGGGAACGAGGGAAATATTTAATTAGCTCCTGAAGGGAGTTTCACTTGGTTGCCTCTCAGAGTTTCCGAAAGTTAAGAGCTCGACGGAGAGCCCCGCGGGCGGAACGCGCCTGTTACTTACTGTCGTCGAAAGCCGACATTAATAGGGCCGACGATTTGTGCAATTAATATTGAGATGCAACGAAACCAGTGACGGGCTAATTGCGAGTTGTCTCTTTACCCGCAGTCGGATTTAATTAACAAAGATCTTGCTCGACACGCGCACACCCCCCCGCCCCCCGCTCCCCACCCAGCGAAGCGTTCTCGCCGCGTTCCTCCGAGCAGCCGAGAACACGGCACAGACGTGGTTTACACGTAAGAAGGCAGTCCTCCACCGGAACATCAGACTGGTACAGCACAGAAGGAGGCCATTCGGCCCATCGTACCCTGTGCCGGCTCTTTGGAAGAGCTGCCCAATCAGTCCCGCTCCCCCGCCCTTTCCCTGCAATTTTTTTCCTCTTTGAGTAACTATCCTCTGAAAGTTCTTACTTGAATCTGCTTCCACCGACCCCTTTCAGGCAGTGCATTCCTGAGCATAACAACTCTCTGTGTAAAGTACATGTCTCAAGTGAGGTTCACGCGATTTGCCTGAAAATGGGAGCTTGTTTTTTTTTAAAACGCCTCGTTTGAGGCTGGCACCTCGGCTAGTGAGCTTGAACCTCAGCTTGGACTATGAGCTCACAGCCCCCATCCCTCCTCTCTCTCCCCCCTCTGAGGTGTGGGCACCAGTAATACAGCTTATCTCTCTTCTTTGCCCAGCGGTAAGTAGGCGGATCGCTTTCTGGGGGTAATAATCCCTTAAAAGAAAATTGGTGACTGAATCCACGACTGTTTGTGGGACGCTGCCGTGTGCAATGGGCTGCCGCGTTTCGCCCACAAAATACACAGTCAATTGCTAGACGAAAGAAGGTTAAGGTCCATCCAATTTGCCTTCCACCATCCTGGCAATCGCTTGCACATGTCGTGATTCCAAACTGTACACCACATCCCCAGATATTATTTCCTTTAGGCATGAGCTGGTCATCTTCAAAGGAGGGAGGTTCGGATCATTCACCGGGAAGAGCAGATCTGAGGAGCAGCGTTTAAAGGAGGAATCTTAAGAGGGTTTGTTCAACAAGTCTGTGATGGACAACTCAATTTAGGTTGCTGTGTAAGCATCTCAAGCCCGTGGCAACTCTCGGTGTAAATCCATCTCTGCAATGTCCCTGTCACCGTTTCCTGTGACTGTCCTGCGCCTTGGGACGTCCTCCTGCAATTCGTTGTTGAGCAGACCAGGAACTAATTGGAGCTGAGGTACAGGTGAGCCATGATCTAATAGAATGGCGGAACAGGCTCGAGGGGCTGAATGGCCTCCTCCTGTGTTCCTATGTTCCCTCTCCGTTCATCCCCCCCCCACCCCTCGTCCCAGCCAACCCACCACCGCGCTCTCCACTACATTCCCAAAACTCCACATCATCACCTTGACTCATGTAAAACCAAATTCAATAACATGTCAAGAGAATCCCACAATAGATCCATCCATCTAACTGCCTGCCCTGGTCAATAACACAACCAGGATCGTTCCTACAGAGAGCGAGAGAGTAAATGAATGAGCAAGAAAGAGCGAGAGAGACTGAAAGGTATATGTCTTTTAAATACATCACAGGGAATGAAATTTACTCACCGCCCCTCTTCCCCCCACCTCCCCCACACCTAGGACTGAAATAACCCGATAAGGAAGTCAAACACTGACCCACTAACCCACCTCTGCTTTGCCGTCTAAAACCCACTCACTTCACAGGGAGCCCTGCAATTACCTGGAGGTGCTTTTCTCAGCAGGAGCTGTGCCAATGTAATGATTTTTTGCTGAGGGTTTTTCTCTGTGACTTTTGCTACAATGCGGGTGACAGAGTGACAGCAGACAGACAGGTAGACACAGAGACAGACAGGCAGACAGGCAAGCAGAGGCTCTGCACACACTGAGGGGGTGCGGAACTCCTCCAATCCCTGAAAAGCCAGTGTCAAAACCTCAGCAAAGTCCTCGCACCCCTCGCTACCTCTTCTTTCAGTTCTTCTGGGGCGGAGGGGGTTTAGGGGGACTACCCTGACAATATAAATATAAAACCTTCTGATGCAAGCCAAAGCCCTAATGGGTGGGGTAGGAAAGTTTGGAAGATAATGCTTTTAATGGCAAGCTACGAGGTTTTGACTGGTTAGACCCCAGCAGTTACCCCAACGCACACTCTGGGGTCCCTCAAGCCTTGGCTCTCGCCAACCTGCGACTAATACGTTCCGGAATTAGGTAACCAGGATACGTCCCTCCAGGGAGAGAGAGAGAGAGCGGATTCCATTCCAACAATCTATCGCTGGGGTTTCCACGTGTGGGTGGGATACATGGAATTTCTCAGTTGGGTTTGGAGACTCTTAAACAACGGTGATGGGTTTCCGCGCGTGTCAGACACCCGGCCGACCAAATAAAAACTGACTGAGCCAGGCTGCCTTCCGTATCCTTGTCTAGAGTCAGTAGAGGAGAAAATTAGACCACATCGCCAAGCCATGGAGAGAGCTCCAAAATGCACTTGAAAAAAATCCCTTTCATGTTAACCCAGATTGAGCTCAAGGCAAAAAAAAGCTTTCTGGTATTTTAAGAGTCCGTACACATGAGCGGGAATGATCTCAAGCGAGCAGAGATCAGCCCTCAACCCAAGTGAAGTGTGATTAATGTGCAGGAACATTACATAAAGGTAGGAGGAAAAAGAGAGAGAGAGGGAGAGATGCAACTGGACGAGATTAAACAACCACAAAATTAATAATTGACTACCTTTATCATTCATTATTAATCACACAATTAACTTTCTCCTGTATCAAAGCTGCCAAAGCGCTGTTTTCCATATGGCCCCTTCTGTTAAATAAAAAGAGAGACCGGTAGATAATAAAAGGAGGGAGTAATTATACACAGAGTAGCACAGTCAACAATGAAGTGAGCCGCAGTTACTTGTGTTTATAAAGCGCTTTCCGTTCAACTTCCTCATGGGGACCAGGAGAGAGAATGAGGAAAGAGCCTTGAATTTGACACAAAGCCTTTCACGTCTGGGCGACATCTCGTGTATTTGCACAGCGCCCCTCACGCAGGGTGACGCCCCAGAGCGCTTAACAGTGGCGGAGCACGACACCGAGCCGGGGGGGGGGAAGGGGAGAGGTGACCGTAGGCACGGACAGAGAGGAAGGTCTTCAAGCACGATCTGAAGATGGGGAAGCGAGCGTGAAAGGCAGAGGGGCAGAGGAAGAGTTTGGGGGCGTAGTGGCTGAAAGTGCGGTCACCGTTGGTGGAACTGAGGGCCAAGGGACAAGCAGGAGGCCGGAGCCAGTCGAGCGGAGGCAGCGGGTGGTGGTCGGGGTGTGAGCAGGTCAGAAAGGCTTCAGAGTATTCACTGTAAAGCGGACGCTATTCTACAATAACCTTCTAGCCCTGAGGTGAGAGCGACCGAGCCAAGCTGACATTCCAACATCTCTCACACAGCACAAGGTATAGTTATTATAATATTAATAATCCTTGCCTTTCATACAGCGCCTTATCACGTCTTTGAGACGTCTCAAAGCGCTTGACAGAATATGCAGTAAAGAGTAGTGATTGTATATATTTTGTGGGAGAAACCCGGTAGCCAATTGCACACAGCAGCGTCCCACAAACAGTCGTGGATTGAGTGGCCAAATTATTATTATTTTTTAAAAAAAATAATGAAGCGTTTGATACAGCACCTTTCACCGCGGGAGGGCGTCTCAAAGCGCTTTGCAGGATTTTACTGTGGAGGGTAGTGACTGTGCTTTTCGCTGCCCGTCTCTCAGCCTCAGCCCGTTCCAGCTGAGGGAGTGGGGGAAGCAGGAGATATCACAGACTTGCAGCCGAAACAAGCCTCTAATGAGGCGAGCGGTCTACAGGGAGGGGATAAAAACTGATCTTCGGGGAGGTGGAGGGTTTTTTTATATAAAGAAAGCACTCGATTGACTGTAAAAGCTGTAAAACTAAACCTAGAATAATTGGGATGCAGATAATGTACATTGTAGAGCAATTTGCAGTCTGTTGCGAGAAAGAGGGCTTCCTTATTCTCCGTATTGTCTGGAAGCTAGCCTGAAGGCATTCAGTCTGCACCTGGATCAAAACGGGACCTGGGAATCCCAGAGGAAGCGTTGACAGCTTTTGTCTTAAACACACATATATATTATGTATAAACACACACACTAACAACAACAACATATCTCTCACACACAAACACACACACACACAGTCACGCTCTCACACACATACAACACACTCTCACAACCGACGCACACACACACACACAAAAAAAGCGTGGCTTGTCCGGCAAGCTACAAACACAGTCGTTCTCACAAGCAAAGGATTCCTTTGTAAATGTGTTTGGAAAGAAACACAGACCACTTAACCCCCTATCTTCCCCCCCCAATCAAAATTCCACTTTGACTAAAATCAATCGGAAAACATGTTAAGTGGCGTCAGGGACATTAATAATAATAATAATAATACTTGCATTTGATACAGCACCTTATCATGTCATCGAGACGTCTGAAAGCGCTTCACAGGACATACTGTAAAGTGTAGTGACTATGTATTTTGCGTCAATTGCAGCAAGTGATTTGGGCACAGCAAAGTCCTGCAAATATCCGCAGAGAGAATGACCAATATAATTTGGGGGATTGTTGGTCAGGACATTGAGAGGAACTCCCTTCTCCTCTCATAGGTGTGACCTTTGAGCTCCAGGCCATTGGTGAAACGTTGCTGTGCACAAACTGGCTGCTGCGTTTGTCAACAAAATACAGTCACTACACTTTACAATAATATCCTGTGAAGGGTTTTGAAACGACCTCCTGATGTGACGTGATTCTGAAAGAGGTTTGGATAAGATGGATGTTGATAGGTTATTCCACTTGTTGGAGAGTCCAAAACTAGAGGGTATAAGATAGCCAATAACACACCCAATAGGGAGATTAGGAGGAACCTCACACACAGGGTGAGGGGAATGTGGAACTCAATGCTGTAAGCTGGGGTTGAAGCAAAAATAATCAATGTATTTAAGAGAAAACTTAATGCGGACATGATGGAGAAGAGAACAGGAGAGTGCCATAGAGGCGTATAGAACCACAAATGCCATTGAGACAGCGCCTTTCTCGTTGGGAGGACGTCCCAAGGTGCTGGACAGACAGGGATTTGGGCCCGAGCTGGGAGTTGAGATCAGGATGGGTGGAGGGCAGGGAGGGTGGCCGAAGGCGGGATCGAAGAGGACGGTCTTGAGATGGGTCTTGAGGGAGGCAAGAGAAGGGGCGAGTCGAAGGGACTGAGGGAAAGGGACTGTGGGATGAAGTTCTAGAGGGTTGGGGGCAGAGAAGCTGAAGACCCGACCACCAATAAGGAAGATAGGAGGCTCATGTGGGGTCTAAGTAACAACACCAACAGCGCTGAATGGCCTGTTTCCATATGATTCTATAACTCTAACCATAACTGATGCACTATTTTTGATTAACATTCACACCCAAGGCTGACTCACAAAAACTGAAGTCTTGAGTTTTTAGCACCAACAATAATATCATTACCGTAGGTCGGGGAAAGGGCAGAGAAATCATTATCGTTAAAACCACTCAAAGTCTCCCTAATGAGCTTGGCTGACGAGGAAGCCAAGGTCAATAATCGGGGGATAGTAACAAAGGTGCCTTGATTAAAATTTAGCGAGAAGACATGAGGGTAACACTTATTCAATTCCTCCTTGTAAGATGAGCACACAAAACAGCTTCATCATTTCCATCCCAGTTCATCCCCCCACCCCCCTCAAAACATCTCCTTGTGTCCACACTGCATCATTATTAGTCAAATCGCTCTCGACCTCATTACGAAACATTGATGGGAACTCGAAGCCGAGCTGCCTTCACTGTCCCCGATCTGTCACGGTTCGATAAAGCTGTTGGGGAAGAGGATGTGGGTGTGTTTGGCCTTGTGGAAAAGAGGGGAGAGCTGAATGACCAATAAAAGCTGGAGGACAGACCCATTAATCAATGGCCTCTCTGCCATTGTGCAAAGCATCGGGCAGCCATCTTTGAGGCTGCGGGCCTACTCAGCTCCCAAAGCCTCAACTACCGATGTAGCTTAACAAAAACCTCGTAGCAGGTTACAATTATTAATGAAGGGACGGAGGGAACGAGCAAAAAAAAATGTAGCTTTTCAATTTAGAACCATAGAAATTTGCATCACAGAAGTCGGCCATTCGGCCCGTTGCGTTTCTTGCGCTTCTCGTAAACGAGCTACGTTTGCTGAACGCAACGCATCGCTTCAAACTCACCCTGTCGTTCAGACACCAGGTTCACGTTCAGCTCGAGGTATCGAGCCGAAACAGATTTAAATTAAATCAGGATTAAAAGATAAATTGGTAGGACAGGCTGGAAGGTTTGAATGGCCTCCCCCTGTTTCTGTTTCGCCACTTCATTCGCTTTGTGTTCGGCTCTCTGCTCCTTTCAGCGCCTTGTGGGGAGGGCGCTGTGTAAGTTGTTGTTGTTTCTGTGCACAAACGAGCTCCGCAGCCCATTTGTGCGCAGAGCAGATAGAGCTGGAACGATAAACGGAAATGGCTGCTCGGGCTAAGACCAGGTGGAACTGCGTGGCCTCCAGGCGTTGGGGGAGGGAGACACCGCGACGTGTGAATGTTGAGAGGAAGATCCCCGACGGCGGAGTTGAGCTTCCCCCTACAAGTGTGTACCAGCTTCCGAGTCAGCGAGAATCCGCAACAGCTTGACTTGTCAGTTCAGATCAGCTTTGCTGGACAGAGAGAATGTCTGTCCTCAACTTGCTCGCAATTGAAATGCAGCATATGTTTCGAAACGACAGACCGGTGCCCTGAATGCACAAGCCGCAGTGATTCCGATACGAGTTGCCAGCGTAGATGCTGTGAATGCTGTGTGAGATCCGTGCTTGTTTCTGCCCCCACCAAGATAGTACACTATAAATAATCCTTGCAATTGATACAGCCCCTGATCACGTCTTTGAGGTGTCACAAAGAGCTTCACAGGATATACCGTAAAATGGATTGACAGTATTTTGCGGGCGAAACGCAGCAGCCAATATGCGGTCAGCGACATCCCGCAAAGAGCCGTGATCGACCAAAACATAGGCAGCAGCAACGACTACCTACAACAACATTACGTTTGTATATCGGAGTGGTTAACAGTGACGGAGTCTGACACCGATCCGGGTGGGGAGGGAAAAGGTGACCGTAAGCAGTCTGAGAGGAAGATCATACCACACACACACACACCCACCACCCACCCACACACACCCACCCACCCACCCACCACACACACCCACTCACCACACACACCCCCACACACACAATGTTTACCTTGCAGTGCTTTGGGATGTGCTCCCAATGCTAATACCAATTGTAAGGATTATTATTTTGTTTTTACTGTGAAAAATTCTTGAATCCCGTTTACGGTTCAAACATTCAGATTTTCGGCTGGCCAACCCCATACTACAGAGGGCAAATCGCTCTTCTCTGTGAATGATCATGTTAACGTCTCATCCCCTGCTGGAAGATTTCACCCCGAGGAATGGAGTCAGGATTATGTGCAGAGTGCACATCAGCACTGGCGAGTTTCTAAACGCTGCCTGAAACTGACACAAGTAACCTTCATCTCTGAAGAGGAAAGCTCCCCCAAGCTTCACTTCTGAAGGTTTGACAGCTGTGTACATGGCAGTTGCATATATGCCCTGGACGTGACATGTTTACGACATATCTTGTACAACACGGGCAACAGAAACCTCGCAAGATAAGCTCGCGGCCTCTGTAAAATAGCCGAGCTGTGGCTTGACATTAAGCAAGCCAACAATACACAGAGCAAGCTGAATCTCCAATACTATTGGGACACACGTGACCACTGCACACAGGTGGCTTTTCCCTGGAGAAACATCTCTTTAATTATTCGGATCTGGAATCCATTGCCTGAAAGGCTGGTGGAAGCTGGTTCGATAACTTTTAAGAGGGAAGTAGATAATTATTTGGGGAGGACAAGTTTGCACGGCTATGGGGAGTAAGTGGGGTTAATTTGGACAGCTCCTTTCAAAGAGCCGGCACAGACACGATGGGCTGAATGGCCTCCTTCTGTACTGTATAACTCAGTGGGTTTCGTTACCGAGAGAGGTTCAGTCCATGGCACTCTGACTTCCGAGTCAGAAGGTTGTGGGTTTGCACCCCCACGTCAGGACTTTCAACTCACACAGACTGACGCACCAGTTCAGTGCTGGTGGGGTGAGGGAGAGCTGCATTGTTCAGAGGCACCGTCCTTCGAATGAGATATTAAACCGAGGGATTATCATAATAATAATAAGCCTTGCATTTGATTTAGCAGTTTATCAAGTCTTTGACACGTCTCAAAATGCTTGATACAATATACTGTAAAGTGAATTGACTGTATTTTGTGGACGAAACTCAGCAGCCAATTGCACACAGCAGCGTCTCACAAACAGTCGTGGATTGAGTGGCTAAATTATTATTGTTTTTTTTTGGAGGGATGAGTATCCCTGGAAAAGCGATCCGCCAATTGACTAAGAACCAGGTTCCTACTTACTGCTAGGTAAACAGAGGCATGTGGAGTGAGGAAACTTGCCCAACATTTCACCCTGCCAGGAATTGAATCCAGGTCCTCTCACTTGCGAGGCAAGTGCTCTAACCACTGAGCTACAGGACTCCACAATTGTTGGATATTGGAATGAGGCAGAGGATAATTGGTGGGAAATGTGGAAATCTAGAAAAAATGGTCAGGGAGACCAAATCCAATCTAACCCTGGGGATGTTAAACTCATTGAGAGGAGACACTGACAAACAGATATCAATTTGTGATGGACATCACAGCACCAGAAGTGCCCATGTAAAAAGTCAGCCCATGCTAACTGTTTTAGTCAGTGTAATTACACGGGAACAAATTAGATGCAAACGAGAGATGTCACTGTACTTAATGTCCTAAATTTAATTTCACTTTAAGAGGTAATTACAAAGTGCTGGTTTCAGACATGTATTGTATTAATCTGCAGTTAGCTCATTCACTTCCTTCTGCCATGTTGATGCCTCTTACCAAATTCCCCATCTATTGTACATGGCCTCAATACAATCATAATAATTCTTGTAGTTCACAAAAAGGCTCTTTCAAAAACACTTCACGGGATTTACTAGAAAGTGTAGTGACTGTGTGTTTCGTAGGCGAAGGCGGCAGCCATCCGGAAATTCTACCTGAGTTCAACCATAGAAAAATTGGTCCTGTTTTTGGTGTGGTGACTGCTGGCAGCACCGCCCCACAAACAGCCATGAGGTGAACAGCTCATGGTATCAGAGCGGCTGCAGTCAGACTGGTTCCTTCTGTCTTGGAATTCAGGCACAGAACGCAGGAAGCAATGTCAGCAGCGCTTCCGACCATACTGCGAAAGTGCAGCACAACAACAACAACAACAAATGACATTCACGCAGCTCCTTTCATGTTGGGAGGACATCCCAAGGTGCTGGACACAGAAGGGTTTGGAGGGTAGGGATCGGAGGGTGGCCGAAGGTGCAGTCAAAGAGAAGAATCTTGAGACGGGCCTTGAAGGAGGTGAGGGAGGGGACGAGGTGAGGCGAAGTGACATCAAAGGCGCTTTCTGTTCAAACCAACCATGGCAGAGAGCAGGAAGTGATGTGAACAGCAGACGCATAGGCAGTGACATAGTGAAGCCTTTTGACAATCAAGAAGGTTTCTGGCGCGCGAAGCTGTCAGGGTCTCATTTAATAACGGGACGGTCCTGCAGACACCAAGACCCCTAAAATACCATCTTATACACGGGACAATGATGAATTAAGAGGGAGTGTGGGGGGTGGGGTGTAAGTTTGTTTGTCATAACCGCGCCAGCGCCTCCACAAACAGACACGTGGCGCTGGGCAAAACCTTCCTTTGCCAACGTGCGGTGCATCACAACATGCAACGAGAGGTTTCAATTAAAACAGGTTCAAAGTAAAGGTTCCTTGCCATAAACCCGGTCTGCTCCACGTAGGCCCCATTCCCACACCCCTTAAATTTGAAGGCAAACTTTGGGGGTGGGGGGGAAATATTTCCCACCGGGGGTCTACGTTTATTCCAGTTATGTAGCCTTTAAGATTACTTGGAATTTGGCAAATAATTTAATTCAGCTGTAACTTTGAAGCCGGTTTTCCTGTAGTTACTTAAAAAAAACTTACTTTAAAATCACACACACGGCTTCAGAATTAAACTTTGTTATGTAAAAAGTAGCCAAAACTCTGAATGATCTGAAACTTGGCATACAATCGAGTAAATCGAGACCTCGATGGAATATCTACCCCCCCCCAAATGAATTTAAGCCTAAAACCAGAGGAATTTCAGTCCCACAGGTGCCAAACCTGATGCTAGCAGCAACAAGTCGCTGCTGAAATTCCCTGGTGGGTGGGGGTGGCTGTGTGCAATAGGAAGAATCAACCAGTGCATCTGAAACAAGCATCAGATCAAATGGCTTCCTTTCATCTGAACCTCTCTTGCCATCCCTGTGATGTCAGCCAAAGCGAAGGTCAGAGAGGCCACGTCGATAACACTAACCTCCGCCCCTTCTTATAACCTGGTTGTTTATTTTTTTGCCGGATTTCCGGAATAACCGTTTGGCGAAAGGCGCAAATTGGGGTGGTGGGGGCGGGATGGGGGGAGTGTCCTGCATCCACTTTGAGATTGCGTCTGCTGTGCTTTGGGAGGTCGTCCGGATGTGAAAGACGCAATAGAAACGTAATTTGTTGTTGTTGTTGTTGTTGGACGGCATCAGAAATCACCAACCGTATCCCAATTGCCGATCGGATAATTCCACGCCCCTTTAATGCAGCAGGTTTTCCCAACTCAGCGAGTGGTCAATCGATAGACCTCTGAGGCTTCCCGACACTTTGAGCGCAAGAACACGAGGAGACAATTCAGCCCATTCCCATCAATTTACGAGATGAAGGCTGATGTGACAGCCTGGCTCAGTCAGCAGAGCTCTCCTCTCAGAGACAGAAGATTGAGGGTTCAAGCCCCACGTCAGGTCACTGAGGTCACAGGCTGACACTCCAATACAGCGCTGAGAGGGTGAGGTAATGTCCTTTGGATGAGATGTTAAACCCAGGTCCCCATCCATGCCTGGTCAGATGGACGTTAAAGATCCCGTAGCAACATTTGAAAACAGAACGGAGTTTCGCTCTCTCTCTCTCTCTCTCTCTCACATACACAATTAAAATAGGTCATTCGCTTCATGGCAGTTTTAGAGACATGGCTCTGGGCAAATTGGCTGCCACATTCGCTCACAAAATACGCAGTCACAGAAAGGCTTCGTGGAACTCATTTTGGCACAATGCAACAATTACAATTATATAGGCATTTTTTTAAAAAATACATCCTATTTCTCTACCTTTCCTCCATTCACCTTAATTCACCAAACAGTATCTATCTATCGGTTCGCCCACAGAACATAGTCAATTCACTTTACAGTCTATTCTGTGAAGCGCTTTGAGATGTCTCGAAGACGTGATAAGGCGCGATATCAAATGCAAGGATTATTATTATCTAACCATTCAGGATTATTATCCTCTATCAATCTATCTGTATGGCACTATACCAAATGCAAGGATCATCCATCTATCCACCCATCTCTCTTATAAACATCCCTATTGATTATTGCTGTGTTCCAAATGAACCCGTCCTTCCCCCAGGATAGAGTGAACTCACAAGCCACTGGCTGACCTGTTGGGCCAGGATGCACACGATAACGATGGCTCATATCCAACGAGAACCAGTGTAGGGGTTCACCCCACACCCCCACTCTCTCTCCCTCCAATTCCCAAGGCACTACACGGTGGGAAAGAATGCGTTACGGAGAGAGACAGAAAGAGAGGAGGAGGAGGACAAGGCGGAAATCAGAGAATAGATGAAAAATGATAGAAATGTCTTGGCGCGTGGAGTGGGGGGGTGCGGGAATTAATGCTCTGCCACTGATGTTCAGTGATTTCCATCCAGTCTCTGGGATAAGAGAGTCCTGTGTCCAGGCAGAAGGAATTTCACAGCCAGGGAAATTGGAAAATCCATTGGGAATGGATTCCTTCCTTCCTTCCGCTCTCCTCTCCCCATGGCAAAGGGAGACAGACAGACTTTGGCTGGTCTATCGATCTCCATCTATCAATCAATTTGTTTATCTATCGCCTGAGCCTTTCAGAAGCTCAACCGCGTTATGTATGTGGATGTGTGTGTGTGTGTAAAAACCACGGGTGGGGGGAAAACTCCCCCTGTACCCCCAAAAAAGGAGGAAGAATGGGGGCGTGGGGTGGGGGGGGAGACAAAATAACATGAGAGTGTGTGTAAAATTGTGTGTGTATAAAATTGTGCGCGAATATAAAATCAGGTGAATATAAAATCATGTGTGTATAAAATTGGGTGTGTAAAAAACACTGGGGGAGGTGATGGGGAGGGGGGAGAGAGGTGGAAGAGAGACAAATAGCGAATAAAGCAAAAACAGATCAACTCTCTCTTCCTTTAACGTTAAACACTGAGGAACAATCAATCACATCAGCATCAGTTCACACACACACACACACACAGTGTCTGAAACCAACCAGTGTTCATCACTGGTCACATTGCGGGGAAAAACACTATTAGACTTTTTTTTGGGTGGTGGGGTGGAGGGGGGGTGTTGAATGAGAAGTATATTTGCTCTCTCATTAAGACTGATATACAAATATTTATTTATTTGAGTTCAGATCCTCAATTCCCCTCCTTTCCCCCCCCCTCCCTCTCCTTTCCCCCTTTCCTCCTCTCCTTTCCCCCTTTCCCCCTCCCTCCTTAGAGCCTTTTTTTTTGCTGCATTGATCCAGATTCTACACTGACCATCTCTTTGTATTGGTCTTGCGCTCTCTCTTACATCAACACATCTGGAATAACACACAAGCACAGAGCCCACATAACCCATCCAGACCAAGAGAGAGCTGGTAACCCCCCCCAACCCAAACAATTAATTAAACACAGCAATGAGGAGAGAGAGAGAGGAAGGGGGAATTGAGACACAACTTGCTAAAGAATTCAGAACCACAGCTCTTTTTTTTGGGGGGCAAACCAAGAGAATTGTTGGTGTGAGTAAGTGCAAATGCTGCACAAGCTTTGACCCTCTCCCCATCAGCACCACTCTGACAATGTTAAAGTCAGATGCACCTGGAATGGGACATTCACATCATCCTCATCAGCTGTGGCACTGACAGGCATCTCATTTTATATATATATATTTATTTTCCTCTCCTCCCCTCTCTCTTTCCCTATCTCCCTCACCCCCCAAAAAAAAAAAATTTCACCCCCATTCTCTCCTTTGTTCACTCATTTCCACCCCCCACCCCCCTGTCCAGCCTCTCTGCAGTGATGGTGTTTCACACCCGGCTGGTGATTTACACCCTGGCTCCAGATCAGAGCAAAGCAAAGCAAAGCCACACAGCACTGCAACCCTCTCTCTCTCTCTCTCCTTCCCTCTCTCCCTCTCTATATCTATCCATCTATCTGTGCTTTCCTCTCTCCTTCAACCCTCAAACACCACAGCAAAGCTCATTGCATTAATATATACTGCACACACACACATATATATATATATACACACACATACATATATATATATACACACACACACATACATATATATATATACATATACAAACACACACATTTTGAAAATAATGCATTTCACAAACCTTGGAAAAAAATGTCCTGAAATTGTCAGTACTGTGAAGGGAAATCTCACTCCCCCCCTCTCTCTCTCTCTCTCTCTCTCTCTCCATCCATCCATCCTTCCTTCTCCCACCAAAAAAAAAGCCCCACAAACATGAGTAAATCCAGCCTTACCTTGTGTATACGCATTGCTCCTTTGCCAAAAATTGGACACATTTCTCCATTCACATGTCGATGGGGTGTCTTATTTTTTTAAAGCTCCCTCTTGGGATTTCTCCCTCTTTTTTTTCCCTGTGTGGGTGGATGTGGGAGAAGGAGAGGGGGTTGTGTTGATGATGGGAGGTGATGTTAGAAGCTGGTAGATTCCCCTCTTCACAAGAATGCAACCAGAGCCAAATATATATAGATCTACAGATAATATATATACATAGTAGGAAGAAGAAATAAGATCTCAGCCAGTTCAGTGCTAAGACTCACAGCACAGAGCACTCATCAGGCCACAGCTATACCTCATGCAGTATTACCACAATTCTCCTAATAAAATGCCCCCCTCAAAAAAACTCCAAACGTTTTCTTGATCCAACAGACACTGGGATATTGGCTCTCCAACAAACAGAGAGAGGGAGACACACACACATCTCTCTCCCTCCCTCCCTCCCCCCAGTTTACATTTCATCCTAAACTGTTTTGCAACATGATATTCAATCAATTATCTAATGACCTGTAAAATAAAAGCTCCCACACTAGTCACGTTTAACCCTTTGGATACCAAACAGGAGGGGGGGGGGGTTGGTGAGGAAAAGATGGATTAAGCATAGAACCTGTTTCCCCCTCACTCACTCACTCACTCACTGACACTCAACAGTAATTAAAGATTTTTGTCTCTCCCCCTCTCCTCCTGTTTCAATTTATAATATTTATGGTTTAAGCAGTAAATTGGAAACAGGGGATTGATTCACAGCTGATCAGAGACTCTGCTGTCGCTCACTGCTTCTCAGTTACATGGGGAGGGGGTCTGACATTTAATTATGCCCTCTCTGGTCAACCTGAGACAAGCGTTTGCGTGTGTGTGTGAATGTGTGTGTGAGTGAGTGATGGTGGAGTGTGTGGTTGTGGTGTGCGGTATGTTATGGAAGCGGAGTGTGTGTGTGTGATAGTGGAGTGTATGTGTTGGTGATGGAGTGTGTGCGTGTGTTTGTGGAGTGTATGTGTGTGAGATGGTTGAGTGTGTGTGTGTAATAGTGGAATGTATATGTGAGATGGTTAAGTGTGCAAGTGTTATAGTGGAGTATATGTGTGTGAGATGGTTGAGTGTGTGTGTGTGATAGTGGAGTGTATGTGTGAGATGGTTGAGTGTGCAAGTGTTATAGTGGAGTATATGTGTGTGAGATGGTTGAGTGTGTGTGTGATAGTGGAGTGTATGTGTGAGATGGTTGAGTGTGCAAGTGTTATAGTGGAGTATATGTGTGTGAGATGGTTGAGTGTGTGTGTGATAGTGGAGTGTATGTGTGAGATGGTTGAGTGTGTGTGTGATAGTGGAGTGTATGCGTGAGATGGTTGAGTGTGCAAGTGTTATAGTGGAGTATATGTGTGTGAGATGGTTGAGTGTGTGATAGTGGAGTGTATGTGTGAGATGGTTGAGTGTTTGTATGTGATAGCGGAGTGTAAATGGTTGATGATGGAGTGGGTGTGTGATAGTGCAGTGTGCATGTGTTGATGATGGAGTGCGTGTGTGATAGTGGAGTGTATGTGTGTTGGCATATGTGAGGGTGATGGTGGAGTCTTTCTCTATAAACCGCTTCTGAACCTTGTGAAGGGGTCAGGTAACAGTTCACAGGTCCAATGTATGCGATATAATGACCTGTTCATACTTCCTATTCCCGGACTCTGCTGTAAATGGTTGTGCAAACCTGTGTCAAAAATCTCAAAGGTTCGTGAAATAATAATAACCTTCGAATTTGACACAACGCCTTTCAAGTCCAGGTGACATCTGAAAGCGCTTCACAGCACTTATGAATGCCAATGAATGAAATCTGCAACTTACTACTACGATTGGCTGCCACATTTGCCTGCGTAACAGTCACAAAATTTTCCCGTGAAGCGCTTTGAGGCGTATTCAGTCCTCCTAGACACTACCCCGCGTGAAGGGTATGCAATTTGTTGTTGTTGTTGGTCGTCGTGGAAATTTTCCTGGTGTCCGGGTGTAGATGGGAGACATGACTGTCTCACCCATCACCGAAAGTAAAAGGTGTAAGTAAGATGGCAAGAGCCGAGGCTTGTGTGTGTTTGTGGGTGTCTGCGTGTGTGTGCGTTGGGGCCACTGCTGGAATTTAACCAGCTAAAACTACTGAGCTTGCCATTGAGAGCGGAGAGGAAGGGAATACACAGGGGAAACCCATCACCGTGCTTAAGAATCCCACATATGTAATGCCACCTCCACGTGGGAATTTTCCTGTGTCTGGAAAGGCTTGAGTGCACACACATTCTCTCTCTCTCTCTCTCTCCCTAGAGGGACACACCCAGCTCACGTAATACTAACACTGTCTGGCCAGCTCACGTAATACTAACACTGTCTGGCCAGCTCACTTAATACTAACACTGTCTGGCCAGCTCACTTAATAATAATAATAATAATCCTTGCATTTGATATAGCGCTTTTCACGTCGGGAGAATGTCCCAAAGCGCTTCACAGAATAGACTGTAAAGTGAATTGACCGTATATTTGTGGGCGAACGCGGCAGCCAATTGCGCACAGCAATGTCCCACAAACAGTCGTAGATCGAAAATGACCAATTTATTATTGTTTTTGTTTTGGAGGGATTATCATTAGGCTCTGTGTGGAGTAAGGAAACTTGCCCAAAGTTTCGCCCTCTGCCTGGAATTGAACTCAGGTCTCTCGCTTGCAAAGCGAGTGCTCTAACCACTGAGCTACAGGACTCCACACTTAATACTAACACTGTCTTTCGCGCTTCTTGTCTAGCTAGGTCCACCCTACCCGTTAGGTCTTTGGCTTGAGGGGGTTAGCAGGTGCTGAGTGGAAACATAGGCAGTTCCCCCTTCCCACCCCACCTCCAAGTCCTCCGGTCAAATCAGGGTGTTCCTCCATCAACATCGCCCTGGAGGTAACAGATAAAGAGGGGCAAAGGATTGTAGGAGAGAGGTGCGGAGACTGTCAGTCTGACTGTTACACTAACGGATTCCCTATGCCACGTGCCCACAGTACCAGACTAATGCCCTGTTGAATAAAATCAAACTCATAAGTTATTTATCGCCCACCATTGACTGTGCGTTTTCTTTTTTTTCAATAAACATTTAAAATACGACAGTTTTTTTTTAAAAAAGCATAGTTAATGCTCAGGAAATCAGACGCTCAAGGGGGAAGGGGTTAGGAGAGATACTGAATGAAAAAGAAAGAGAGAGAGAGGGAGAGAGGCTGAGCTGTTTCACAGTATCTTTGACAAAGAAAAATGTGCCAGCTCTCCTGTGCTTTGCAAGTCTACGCTGGCTAAGCTCATATTGTGTTGCACCACTTAGATAATAAAGTCTCCTGTCACTGCGAGCCTTTGGGGAGATGCGCCCAAATGAAATATTTAATTAACAGCCAAGAGGAAAAGCGCTTAAAGGCGGAGAGTTGGAAACCTGACAGGTTTCAGAGCTGGACACCACTTTGGGGCCACACACGCTTTGCGTCTGCCCCGCTCGCTCGCTCGCTCACTCACTCACTCACTCACTCGCACACTCACTCACTCACTCACTCGCACACTCACTCACTCACTCACTCGCTCGCTCACTCTCGCCTCTGGGTCAGAGGTTTGTGGGTTCAAGCCCCCCCAGCTCCTTCCCCCCATGTTGGCTTCAAGTCTCGCCTGTCTATGCCTGTTTGGGCGGACGCTGTCGGAAAAGAGGATTCTCAGAGTTCTTGCAACCTTATAACATCCCCCCCCACCACCGAATCTGCCCCTCCAGCCACCCCCCCCTCTGCTCTCCGCAACCTCAGAGTCCCTCCACCTCAAACCCTCCTTTTAACGCCCGCTTTAAGACCTCTCTTTTCGATCGCGCTTTCGATCACCTTTTCCCACCCCCTGCCTCTCCCCCTGCTCTTCTCAGCTCCCCCCTACCACTGTGCCCCCTCCCCCGCCACAACCCCAAAGCCAGCTGTGAAAAGCGCTCTGAGACGTCCTCCTGACATGAAAGATACCATGTAAACGTCAAACATATTGTTCTCCCGCCGCCTTTCACCTCAAGGCTACTTACGGAAACCTCACAGCGAGGAAAACAGTCACTACACTTGGCTGCAATTCTCCTGCGAGGTGCTTGGAGGTGATAGAGTGCTGGAATAACAGCAGCTTTCTCTCGTTTGCTCGGAGCCAGCGGAGGAGCAAAGAGGGGGAACGGTGGGAGAGACAGAACGCACACTTTTTCGACACAGTTTACCATGGAAAATTAGATGGACATGTGTTATCCTCCTCATCTTAATTCTATTTATTGACTGAAATCTGCGTCTCCGCGCTGGTGGAAACGCCATCCCCCCACCCCAACTCCCTTCCCTTTAAGCAAAGCATCAGGACTGATTAAACTACTTTTGGAAATCAATGCGCTTTAAAGAACACGTCTGCATCTACAATCCCTACTGACCTATTTTATTTTTCCTTCCCCCTATTTTTAGGCTGCTCTCTCGCTATGCCGCATGGATTTTCTGTCTGCGAAGCTCGGGGGAGACCCTGCTTTCAGCCCTCTGACAATCGCTCGCTGATCGAGCCACAGAGAAAGGTACAAGTGTCCCTCCACTCAATCCGATCTCTCTGTGGACATCTTGGAAAAGAAAATCGGTGCCCTGTTGGATTCCCGAAATCCCAGCCTGACTTAAACGCTGAAGGCAGTGAGTGACAATAACTACAACAACAAATTACATTTATATAATGCCTTCCACATCAGGACGTCCCAAGGTGTTGGACAGCGAAGAGTTTGCACCCGAGCTGGGGGTTGGAGACAGGAGGGGGTGAAGGCCAAGGGGCATGGGGTTGGGAGGATGACTGACTGGAGACAGGGTCAAAGGGGAGAGTCTTGAGAACGGGCCTTGAAGGACGCAAGGGAGGGAGCGAGGTGGAGAGGCTCCGGGATGGAGTTCAGAGGGTGGTGGAGGCAGAAAGGCTGAAAGCCCGACCGACAATGGTGGGGCAGGCAGGGCTGGGGGGCATGGAGCAGCCCGTGCCCGCCGAGTAGAGGGAGTGGGCAGGTTGGTAAGGTCTCGGTGATGAGACTGAGCTACACAGGTGATTCAACCCTGGGCGCTGTGATTGGCTATGAGGGGGCAGGAGGGTGCGGGTCAGTCGGGGGAGGACAGGATTCTGTTGGGACAGTCGACATCAAAGCTCAGACAATAACAATGGCCGCCTGAGCGAGCGACAACAACAACAACAACTGGCATTATATAGCGTGTTCCACGCAGGGAAGCGTCTCAGAGCTCTTAAAAGGCAGTCCGGAGAGGCAGAATGGAGTCAAAGACCTCGAGGAAAAGAGAGTTACGTCAACATGTCACAGCGAGAGAGTCAGCCGGTGATCAACTCAGCGCATCTCGATTTCCTTCCTTGTCCAAGACCGTCGATCCTGGCAGCCATTGTTGTGGAGTTACTGTTATTCCCGGCTCAGTCCACCAGGTGGAGCAATCGGATCCTGGAGTCAGTGACCAATCCCAGATCTTTCTCACCATTCCCAAATACATCAAGCCCAGTCCGGAGCGGTTCATAGACCAGCTGAGAAACGGGATCCAATCTCGGCACCCCAACATCGAATACAATCCCCTGTTTCAAAAGGATTTATAAATTTGCTGTGATGTTACATTCCCCTGTCATCTCCCTCTCTCTCCCCATCGTGTTTGTGCTGGGGCTCGTTCCCCCCCCCACTGGAGCACTCTACTCTAACCCCATTCCCCCACGCTCTGCCCATTGTGTCTATACTGGGGCTCACTCCACCCCACTGGAGCTCTCTACTCTAACCCCATTCCTCGCGCTCTCCCCATCATGTCTATGCTGGGGCTCACTCCACCCCACTGGAGCTCTCTACTCTTAACCCCATTCCTCGCGCTCTGCCCATCGTGTCTATGCTGGGGCTCGCTCCCCCCCTGGAGCTCTCTCTAGTCTAACCCCATTCCCCTCCTCACCACCTGCACCTTTGTATTATTTTTTCTTAAATAACAAAAAATCCTTACATTTGAAATTGTGCCTTATCAGTGCATTGAAATGTCTGAAAATGTGTAATGTTTTAATGCAAAAAGTGTAGTAACTGTGTATTTGTAAACGAATAAGGCAGCCAACTTGCTCAGAGCACGGTTCCACAAACAGCCAATGGAATGAATGAATGGTATTATCGTCTGGGAGGGGTTGTGGGTCAGGATAAATTATTTAGTTTGATAAAAATCCTTTACATAATAATAATAGTTCTTGCGTTTGATATAGCGCTTTATCACGTCTTCGAGATGTCTCAAAGCGTTTCACTGGATATACTGTAAAGTGTAGTGACTGTATATTTTGTGACCTTATATATACACATATATAACACTTGTTCCATACTTTCAGTCAGAGAAGCTGACATGTGAAATGGACAATTCCTCTTCTAAATCACCTCCCGTCATTCTCCCCATCCTCACTCTTTTCTTCAATCTCCCTCTTTCATTCCCCTTCCTTTTTTTCCCTCTCTCCTCTCTACCCCCACCACCCTCTACCTCTCTCCTCCCCTCTCTATCCTATCTGCCTCCTAAACGGCTTATGTTGTGCTGATTAATTCTGGTGTAGATGGAGGTCGATACCCTGGTCTGATTCTCCATAGACCTCTCTGGATGACTTAGGCATGTTTTCTGGGAGAACAAAAGTCATGGGTGAATAACACATTCCATTAGGTTGATATCCATCTGGGAAAAACCCTCACAGACTTCTCTCCTGGAGATTTTACTTGTGGTTATCTGCTTTTTGCAGGAGATTAAATAAATTGGAAAGAATTCACGTCAGTATACATTGTACATGCTCCATCGGAGAAACAGACTCGATGGGCTATGTAGGTTGTGCTCATTTCACGCTTCCTTACATGGTTATGAGACTCTGATGGTTTCTGATCGCACTTGAAGCCCTTCCGCTTCGAACGTGCCTACAGTCGCCACCCCTCTCTCCCCGGCTCATCGCCATTGTTAAGCGCTCCAAGACGCTGCCAAGACCCAGCGTGCAAACACAAGTCGTCGTTGCAGTTGTGGTTCATAACTTCTCCTCTTTTGTTGCCCTTTCCTGAACCTAAGCTGATTCCCCAGCTCAAAAGAGTTTGGAAAAGAGACAAGGGATTGGAGCAATAGATTTTATTGGGATGGTGGGGGGAGGGGGCAGGACATTGTCAGCCAGGACAATAATCGGATTTATTCTTAATCGATTGTCAAGCATTGCTTGCTAACGTCTTGATCACAGGCTCTTTTTTTTAAAGAGACAAGAATTGTCCAGGGCCGAGGATTTGGGGCCTCAGTTGCCCACAGTTTTGGAATCGGGCCACTTTCAAACACGAAGATGGTGTGAAATTTCCTAATCATCGGTCAATGAGACCTGTGGTTAATGCCATCTGCTCCCTCCCCATCCCCAACCCCATCCCAACCCTCACCCATCCCCACACTCCATCGCTCACTGCAGCAACCACCACTTGCATTTATAGAGCACCCCTTACAAACAGTCACTACACTTTACACTAAATCCTGTGAAGCGCTTTGAGACATCCTCCCGACGTGAGCAAACAAGAGGATTATTATAATAATTGTGGAGGGCCCATATAAATGAAGTTGTTGTAGTTGTATCATTAAACTTCATGTAGGATAATGACTCTGGGCAGTGAGGGGGTGGGACACCAAGGGAGACAGTGGAGGTAAGAGGAGAAGGGGAGATGACTGGGTGAAGAGGTAGGCTTTAAGGAGGGGATCTGAAGACAGATAGGGAGAGAGAGATTTGTGGGTGCAGTGGGGTAGGGGTGAGGGGCAAGACGGGAGGGGGTAGGGGGCAGGAGTTCCAGGAGTTTAGAGGCGCAGACTCTCAATGACTAGACGGAAGTCGTGGACTACCCATTGGTAAGTGAGGACAGTGGCTTTAATCAACCTCTTATCACTCTGAATTCTTCACTTAGTTATTCCCAATAAACACATCGTCTGGGAATGCGATAGGGTCTCGGAGCTGCGGGAACCCTACGGCTGCGTTCTGTGGTGCAACCACTACAACCACCTCATTCATTACCTCCTAATTAGGTGATATATATCTTGTCAGCCCCAGTAATACACATTAGCACAGAGAATCCCTGCCAAGGACACACATACTAATACAGCGCCAGCTTTAAGGAGACTGCATCAGCCTTCCTTCCTTCCTTCCCCATGAGTTGCTCTCCAGCCTTGACAGACCATTCCTCGCATTAAAGGTAATTCCTTTTATATATAAAGCCGTACAAAAAAGTTCTTTCGTTTTATTTCGTATTCACACAGATTAACTTGAAGTCTCGATGTACAACGCCATCCTCCCAATCCCCCCCCAGGGTGGCGGGCCTTCCGAGTCACTTCTTGTCTGACGGCACAGTTATTAATCTGCCACTCAATAATGGTAAAACCTCATCAAAATGTCTCCAAGCGCGTTACTGTTATGATAATACTCGCCTTTGATAATAGCGCCTATTATATATATCTATTATATTCTGGGACTCTACCCTGCGTGCAAGTTGTTGTTTTAAATAAAGGTGATAAAAATTTTGTAAAAAATTTTGTAAAAACTATGTAAAAATTTTATTACAGAGCCTATGGGGTAAGAGTCTGGGACTGGGACTAGTTGGACAGCTCTTTCAAAGAGCCAGCACAGGCACCACAGGCCGAATGGCCTCCTTCTGTGCCCTAAGATTCTATATTGATATAGACGTCATTGAGACATCTCAAAGCGCTTCACAGGATACACTGAAAAGTGGATCGACTGTGTATTTTGTGGGCGATTAGTCATAGTCTTAATGTATTATATTTATATTACAGATTTTATTTTTACTGTAAAGTGTAGTGACTGTATCTTGTAGGCGAACAGGACAGCACTGCTCTAGAAGATCAGTGTAGACTGTGAGCTCAACATCGTGGGGGCTTAAACCCACGACCTTCTGACTCACAGGCAAGATCACTACCGAAGATCGCCACCCGATGATGGGACAGATTAGGCGGGGGAATGTGAAACAGGCCTCTCTCTCCCTCTCTCCTCCTCCTGCCTATTCCCCCTCCCTCATCCACTCTCCGGGTCAATTCCTATCACACAGATGAACAACTGGATAATCAGGAACCATTAGACTGGTAAACATGCCCCTGAGGAGTTGAAGAGAAATCCTCACTCTGTCACTGGCTGAATCTCTCTCCCAGCCAGAGCTACAGCTTCAGATAGGTTTGGCTTTCTGCCCCAGGCTCCCTTCAGATCAATATAGGAGCCATTGGATGTCAGTCAGACCTTAATAATAATAATAATAATCCTTGCATTTGATATAGCGCTTTTCACGTCGGGAGGACGTCCCAAAGCGCTTCACAGAACACACTGTAAAGTGAATTAACTGTATATTTGTGGGCGAACGCGGCAGCCAATTGCACACAGCAATGTCCCACAGACAGTCGCGGATTGAAAATGACCAATTTATTATTGTTTTGGGTTTTGGAGGGATTATTATTAGGCTCTGTGTGGAGTAAGGAAACTTGCCCGAGGTTTCGCCCTCTGCCTGGAATTGAACTCAGGTCTCTCACTCGCAAAGCGAGTGCTCAACCACTGAGCTACAGGACTCCACGCCTTCATATTGGATTGAAATATCAACACATCAGGAGGCGACTGTGTCTATGCTGGGGCTCGCTCCCCCACTGGAGCTCTCTACTCTAACCCCATTCTGTGCTCTCTCTCTCTCCCCATCATGTCTGTGCTGGGGCTCACTCCCCCACTGCAGCTCTCTCTCTCTCTCTCTGTCTCCCCATCATGTCTGTGCTGGGGCTCACTCCCCCACTGGAGCTCTCCACTCTAACCCCAACTCCCTGCTCTCTCCCCAACTCCCTTCTGGAATCCTGCAGTTAGAGCGCTCGACTCGCAAGCGAGAGGACCTGGGTTTGATTCCCCGGGCGGGTCAAAACCTTAGGCGAGTTTCCTCACTCCACACATCTCTGGTTACCTCGCGGTAAGTGGGAACCCGGTTGTTGATTGGCGGGTCGCTTTCCAGGGGTAATAATCCCTCCATCCCAAAAATTGGTCAGTCAATCCACGTCTGGTGAAACACTGCTGTGCGCAAATTGGCTGCAACGTTTCACTCACACAAGATATAGTCAATTCACTTTACACTATATTCTGTGAAGCGCTTTGAGCATCTCGATGATGTGATAAGGCCCTATATCAAATTTAAGGATTATTATTATTATTATCATCGTGACTGTAATGGTGCTTGCTCTCCCCACAGGAGCTCTCTCCTCTAATCGCATTCCCCTTGCTCGTTCCCTCAATACTTTTTCTATACTTTCGTGCTTCAAGCATTTAGTTCATTCCCCCCTTTAAATGTGGCTGTTTGCTCAGCTACAAGATCCACTTGTGGTTACGCACTGCACATCCTAATAACACCGTAATTCCTCTAACCTCTCCCTCTACGCATCTAATAATAAAACTGGAGTTTATTCCCCCTTGTTGCCAATTCACAAGCCAGTGGAAAAAAAATCTTTCACCGTTCACACTCTCAAACACTTTCATGTTTTGAACACTTCTGTGAAATCCCCTCTTAACCTTCTCTACTCCAGTGAATAGAGACCCAGGTTTATAAGCTTTTTGTCATAATTACATGCTCGGGTGTCTGTCAAAGGCTCTCTTGTACTCCGTCGCTCTGGAGTCCATTCTAAAACGAGCTGCCAAACAATCTCTACCAGACACACCATCTGCAGCCTAACCAGTAACGATGCAATTTACACTCACACAGTGCCTTTTACGTTATGATCAGATCGCAAAGCTCTTCACAAAGACTCAGTGAGAGCTCTGCTGGGAGTGAGCTGGTGGGGAGGAGGCGCAGTAAACAGGTAGGTCTACGGGTAGGATTTGATAACGGGACCGAAGCTATTCGCCCGATCGAGCCTGTTTCACATTTTATCAGATGGTGGCAAACATATTGACAATAATTTTCTTTTATAGCCGTGCTGCAGAATCATTAAAATGCACATGAACAGATGGGAGCTCGGTTTCACGTCTCGTCCGAAGAACGGCGCCTCCGACGACAACGCCTTGCAGCTCCCCCCAGCTCCGCACTGGAACGTCAGTCAGCCTGTTGGATGAACAACTGGATAATCAGGCAGCATCGGCTAACAACATCAATATTCTTGATTGAACTTTTCTTGATTTATGTCATTTAAATCGAGAAATATTCATTCAACGGACTGATCACTGATCGAGCACGGACTGACCTCGACTCGTGCAAATGTTCGGGGTTGGGGGGGCGGGGGGTGTGGGTTGCGAGAGCCCTTGGGTTGGCCACCATTGATCTAGACTGCCTCTATGGTCCTGGGGGCAGGGTGGCGGGGATGAGGTTGAATTCCCCATTCGCACCCCTGCTCCCCCTCTGTGTGAAAAAAATCCTTTGTGATTTCATTTCCTACCAGTTAGAGCACTCACCTCGCCAGCAGGAGGACTTGTGTTCATTTGGCTCTATGTTTCTCCCCCCACCGCACCTTCCCTCTCCTGGCGTTTCATCCACAAAATACACAGTCAATTGGCTTTACAATACATTCAGTGAAGCACTTTGATGGTCTCGGTGATGTGATAAGGCCCACATCAAATGCAAGAATTATTATGAGAGATGAACAAGCCATCCCATATCTAGCTTGACAATTAGCCTAATTATTTTAAGCACTCCAATCTGATTGTGCTACTAACATACGTAGTTTAACTGGGATGAACTTCACGCTTTAGACTCTAGCTAAGCGTGAGCGTGTGCACTGCGGGTGGCTTTAAATTAGACAGAAGGCCGGTGTTTAATGCAGCCCATTAATATTCCAGTCGTTCACCACTGCATTTTATATCACTCTATCTGTGGACGCTTAATGATTCCATTGAGAGGTTTTTTTTCCCTGCCATCAGCGTTCTAGCGGCACAAAACAAGGAAAATAAATGAAAAGGCTTCAGGCTGTGGTGTACAGAGGATCTGTGATGGTGGAGACACACAGCCACTGACCAGGCCTGAGTTTGTCGTTTGACCCAATTCAAATCGACTATTTGTCGTTGGAAGTTCTCCTTGCACCTTACTGGAGGTCACGTGCACATACGCCCCAAACTTCCTATGTACAATATCCCATAATGTTATTTCCTAAAAGAAAACAATCTAATCTTTGTTTGAAAGACACTGCCTCGCAAACGAGAGACCTGGATTCGATTTCCAGGCAGGGCGAAATGTTGGGCAAGTTTCATTACTCCACACGCCTCTGTTTAGCAGTAAGTAGGAACCGGTTGTTAGTCGATTGGGAGATCGCTTTCCGGGGATAATAATTTCTTCAAAAAAAACTACTAATAATAAATTGGTCACTTCAATCCACGACTGTTTGTGGAGATGCTTCTGTGCGTAATTGGCTGCCGCGTTTCGCCCACAAAATATACAGTCAATTCACTTTACAGCGTATCCTGTGAGGTGTTTTGAGACGGCTCGAAGATGTGATAAGGCGCTGTATCAAATACAAGGATTATTATTATTGATACGAGAAACGCGGGAGTGTGAGACGTAAACGGACAGCTACGAGGCAGGTTCTATCATACTCCAGGTGCATGTCATGCAAATGAAACAGCCCAACAGCCAGAGAGGAACCACTTGACCTTTGTTAATGACAGAGACTTCAATTATGCTGGAAATCGTCGCGTAAATTATACTCAGAGATGCTTTGTGGTATAAAGCGCCTGTCATAAAGCTTTATAGTTTAGTTTGAAAGCGCTGGAAACGTAGACAGAACGCTCACAAAAAATCAGTCATTTTAGTGTCAGTTTCCGAGTAAGAACGTTGGAGGTTCAATCCCTTAGTGAGGGATTTGGAGCTCACAGTCTGGGTTGAGGTTCCAATAGTGTTGGTGGGTGGGGGTCGTGGAGGGGGGTGGGTGGCAGGGGGAGGCATTGCTTTGTTGGAGGCATGTCCTATGGATGAGGGATTAAATTGAGGTCCCGTCTGTGCCCTGTTCAGGCGGACGTTAAAGATCCCGTGGCATGAGAAGTTCTCCCAGCTTCCCGGCTGACAATCCCAGGGATGAAGATCAAAAATAATAATAAATAATAATGAAAAGTAATAATAATAATAAATAATAAATAGTAATAATTTGGTCACTCACTTCGCGACTGTTTGTGGGGCGTCACTGTGTGAAAATTGGCCGCTGCCAATTTCGCCGTCAGCTCAATGCACAGTCACTACAGTTTAGCAGTAAAATGAGGCTTTCAGATGACCTCCTGACGGGTATCAGACACATGGATTAGTATTACTGTAATATTGATGTCCGTTGATGAGTTACTCAGTCACTGAGGTTTAGTGACCCACCTGAGTGACTGAGCCAGGCTTTTGGGTGTGGGGTGTGTGGGTGGGGGGGGAGCAATTGGTGGCAGCCAGTTGCGTACTGCAATGTCCCACAAAATGTCCCACAGAGTGAGTGACCAAATTATTACTATTTATTATTTTTGAAAGGATTATTACTCCCGGAAAGCAGCTTCCCTGGGAAATTCCTTCCACGAATCGCTTAAATTCCCACTCTCTCTTGTGACTGATCACCGACCCAGTGGAAATAATTGACGATCGTTCGTCCTGTCGTGACCTTGCGTGATCTTGAAGACTTCGATGGGATAATCCCTTAACCTTCTCACCTTCATAACCCCCGTCTGTCCATCCATCTGTCCTCCTGTCCAAATCTCACTCCCCTTTCCCCCCCACCATCGTTCCCCACCACCATCCTGACAAGCTGTGCTGGGAGCTGCCCTTGTTAATTGTGCAGCTTCACACGTGTTGCCCAAAGGAAATCTTTCCTTCCCCAAAACAAGAAGTATTAAAGCGTTTAAACGCTGCGGCCAAGAAAGTGGCAGCTCTTAGACAACACGGCGGATGTCGACTTTGGGGAGAACGGTTTGACAGAGTGATTAATGTCACTTAAACACTGTGATTGTAACGTGCTGAGACACAGGAACTGCGCTTCTCTGCACTGACGTATCTGTTAAAGCAATGAGTTTGTGACAGACGTTGAATACCTTCCCCTAACCCACACTCCTCTCCTCGAGACACACTCCCCACTCCCCCCGCCCCACTCCCACCCACTCCGAGGCCACAGCCCTGCCGGCTCTGACCTAATTTCAGCATTAATGACCCAATAAAAGAGTTTCGCCCACGAACTTACACAGTCACTCCAATCTACAGAGTATCTGTGAAACGCTTTGAGACTTCTCGAAGGTGTCATCAGGCGCTGTATCAAACGTAAGGATTATTATCATTATTATAATTTACTGAAAAGTGAATTGGATGGATTCTGTGGGCGAAACGTCGCAGCCAATTTGCGCACAGTGACATCCCGCAAACAGCCGTGAAATGAGTGACCAATTTTATCTGTGGGGGCCGGGGGGGAGGGGGGTGGTGGGATTGTTGGTCCGAACTCTGGGACAGAGAGAGAGAGAGAAACTCCCTTTGCTTTTTGGACAGCATTGCGAGAGATCATTGACCTCTGGCTGAACAGGGAGTTGGGGGACACAGATGGGGAGTGAGGTTTCAGGCGAAGAACGGCATCTCCAACATAGCAGCGTTCGTTCTCTCTCTCTCTCTCTCCCCCACCAGCGCTACACTGGAACCTCAACCTGGACTGTGAGCTCAAGAAACCAAGGAGTGGGAAGGGTGGTGGGGGGGGGCTCGAACCCGCAAACTTCTGACTCAAAGGCGAGAGCGCTATGGACTGAGCCAGGCTGACACATGCTTATTCACGCATGCTTATTCACGCACGCGCGCACACAGACACTTATTCACACACACTTTTTAACACACACGCACGCACACACTCACACTTATTCACATGCTTATTCACATGCGCGCGCGCACACACACACACGCGCAGACACATTACATTGCACACCGCCACTGGGGTGCCTTTTGCGCTTGGAATACTGTGGGAACGCAGCCAAACCTCCTGAAGGATGGCAGCGCTGTAATTCAGTCAGACATGGGGCTGACACTGAGCGGTGTCAGCGGCATGTTAATGAACAAAGCGGGCGGAGGAACCGAACAAAACCCAGCAGATGCAGATTTGCATGACAACAGCGGCAACAGCGATGGGGGTGACAGGGGACTCTGATGTGTCTCCTTACCTGGCTCCGTGTGCCGCTGTTGTCGTTTAATTAAACAGACAATTCCCATTCTGTTTCCTTAACATCAGAGGGTTATTAAAATTCCCATTGTGGAATATCACCGGTGCATTGGCATTCAACTCCTGACCTCACCTCACCGCCCTCCTCTCTGTTGTCACCCAAACCTGTCTCTATGTCACGCTCAGTGTCCAAGCTGACCCTTCAGAACAGTGCTGGGGGGTGAGTGGGGGGGGTGTGAGTGGGGGGGGGGGGGGGGGAGAGGAGAGGCTGAATTGTCAGAGGAGTCGTCATTCACATCAGACTTTAAACCGAGATTCTAAAGCGGCGTTTGTTTCAAGAACAAATTAGCTAAGATAGATTTCTGCTACAAAATAATATCGGTGTAGAGTTTGGGACATGACATGTCAAGCGGCTCCCGGGACAGTGGAAGGCGAACTCGATGGACCGTGGTCCGTTCGCCCGTTTACCTGTTCTTATGCTGCCTACCTGTTCGGGTGGATGTTACGGATCCCGTGACCCTCTCGGAAAAAAGAAGGGAATTTCTCTCTCCCGGCACGGTAGCCGACAAGGATAAATATTTCTTGCGTTTGAGGCAGCGCCTTAGTACGTCTTCGAGACGTCTCAAAGCGCTTCACAGAAAATACTGTAAAGTGTAGTGACTGTGTATTTTGTGGGAGAAACTCGGCAGCCAATTGCACACAGCAGCGTCCCACAAACAGTCGTGGGTGGAAGTGACCGAATTTTTTTGTTGTTGGAGGGATTACTACCCCCGGAAAGTGATCCGTCAATCGACAAACTCGATGGCCCTTGGTTCCTGCTTACTGTTAGGTAAACAGAGGCGTATGTGTGGAGTGAGCAAACTTGCTTAAGGTTTCGCCCCGCCCGGGAATCGATCTCAGGTCCTCTGGCTTACGAGGCTACATAAACTAGTCACACAAGTGTGGCTGTGCGTGGGACCTTGCGATGCTTGGATTAGCTGGCGGAGTAGTTACCGTACAAATACACTCGAGGCTAAGGCCTGAGCAGGACCACAAGCAAAATCAACCAAAAATTCGCACAACGCCTCAAATTCAATTTTATGGCGAATAGCTGCGGGGGCTGAGACTGGGTGGAATTTCAGGCCCTAGGGTTGCTCTCTTCCAAGTGGCTAATGGCATTTCTTTTCTTCCCCTTGTTGCTTTTCATTCTTTCTCAGAGACGCAGATTTGTAAAGGGAAAGTGTGCGCGTCTGTGTGTGTGTGTGTGTTTGGGGGGGTGGGAGTGGGTGGGGAGGGGGGGATGTGAAGGAAGTCTTTGATAATGTAAGGGCCGATCGGAAGACAGATTTAATGTCAGAAGCCCTTTGTTGGCTCGTCAAACTCTGGCGAGAGAGAGAGAGAGAGAGAGACAGAGTCTGCACTCAGCACGACTGATGAATTTCACACTGTGTTGGTTAAATGTGACTTGCCAGCCTTGCACTCTCCTTACAGAGATCCACTTACACAAACTGCCTGGAGCCCACAGCTGTCTAAAGATGCTCTTAAGGATCAGATGAGTGCAGAGTCTCACCCAAACACACCGCAGCCGTGAAGCCGAAAGAAACGCTCGCGGCAATTTCTGGAGCAGCGTCGCGTGCGTCAGCTGTCGAACTGAACGTTAGCCGTGGACCTCAGACGTGAGCGAAGTCAATAAAACCTGGCGTCTCTCTCTAATCGGGGCCCAAAATATTGCTCATTCCATCTGATGTCTCGCCCACCATCTCGAGACAACTCCCAGAGCTTTGGGCAGGAAATTGCTGTCAGCATTTTCAAGAGGAAAGAGGTCCTCGCATTTTATTTTATACATAACTACCTCGTTTTTAATGTGCTTTTGCGACGCTTCGAAGGACTTAAGCCCAACTAGTGCATGTCGGGACACAGAGCCATGTCCCTCAAACAGCCATGAAGTGAGCGATCAATTTTATCTGGAGGACTGTCTGCCAGGAACACCAGGAGAGAGAGATAAATAGAGAGAGAGAGAGAGAGAGAAACTCTCTTCTCCTTTCCAGTCTTGCCATGCGATCTTTAATGGCTACCTAACCACACAGAGGGAGGGGGAGCTCGGACGAACATCTCATCTGAAGGACGGCACCCCCAACAATACAGCGCTCCCTCCCCCTTAACAGAGCTGGAGCGTAAACTTGCGACCGTGAGCTCAAGTCCCCAAACGTAGGGGCTTCAACCCAGAAACTGTTGCGATTCAAGATGCGAGAGCACGACCGACTGAGCCAGGCTGATACCCGGAGCTCGTGGTCTGAATCCTGTGCCTGTGCACCTCTCGCTGTTAATAGCAATAATAATCCTAACATTTGATACACCGCCTTATCACGTCGTCGAGACGCCTCAAAGCGCTTCATAGCAGACACTGTACCGTGGACTGACTGTGGGCAAAACATTATCTATTTGATTCATAGGAGCGCAGCGGCAAACTGTGGCCTTCACGAAGAGTAACCACAAAATAAAAGTGTCACAAACAATCTGATTGCCCATGTCATCGCCTTCCCTCAGTCCTTCTCTGAGCCACTTCTGCCCTCACCTCTCTTCACCCCCACGCCTTTCCCAACACCCCCCGCTCAAATTCTGGGCTATGAGAAGGGACAACAAACTCCATGGATTGCCTCCAGAACGCTACAGGCAACAGAGAACTGTCAGGAGCGGTTAGAGTTACGCTGGTACTATTCCCCAGTCAAATTTCAACAAAACAAGCCTCTGCGTCCTTATTCCACCAAAATGTCAGCGTTCAATTAGCCAAGAGGAAAACGATTCATCCAGACCATCTCTCATGGAAAAAAATCACAATATAATAGTAATAATCCTTGCATTTGATATAGCGCCTCATCATGTGTTCAAGACGTCTCAAAGCGTTTCACAGGATACACTGTAAAGTGAATTGACTGTATTTTGAGGGTGAAACACACAAGATCGGTTGGGACAGGGAGGGAAGAGTGAAAAAGACCCTTTGGTCCATTGGATTTCATCCCTCTCACCCTTCGCAGCCCCCATACCCCCCCCCCCACCCCTGCCCGTCCACAGCAGCCCCCAGACCGTCACAGCACTGTGTTTAAATCAGCGTTGTTGAACCATAGAGTCAGTAGCCACATGTGGTTCATGAAGGGTCTCACTGTGGCTCAGTCACCTCAGCATCACCAGAGAGTGTGCGTCTCAGATAATTCCCACTGACATTCTACTTAATCTACTTACCGAGACGCGTGTGAGGCTATTTAAATGCGTTATCTGTAGGCGCTAAACATTTCGCTGGTCAGGCTGTGCGAAGATTTAATTAAAATAGTCATTTAAAATAATACTTGTCTGGATAATCGAACAAGTGGAATATACTCAATTGGTACAAGTTTTTTGAGTGACACTATAAGTACGTAGATTTGCATATCCCTCCAACTCTTTTACATGTACTTAAATGAATATAACTTGCACCTTATGATGTCGCTACTCTCTTTGTATGTAAATGCGGGTCAGTGAAACACCAGTAACTTACACGTGAAACTCTACAAACATGTGTCTCAGTACAAATCTGACATCGCTGGTTTAAATGACCTAAACTTATTACCTGCCGGTAATTTTCCCAGCGAATGCGCCAGGAACTCCATTAATTTATCCCCGCGGATGAATACGTTTGTCTCACGGGATTCGTTCTTCTTTGTTGTCGAAATCTCTCCCGCAACTGGGATTGGAACACACGTGTCTCGATACGGTGACTTACCATGTTGTTGAATCAACTTCATGGGAGTTTTTATTGTAAGGTGCGGTGATTGGGTATCTTGTAGGCCAACGTGGCAGCCATTCAACACATAGCAAACAGCTATTAAGTGAATTTTATCCTATGTTGGTGGGGGGAGGGGGTGGTGCAGGGGGGGGGGGGCGGTTGGAGGGAGAAGTGGATTGTCAATCAGGACACGAGGAGAGAGAAATTCCCTTGTCTTTTCGAGTAGTGCCTTGGGGTCTTTAAACATCTGCCTGAACAGGCACAGATGGGACCTTGGGATGGCATCTCTGACAATGTAATGCTCCCAACGCCACCTCAGTACCGAATACCCCAACATTACACTGGAGCCTCAGCCCAGACTGTGAGTTCAAAGTCCCAACGCGGGGTGGGGGGCTTGAACCCACAACCTTCTGACTCAGAGGGCGAGAGCATTACCTACCGACTGAGCCAGGCTGAGACACCTCCCCCACCCCCACCTCCCCCCCCAGCACAGCAATTAAACCCCCCATCATTCCAGTCCAATTTGAACAAGCTTCGATTGGGCCCTGCTGACCCCTCCTGGCCTCTGCCCTGCTTCAAAGCTCCCCGAGGACCCACAAAGATTATTGCCAGAGACACTCTAATAGGGCTGGCCACAGCTTGTGGGAAGCGTTTTGCTGTTACCCTATGAGAGCTTTAATGTTGGTCCCAATCAAAGTAATAATGCTACCTCGCCTTTGATACAGCACCTTATCACGTCCGCCAGACGTCTCAAAGCGCTTCACAGTAAAGCGGAGTGACTGTATAATCTGCGGGCGAAACTCGGCAGACAATTGCATACGGCAGCGTCCCACAAACAGCCGCGGATCGAGTGGCCAATATTATTATTGTTAATCATTCCACAGTCACAGGAGCTGCCCTCGGCCCCCTCTGACTTCTCCCCCCTCCCCTCATCCACTGCAGCTCCAATCTAATTCCTGGCTCACCACTTGCAAAAACACCGTCTGTAATTGTCTGCCCCGAAGGAGAAGTGACTGCCTTAAAAAGGCCAAACGCATTCTTTTCCCGGGTCTTGAGGCGGATTTTTTAATTAACGCGTTCCCGTTTACTTCACGGAAGGAACACAGGGCACAAGGCCAAGCCCTTGAACCTCTGTAATCGGATCATTTTATCGGCCGAAAGCAATTTATGTTTTATTAAAGCAATCTGTTTGCACATCGGCTCTGCCGGCCATCCAACTGGGGGGGGGGCGCGCGTGTGTGTGTGTGTGTGTGGGGGGTGGAGTGGTGGTGGTGGTAGTGGGGGGATCGGTAGTGAGGGGGAAGAGATAAACTGCAGTCGCTAATTTGGGATGAATTAAATTGACCTGAAATTGACAGCGGGGGAGAGAGGGAGAGGGGGAGAGAGGGAGAGGGGGGGGGGGGGGGGGGGGGGGGACTGCACTTAATGGCTTATAAAGAAAATATACGCTTGTGATTACTCGGCAGATGTATTCGGGTGTCAACTGCTTAAGTTGGTTAAGCGCCTCCTGCGTCAAACACAGGGCTCGAGGAGCTTCGCAGAATGAAATTAATACCGTGTTCAGCAAATCCATAACAACCGCAACACTCAACACTCCCCGAGACCGGGAGGGGAGTACAACAACAACAACAACACTCAACACTCCCCGAGACTGGGGGGGGGAGTACAACAACAACAACAACACTCAACACTCCCCGAGACCGGGGGGGGGAGTACAACAACAACAACAACACTCAACACTCCCCGAGACTGGGGGGGAGTACAACAACAACAACAACAACACTCAACACTCCCCGAGACTGGGGGGGGAGTACAACAACAACAACACTCAACACTCCCCGAGACTGGGGGAGAGTACAACAACAACAACAACAACAACACTCAACACTCCCCGAGACCGGGGGGGGAGTACAACAACAACAACAACACTCAACACTCCCCGAGACTGGGGGGGGAGTACAACAACAACAACAACACTCAACACTCCCCGAGACCGGGGGGGGGGAGTACAACAACAACAACAACAACAACAACAACACTCAACACTCCCCGAGACTAGGGGGTGGGGGGGGGGGAGTACAACAACAACAACAACACTCAACACTCCCCGAGACTGGGGAGGGAGTACAACAACAACAACAACACTCAACACTCCCCGAGACCGGGGGGGAGTACAACAACAACAACAACCACCACCACCACAACACTCAACACTCCCCGAGACCGGGAGGGGAGTACAACAACAACAACAACCACCACAACACTCAAGACTCCCCGAGACTGGGGGGGGGGAGTACAACAATAACAACAACACTCAACACTCCCCGAGACTAGGGGGGGGAGTACAACAACAACAACAACCACCACCACCACCACAACACTCAACACTCCCCGAGACCAGGAGGGGAGTACAACAACAACAACAACCACAACCACAACAACAACCACCATCGCCACCACAACATCAACCACAACACTCAACACTCCCCGAGACTAGGAGGGGAGTACAACAACAACAACAACCACCACCACCACAACAACATCAACCACAACAACAACCACCACCGCCACAACAACATCAACCATAACAACCACAACACTCAACACTCCCCGAGACTAGGAGGGGAGTACAACAACAACAACAACCACCACCACCACAACAACATCAACCACAACAACAACCACCACCGCCACAACAACATCAACCACAACACTCAACACTCCCCGAGACTAAGAGGGGAGTACAACAACAACAACCACTACTACAACAACAGCAACCACAACAACAACCACCACAACATCAACAACCACAACAACCACCACAACATCAACCATAACAACCACAACAATAACAACCACCACAACAACATCAACCATAACAACCACAATAACACCATCATCAACAGCAACAACCACCACCACAACAACCACCACATCAACCATAACAACCACAACAACAACCGACACAACAACAACCACAACATCAACAACCACAACCACAACAACAACCAACACAACAACAACCGCAACATCAACAACCACAACCACAACAACAACCACCACAACAACCACCACATCGACCATAACAACCACAACAACAACAACCAACAACCACCACAACAACACCAACCACAACAACAACCACCACCAACAACAACCAACAACCACCACATCAACAACCACCACCAATAACAACCAACAACCACCAGCAACAACACCAACCACAACAACAACCACCACCAACAACAACAACCAACAACCACCACATCAACAACCACCACCAATAACAACCAACAACCACCAGCAACAACACCAACCACAACAACAACCACCACCAACAACAACAACCAACAACCACCACATCAACAACCACCACCAATAACAACCAACAACCACCAGCAACAACACCAACCACAACAACAACCACCACATCAACAACCACCACCAACAACAACAACAACCAACAACCACCACATCAACAACCACCACCACCAACAACAACCACATCACATCAACAAACATCAACAACAACAACCAACAACCACCAACACCAACCACAACAACCACCACATCAACAAACACAACAACCACACCATGTGTTTATATAGCGCCCTTCACGTGGGGTAGTGTCTCGGAGTGCTTAGGCTTTTGACTTAATAATACCATATAATAATCCTTGCGTTTAATATAGTGTCTTATCACGTTGACAAAATGCCTCAAAGCGCTTCACAGAATGTACTGTAAAGTGTAGTGACTGGGTATTTTGTGGGAGAAACACGGCAGCACAACTGCGCACAGCAGTGTCCCACAAACAGCCGTGGAGTGAGTGACCAATTTTATTTGGGGGATTGTTGGCCAGGACACTGGGAGAGAGAGAGAAAAACTCCTCTTTCTTTTCAAATAGCGCTGCGGGATAATTAACACCCACCTGAACAGGCAAATGGGAGCTCGGTTTAACGTCTCAACCGAAGGACGGCATCTCCGACATTGTAACAAACCGTCCAGAACTGCATCGGAGCATCAGATAAGTCATTCTGATTCCAAGTCCCGAAGTGGGGGCTCGAACCCACAACCTTCTGACTCAGAGATGAGAGAAAGGGAGAGAGCGCTACCCACTGAGCCAAGGCTTGACACGACTGTTGCCTTAACAGCTAATTCCAAACCGCTTGTCTTGTAGGATTTCGGTCAGAAAACAGCAATGTTAAGAAGAGAGCCTTCAGGTTGAATCTGAATCAAGTCATTTTATTTCGCCCGCTGCTCCGCAGGCTGAGCCTGGGATGAATTCGAGAGCGAGCCGAGTTATATGCAGGTCGATACATTATTAAAGGGCAAACGTCCACTTTGTGTGGGATTATCAACTTGGCCTTGCGGACTCGTGGAATATGTATGAGATCTCTGTAAGTAACTTTTATCTCGAACGTGACAGCGTTATTGTAAGCGCTGAGCAAAGAGACAGGCTCAGAGACATCCGTTCCTGCCAATAAGCTTCAGCTGCAAAAAGGAGAATCTCAGCCGCTTGTACTTGAAGTCTGAAGTAGTTAAAGCACCATTAAATTGGCTTTCACAATCGTCGTCTCGTAGGATAATCCTTCCATTTGGTACAGTGCCTTTCATGTCATGAGGACATCTCAAAGCGCTTCACAGAATTTTACTACAAATTGCTTAGAATTTGCTGGTGAATGTGGATAATGCAGACCATGATAAGCTGTTTTATGTTGTCCAAAACAATAGAACCAGAGGACATTTGGGTGCAGGGAACACTTAGTGGAGTACAAACGCTGGCATGGACTAGTTGCGTCCATATCTGTGCCGTATCACCATAAATAGCCTTAAGAACAGGTCCTGACGTGAAAGGCGCTATACAAATGTAATGTGTTGTTGTTGTTGAAAGGGTCGGTGGCAACAGATTCAATAATAATAATCCTTCCATTTAATATAGCGCTTTTCACGTCGGGAGGACGTCCCAAAGCGCTGTACAGAATATACTGTAAAGTGAATTGACTGTATATTTGTGGGCGAACGCGGCAGCCAATTGCGCACAGCAATGTCCCACAAACAGTCGTAGATTGAAAATGACCAATTTATTATTGTTTTGGTTTTGGAGGGATTATTATTAGGCTCTGTGTGGAGTAAGGAAACTTGCCCAAGGTTTCGCCCTCTGCCTGGACTTGAACTCAGGTCTCTCACTTGCAAAGCGAGTGCTCTAACCACTGAGCTACACTTATTTTGGAAATAACAACTTTCAAAGGGGAATCAGATAGGTACTTGAAAAAAGGAAACATTTGCAAGGCTATGGGGGTAAGAGCGGGGGAGTAGGACTGATTGGGCAGCTCTTCCAAAGAGCCAGCACAGGCACGATGGGCCGAATGGCCTCCTTCTGCGCTGTAATATTCTGTCCCTGTTTTCTGAGACCTGCGCACAAACAGTGTCAACCAGATAACTCGACAGCGTCCCCTTGTGGGTGACCCTGCCGAGGCCAGAGCCGTGACCTGAGAGCGACACTCTGAGGTGCGAACACAATTCACACCGACAGTCACGGTCTCAGCCAAAAAAAAATAGCAGCGTCAAGGCACGGCACAGCACGGCACGGCACGATACACCAACCCAACAGCCAGCACACAACGGGAGCCGATTCCCTTTAAAGAACCGCGGAAATGGCTTCCAAACCGAGGCTTTGGGTTTGAGATCTCTCCACGGCTCTGAAAGAACGCGACCGTTTAAGACGAAAAAAAACGATCTCAGGGGCTGAGGCAGGGGGGACGTTTCGGACCACCAATATTGCAGTTAATGCACGGGAATCTCAGCAGCATTGCTACGCGTGAATCATAAAGATCTCTCGCTTCATTTTGATGCACCACTTCCTATCGGGATAGATAATCAATGCAATGAGATGCCTTATGCATATGGGTACAATTTGTTCCTGACAACGAATTACTTAATGAGATACTCAACGCCGGGCCACGTGACATATTTATACGGACAATCTCTCCCAAGGGGAGGTTTATCCCAGTGTTTCCTCCTACATCTCGCTAAGAGCTTTTTACAAGACATTCTGCAGTCAATCCCACTGAGTGGGTGCATAATTTATCTCACTCAGAGGTAACATTGGACACGAGCAAAATCTGGGAACCTCAGCATCAGTTTACTGGTCTATTTGACTTTAGAGACCCTGATTGGCATTAGCTTTTTTTTTAAAAAACTTCCGGCTCAACATCGCTTTAGTTTCTTCCACCGTTTTAAGTAACTTGGAAGCTAAAGGCTCCGTCAAACCACACATCCATCCATCACACAACCGCAAGACAGTTTCACAGTTGAAGTGGAGCAAATTGGGACGGAATCCCTTCCGAGTAACTCGTGCAGAAATACAATGGTTGTATCTCAACATCAGCAACTTTCGGGGAGGATTTAACGAAAGCCGGGCAGCCACCTCACGTCGAACGCACCGCGTTGCCCTTTTTGCTAAGATTCACAGAGAACAACACATTGCGGTTTTAATGAGCAAATCGCGCACACATCGCAGGCCGAGAGCAGAGACTGCTTCTGGTGATAAATCTACCAATATACTTCAGCAAATTTTCCCCTCAGTAAACAAGGCACGATTGAAATATAGTTCAAAGAAAACACAAGTTCTTAAATCAATTTTTCCGCAGTGAGGTAGGAAGCGGGCGGGGGAAGGGGGGGGAGAGAATGATATTCCAGTTCACAGGAACACATGCTATTTATTCACTTTACTATCGATTTCTTCAACAGTTTAACCTCTCACCCAAAGGGAAGCGCCTCTGAAAATACCTTTCCCAGTGTTATCTCACCGTGAGCTCAACAACAACAAATGACACTAACACGTTGCCTTTCACATTGGAAGGACGTCCCAAAGACCTGGACAGTCAAGAATTTGGGCCCTGGTGGGATGGTGGGATCAGGAGGGGTGGAGGGCAAGAGCGGGGGTGGTGGTAGGAAGGTGACTGAAGGCGCGATTTAAGAGGAGGGTTTTGAGCCGTGCCTTGAAGGAGGCGAAGGGACTGTGGGATGGAGTTCCAACGGGTTGGGGCAGGAAGGCTAAAGGCCTGACTGCCGATGGTGGGGTTGGCAGGGCGGGGGGGGACATTGAGCAGGCTGGAGCCTGCTGGGCGGAGGGAACAGACCCAAGTCCAGTATTGTAGTGTAAAATGTGCTCACAAGAGAAATATCCATTCAGCTGTAACTACTTGGGAACCATCGAAACACCCTGCGTCCGACACTGATACTGTGAAACATTACAGAGGCGAAAATAAATAGCACCTGAAGCCACGAGCCTTGTGAAACAATCTCAATAAAAGCACATTTGCAGAATACATTTTCCTCTCATTTCCTCAGCCCTCACTCTGTTGAAAAATGCGATGCGACAATTAGCGCCACTGACGACTATCACGTCATATGCCGCATTTCCCCCAACCCCTGCCTACCCAACCTCCCTGCCCCCTCCCCCACTGTACCCCCCCAATTCCTTTCCCCACGTTTGGACCCCTCCTGGCCCCTTGCCCTCTGATTGCAGAAAATCAGCCGCATGTTTCGGTGGATTGACAATGTGTCTCACTGCTTCCTTTCCCGCTTCCTCTCCCCCAACCCCCCCCCCCCACCTCCCCCCCCACTCTCCGCTACATAAATCTCTGTTCCTGACAGCGTTCTGACCTTGACAGCGTGCAAAGGTAGAATTTCCCATCCATGTAAAGTCTATGCGACAGCCGTGAGTTACCTGCATTGAAATAAAAGCTATGAAAGCCATTCCTTTCACCAAAGGTCACCCCAGGGCAGACTCATTTGCCGTTGCCGTTACATTTTAACAACGCACTCCTGCTCTGGTTAGAATAATAATAATCCTTGCATTTGATACAGCGCCTTATCACGTCGTGGAGACATCTCAAAGGGCTTCAGGGGATTCACAGTGAAGCGTAGTGACTGTACGTTTTGTAGGCGAAAAGCAGCAGCCAATTTGTGCACAGCAACGTCCCGCAAACCGCCGTGAACTGAACAACTGAACAACCATTTTATTTGTACATAATCGGAAGTCTAGGTAGTTTGTGGTTCAGAGAATCTTAAGCAACGGGTTTCCACCCGTGTTTGAACTCCTGACTGACCGGATACGAGCAAACAGAGGAGTCCTGTAGCTCAGTGGTTAGAGCACTTGCCTCGCAGGTGAGGTTCGATGCCCCGGGCAGGGTGAAACCTCAGGCAAGTTTCCTTACGCCACAGGCCTCTGTGTACCTACCAGTAAGTAGTAACTTGGTTGTTAGTCGATTGGTGGATCGCTTTCAGAGGAAAAATAAACCCTTCAACAAATAACAAATAAATAATTTGGTCACTCAATCCACAGCTGTTTGTGGGACGCTGCTGTGCTCAATTGGCTGCCGCATTTCGCCCACAAAATACACAGTCACTACACTTTACAATATATCCTGTGAAGCGCTTTGAGGCACCAAAACGTGATAAGGCGCTGTATCAAATGCGAGGATTATTATTATGGTTATTATTGTTGTTAAACACGTGGGGCTGAGAGACAAAAGGTGCAGATGTGATATTCTATGCAGAAAAACTGTGATCGGAGGCCCTGACATACAGTGTGGATCAATGTTGTAAAGAAAAAAAATTTAATTACCACATGCAATGGATGACTGCATCACATCAAGGAAAGCACCGACTGAATGGGGAAAGGTTAACTGAATGCCAATGGGTTGTGCTGTGAAATTATTCGGTGGAAATTTAATAGGATCCCGATATGAGACAAGGTGCTTTCTAACCGCAATCTACACAGGTTTGATTGTTTTTTCCTTTTGTTACAAAGACACAGCGCGGGCACCTTTTCTCTGAATCATCATCTATGCTGTTTTGCTTTCGAATTTGTTTGGGGGGAGGGTGGGGTAAATCGGCTGTGGAAACCCGTCAACGTGCTTCAAGGTTATCCAAACCCATCCCCCAGAGGATACAGTTCAAACTCTTGGTCCTGGCCTACAGAGCCCACCAAGGTCTTGCTCATACCTACCTCTGTGACCTGCTAACGCCATATTGACCTCTCCAATCCCCTTTGCTCGGCAGGCTCCGGCCTGCTCCACGTCCCCCCACCTGGCCTGGACCGCCCCATCATCGGTGGTCGGGTCCTTCAGCCTCTCTGGACCCTTCCTTGCCTCCTTTGAGGCACTTATCAAGATCCATCTCTCCGACCATGCCTCTGGTCACCCTCTTACTCAACACCCTTCCTGCCCTCCACCCCAGCTCGGGTCCAAATCCCTGACTGTCCAGCACCTTGGGATAAATAATCCTTATAATAATCCTTGCATTTGATATAGCGCTTTTCACGTCGGGAGGACGTCCCAAACCGCTTCACAGAACACACTGTAAAGTGAATTGACTGTATATTTGTGGGCGAACGTGGCAGCCAATTTCACACAGCAATGTCCCACAAACAGTCGTAGATTGAAAATGACCAATTTATTATTGTTTTTGGTTTTGGAGGGATTATTATTAGGCTGTGTGTGGAGTAAGGAAACTTGCCCAAGGTTTCGCCCTCTGCCTGGAATTGAACTCAGGTCTCTCACTTGCAAAGCGAGTGCTCTAACCACTGAGCTACAGGACTCCCGACGTGAAAGGAGCTCTCTCTCCCTACCTGGACACACGCACTCTGCTTACCTAATGCTGGAGAATATTTAAGGAGTAGTCTGGGAGCTGAGTATGAGGAGTCTCTGCTCCCAGTGACTGTTCTGCCCTTCCTGGTCCTGCCGATGAGCCGGGCCGCGCTGTCATCATCAACAGTACTATGGAGACGCCTGGCTCAGGAACCAGCCCACCGAGAGAAAGACACCACTTACAATCAGGCACCATATTCAGACCAGGCAGAGAGAGAGGGTGGTGAGAATGTGGTTGAAGTCAAAAAGCATCAATGTATTTAAGCGAAAACCTGACATATAGTTGAGGGGGAACGAAATAGAGAGATATAGGAATAATAATAATAATAATCCTTGCATTTGATATATCACGTCTTCAAGATGTCTCAAAGCGCTTCACAGGATACACTTGTAAAGTGCATTGCCTGTATATTTTGTGGTTGAAAAGCAGGAATGAGGAATAGGAATCTTTCAAGAACAAATTGGATAAATTTCTGTTGGGAAACAATATCTCGGGATACAGTATAGAGTTTGGGCTGTGACATGTCAAGGGACTGCCAGGGTAGTGGAAAGCGAACTGGATGTACCGTGGTCTTTTTGCGTGTTACGAATTTGTATATTCTTATGGCGTTCGCAATTATGTGCCAGCAAAAAATAAATAAGTAATTTGGTCACTCAATCCACGCTGTTTGTGGGGCACTGCTGGACACAATTGGCTGTCGCGTTTCACCCACAAAACATAGTCAATTCACTTTACAGTGTATCCTGTGAAGCGCTTTAAAACGTCTCGAAGACGCGATAAGGCACTGTACCAAACGCAAGGATTATGATTATTATTATCGTGTTCTTAGGAAAGTTGGGAGCTAGTGCGGAGTATAAACACCAGCAAGGACTGGTTGGCCTAAATGGTACTGTATCATTCTATGTGAATAAAAATCCTGATTATTTGTGAAAGTGTCCTTCAAACTGTGACTCGTGCAAAACACTCTCGGGAAATCAACTGGTGCAGACAGAACGTTCGTTGCAGTTTTAAGATCTAAGCAGCTTCTGATCGATCAAGTTTTGCAAAATTTGATAAGGTATGAATTGAATTTCCATTTAGCATCAAATACCTGGAGCCTGAGCTAAGTGGGCTGGTCATTGGAGCAGTCACTGGGAGAATGAACCGAGAAATTCAAACAGTCTAAATGGATTATTGTTTAAACAATCTTGGTTTGGGAGCAAAAATAGTCAGTACGGAAATAAGCCATTCTGCCCAACTAGTGTTTATACTCCACCTGACTCTCCATAATAATAATCCTTGCATTTGATGTAGCGCCTCATCACGTCTTCAAGACGTCTCAAAGCGCTTCACTGTAAAGTGAATTGATTGTATATTGTGTGGGCGAAACGCGGCAGCCATTTGCGCGCAGCAGCGTCCCACAAACAGTCGTGGATTGAGTGACCAAATTATTATTTTTTTTTGGAAGGGATTATTACCCCCAGTAAAGCGATCTACCAATCGTCTATCGTCTAACAACCGGGTTCCTACTTACTGTTAGGTAAACAGAGGCGTGTGGTGTAAGAAAACCTGGCCAACATTTCACCTTGACCGGGAATCAAACCTAGGTCTCTCGCTTGCAAGGCGAGCGCTCTAACCGCTGAGCTACAGGATTCCAACTGCTCCTTACTCCCTCCCAAACCTTCCTATTCCCCTGATCCTCATGAGTGTATCGCGCTGCCTCTTAAATGCACTTATACTGTCTGAAAACAACGCAAGTGCCATCAAAGATTAAAGTAAGATTTCGACTTCAAAGAGCAATCTTTTTGTTGTGTTGTTAATTTATTTAATAATAAAAATACTCCTTCCACTTTGATGTAGCTTCATCAAAACACTTCTCGGGACAGACTGTCAGATGTGGTGAGGGTATATAGAGAAATCGAGGCAGCCAATTTGTGCACAACAATATCCCACAAACAGCCACGAAGCAAAGGACTAATTTCATCTGAGTGATTGTTGGTAAACATCACACGGAGAGAGAAATCTCCCATCTTTTTTCCAATAGCACCATTGAGAACTTAACAAGAACATTTACACAGTGCCTTTCAAGTTGGGAGGCCATCCCAAGACGCTGGACAGTCAGGGATTTGAACCCGAGCTGGGATTTGGGATCAGGAGGGGTGGAGGGCACGGGGTAGGAGGGTGACCGAAGGAGCGGTCGAAGAGGAGGGTCTTGAAATGTGCCTTGAAAGGAGGCAAGGCAACTGACGTCCAGCACAAACAGGGCAGCTGCTCACCATGGCAAGACTGTCCTCCATAAGGCACATGGTGGTGAGTGGCGAGAAGGAGAGCTTTCACCTCCCATTCCCCCACCCCCGCCTGCCTCCCCCACAACCTCATTGTGCAAATTAGGTTGATTTCTTTCCAGTATTCTCTTCAGAAACTCTTTAGTCAACTTTATCTCAACTATCTCCTCCGCACTTGTGCTGCCATGTTTATCTTGACAGCGGGACCTTAAGGAAACAGAGGAGAGAGAGAGAGGAAAATAAGCCCTTACACTTTCACTATAGCAACCCAAAGGAACCAAGTACTGTTGGATTGAACAGGCTAACCCTAGAGTACATTACAGAAGGTTAGGTCTTTGCCTGAGGGAGTGCACACGATGGCAGGAAAGCCGTGCAGTATTTCACTAAATAAGAGGGAAGAGGGGTATGAATTACTCATCTCCTGCTCTGGGTTCTGCTACTGGAGCTCTGCCTGCCAGTCCATTCCTGATTGAAAACAGCATCACTGTGATCTGAGCAGTGGGGGGTGTTGAGGGGTTGGGATAAAGCAAGTGGCTCCCAATAGCTAAGCTATTTTCAAAGCTTTGAAAGCTCAGCAGATCCCATCTATATTGCAACATCATCCCTGAATGTTATGCCGGCCGGCAACTCTGTCATCCTTTTGTTATTGCTTTTGGGGCGTTAAGACTTTCTTCCTCAAGGCACTTTCAGGAACAGGCATTTTGAGCGCTCCTATAATATGTATGTGCAATCTACGTTAGACAGTCTCCATTCTGCGTCTATTCTAAAGAATTTACGGCTCAATTTAGTTCTCTGCCGCAACTGAAGATTGGTTTTAATGTGATTGTTTTCCGTAAGTTTTGAAGGTTGTTTCTGTTTCCCAGTGTCCCGCCTGACAATCCTCCAAAGATAACCGCTCAATCATTACATGGCCATTTGCGGGAGATTGCTGCGACCAAATTGTGCCGTGTTCACCTACAGTATCCACAGTCACTGCACTTTACAGTAAATCCTGTGAAGCCTTCAGCTCCCCTCTCGACTCTCTTCCCCCTCCTCGCTCCCTCCCTTCCCTCCCCTCACCCTGACCATTTCCCCCCTGCTCGGGTCATGACCCAACTGTCCAGCGCCTTGGGACGTCCTCCTGACGTGAAAGGCGCTTTATAAATGGAATCTTGTTGTTGTTGTGTTGTTGTTGAAGCGCTTTGAAATGTCTCGATGAAGTGTTAACTGCTAATATCAAATACAAGGATTATTATTTTGAATACGGTGCTCTTTTCTTCCGTGAACCATCATAGAGAGGACAAGGCTTGGGTGAAGAAGGTCCTTCGGTCCATTTGATCTCATCCTAGCTTTAACTGGGGAATCAGTGACAAAGGGGAATCATTTCTACAGTAACAGAAAAATCAAAGGGAAGAGGTCAGAAGGAAGTACTTCACTCTGTGAGTTGCGAAGGCTTGGAATTCATTCCCACAAGTGGCTATTGATGCCACATTGAGAGAATCATTCAAAGGTGGAATTAGACAAAGCGACTGAGCAGCAGAAACAGGTAAAGCGGGCAATTTGGGACTTCCTCTCGTCGTGAGAGGCATGGTATAAATAATAATAATCCTTGCATTTGGTATAGCGTCTTGTCAGGTAGTCGAGGCGTCTCAAAGCGCTTCGCAGAATATACTGTAAAGTGAATTGACTGTATTTTGTGGGAGAAATGAGGGAGTCAGTTGTGCACAGCAGCGTCCCACAAACAGTGGTGGTTTGAGTGACCAAATGATTCAGTATTACCCCCCGGTTAGTGATCCGCCGATCAACTAACAACCGGGTTCCTACTTACTGCCAGGTAAACAGAGGCGTGTAGAGTAAGGAAACTTATCCGCCTAATATTTTGCCCCGGCTGGGAATCAAACCTGAATCCTCTCGCTTCCGAAGCTAGTGCTAGAACCAATACGCTGCAGGACTGCACAAATGTAAATTTATTGGCATGGTTTTAAAACAACAGGCAGTAGACACAAGGGCCCAAAAACCTGTCTTCTATGTAAATTTTGATATATATTTCAATGGTATGCGTGGACGCTAATTGTCACAGGTTAGAATCACAGGCCATGCCTTCACCTCACAGCCTCTTCCTTTATATTCACACCCACAAGAGGTGGGGAGGAAAACTTAGAAGCCTTTCTCCGCTCTGTTCAATTCAGGCGTTTAGGAATTCACCCCCCCACCAAGAACAATTTGGTAACTTTCTTTTGGAGGAGGATTCCCTAATGTGGTGCAGTCTCCGCATCGACCACTCGAAAGGTGTTCCCTTCCGACAACAATAAATGCCCTAAACAGTCACTCCTCTCTGTTGGATCTGTTCCTACGTCTCTGTCCCTTAGTCCCCGCCAAGGCAGGTAACAGCTTGAAGTTGTCCAGCAGCGTCCACACTGCCTAATTAGAGATGGAGGTTTAGCTAAATGCCTGGTCTCGATGTTCTTGATTGCATTGCTCGTACGAGGGAAAATTCAGCTTGGTCTGTGCGATTGGCATTCTGTCTTATTTTTAAATCAGACAATCAAATGATAATGGGCGCAGGGCGTTAAACTTGATGGGGACCCTCTTTGCATGTTCAATTCCTTCCCTTTACTGTTTTACCACCGCCCAAGCCCCGAGTGATGCCAAACACTCCATTGTTAATTTGCCTCGTCAGAGACGCAGACATTCAAACACCCAGAGACACACTCTTCTTACAGACCAGAGACACAGAGCCAGAGATACATTCACAGTCAGAGAGACACTCACAGACACAGAGAGAAATACAGAGATATTCACACACACACGCACACACAGACAGACACACAGAGAGACACTCTCTCTCACACACACACACAGACACTCTCACACCGACGCAGAGAGACACTCACACATACACAGAGACAAACACACACGCAGATACAGAGAGACACAGAGACACACAGACACGCTCACATATACGCTCTCACACACAGATACATACACACATAAACATACTCACAGATACAGAGAGAAAGACACACACACTCAGAGAGAGACAGTCACAGAAACTCGCAGATACACAAAGAGAGACACACACACGTTCTCTCATACACACTCAGAGAGAGAGAAACACAACACACAAAAGAGAGAGACCCACACACACATGCTCCATGCCCAATCATTCCCACTGCCCTGCTCTTTCCCCATATTCTTGCAAATGTTTCCTTTTCAAGTACCTATCCAATTCCCTTTCAAAAGTTATTCTTGAATCTGTTTCCACCGACCCTTTCAACAACAACAACAACAAGAAGATTCCATTTATAAAGCACCTTTCACGTCAGGAGGACGTCCCAAGGCGCTGCACAGTTGGGTCATGACCCGAGCAGGGGGAAATGGTCAGGGTGAGGGGAGGGAAGGGAGGGAGCGAGGAGGGGGGAAATGGTCAGGGTGAGGGGAGGGAAGGGAGGGAGCGAGGAGGGGGAAATGGTCAGGGTGAGGGGAGGGAAGGGAGGGAGCGAGGAGGGGGAAGAGAGTCGAGAGGGGAGCTGAAGGCTCGGTTAGGCAGTGCATTGCAGAGCTCCCAGTAATAACTTTGTTCCCCTTTCCAAAAATGGATTCGATTGGAAATCTACACAGAAACCATTTCCTCTGGTGAGTGAATCCAAAAGAAGGGTGCATCATGCTAAAATATAATAATAATCCTTGCATTTGATGTAGCGCCTAATCACATCTTTGAGACGTCTCAAAGCGCTTCATGGTATACTTTAAAGTGAACTGACTATATTTTGTGGGCTTAACACGGAGGTCAACTGCACACAGCAGTGTCCCACAAACAGTCGTGGATTGAGTGATCAATTTTTTTTAAAAAAAAGGATTATTATCCCTGGAAAAGCGATCCACCAATCAACTAACTACTGATGGGTAAACAGAGGTGTGTGGAGTAAAGAAACTTGCCCAACATTTCTCGCTGCCCGGAAATCGAACCCAGCTCCTCTTGCTTGCGAGGCAAGTGCTCTAATCACTAAGCTGCAGGACTCCGCTTAAACTAGAGCGAGGCCATTTAGCAGTGAAATCAGGAAGCAGTTTTTCACCCAAAGAGTAGTGGAAATCTGGAACTCTCTCCCACACCAAAAGTCCATTCACATTTTCAACACTGAGGTGGATAGATATTTGTTAGGTCAGGGTATCAAGGGCTATGGGGCAAAGGTGGGTAATTGGAGTTAAGGTACAGATCAGCCATGATCTAATAGAATGGCGCAACAGGCTTGAAGGGCTGAATGGCCTACTCCTGTTACTTTATTCCCCGACAATAGCCAGAAGAGCTATCATATAGACAGCCCCAGAGGCCGCTATGCAACTGTGGATGGACAATGTGGTTTACAGGTGTGACCCAATTCGCTAACTGTTAGCTGAAGATGTTTTTAAAAATAAATGCTGCCACAGAGTAGCAGAGATGTAAAGACATTTTTTTTCCCCTTCAATCCGTGACATTTCCATCCACTTGTGAGGCTGTGGGAAATTGTGGAGTCCTGTAGCGTATTGGTCATAGCACTCACCTCGCAAGCGACAGGACCCAGATTTCCACTTTACTGTATATCCTGTGAAGTGTTTTAGGACATCTCACTGATGTGATAAGGCGTTGTATCGAATGCAGGGATTGTTATTATAAATGACCGGTAGGTCAACACTAATCGGGAGAGAATCTATAATACAGAATTTCTCACATGATGGTGGGGGTGTGGGGGCAAGAAGTAGGGGCTGACTGGAGCTCAGCAGGATTCAGGCCTCGATTTGATTCCTGGACAGGGTAAAATATTAGGCAAGTTTCCTTACTCCTCACGCCTCTGTTTACCCAGCAGTAAGTAGGAATTCAGTTGATCTGCGGATCACTTTCTGGGAGTAATAATTCCTTCAAAAAAAATGTGGTCATTCAATCCACGACAGTTTGGGGGCCGCTGCTGTGCGCAATTGGCTGCTGCATTTCGCCCACAAATATACAGTCCATTCACTTTACAGTATATTCCGTGAAACGCTAGAAGATGTGATAAGAACTATATCAAATGCAAGGATTATTCTATATTTTTAATGATTATTATTATGAAGAATTATTAATGAGGATTATTATTACTTACTTAATAACTGACTGCTGTGGATGGCAATCTGCTTCCGCCATTTATTGAGCACCAGATCCCAGCACTAAAAGGGAAGGAAAAGCAGAAACTGCTAAGCAAGAGGTTGTTTTTAATGTTGTACAGCAATTTTCTGTGTTCACATCATGGACATTGAAGTGTGTGCTTTATATGTTAAGACTTTTGTTCACTGGCATTACAGCCAAGTCCAATCCTGTCCTCACCAAACACATACCCTACATATCCTGACCCCAAATAAAATTGGTCATTCACTTCATGGCTGTTTGTAGGATATCGCTGGGCACAAATGGGTTGCCTTATTCACCAACAAAATACACAGTCACTACACGTTGTTGTGAAGGCTGAGAGGTACCGTTGGACATCCTGCTGACCACTCGCAAGAATTATTTCATCATAGAATAATATAGCACAGAAGGAGGCCATTCGGTCCATCATGTCTGTACCGGCTCTTTGAAAAGAGCTACACAATTCAACCCCACTCCCCCGCTCTCTTCCCAGAGCTCTGCAAACTTGTCCTTCCCAATTATCTACTTCTCTGTTAAAAGTTGTTATCGAATCGGCTTCCCCCGGCCTTTCAGGCAATGCATTCCAGATCCCAACAACTCGCTGTGTGAAAACATTTCTCCTCACCTCTGTTTTAACAACCATTTTAAATCAGTGTCCTCGGGTTACGGACCCACCCGCCAGTGGGAATAGTTTCTCCTTGTTCACCCTATCAAATCCCCTCATAATTTTGAAAACTTCTATTAAGTCTCCTCTTAACCTTCTCTGCTCCAAGGAGAATAATCCATCCTGGTAAATCTCCTTTGCACCCTCTCCAATGCCTTGACATCCTTCCTAAAGTGTGGGGCCCAGGACTGAACACAGTCTCTAACTGAGGCCTAACCAGTGTTTTATATAAAGGTTCATCATAACTTCCTGACTTTTGTATTCTATGTCCCTGTTTATGAAGCCTAGTATCCCGTATGCATTTTTTAAAAAAAACAGCTTTATCTGCCTGTCCGCCCACCTTCAAAGATTTACTATATGAACCCCCAGGTCTCTCTGTGCCTTCACCCCCTTTAAGATTGTACCGTCAGCTTATATTGCCTCTCATTCTTCCTCCTAAAATGCATCACTTCACATTTCTCCACATTAAACTTCATCTGCCACGTGTCTGCCCATGTTACCAGTCTGTCTATATCCATTTGCAGTCCGCTACTATCTTCCACACTGTTTACCACTTTTCCAGCTTAGTATCATCTGCAAACTTGGAAATTATCCTCCCTATACCCAAGTCCAGGTCATTTATATAGATCAAAAACAGCAGTGTCCCAATACTGACCCCTGGGGACACCACTGCATCAGTCAGAAAAACAACCGTTCACCACCACTCTGCTTTCTGTCTCCCAGACAGTTCTGTTCCCATACAGCTACTTCCCTTTAATATTGTGAGCTTCTATTTTGCTCACAAGTATCTTATGTGGCATTTTATCAAATGGCTTTTGAAAATCCATATAAACTACATCAACTGCACTACCTTCATCCACCCTCTCCGTTACTTCATCAAAAAACTATCAGGTTTGTTAGACATGATTTGCCTTTAACAAATATATGTTGGCTGTCCTTTATTAACCCATATTTTTCTAAGTGAAAATGTATTTTGTCCCAGATTATAGTCTCTAGAAGTTTCCCCACGACTGACGTTAGGCTGACTGGCCTGTAGTTCCCGGGTTTATCCTTCTGCCCCTTTTTGTACAGGGGAGTAACATTTGCAACCCTCCAGTCCTCTGGCACCAACCTGGTGTCCAAGGAGGACTGAAAAGATTGTGGCCAGAGCGTCCGCTATTTCCACCCTTCCTTCCCTCAGTAATATAGGATGCATCCCATCCGGATCAGGTGACTAATCTACCTTGAGCATTGACAACCTTTTTAGTTGTCTCCTCTCGGTTTATTCTTACTTTGTCCAATTTCTCTACCCTCTCCTCCGATACTGTGGCATTGGCTGCATCCTCTTCTTTTGTGAAGACGGATGCAAAGTATTCATTCAATATGTTAGCGCTTTGGGATGTCCTCCCGATGTGAAAGACGCTATATAAATGTAATTTTGTTGTTGATGTCAGCCATGAACTCGGCCACCATAAGATTTCCTCTTTGGTCCCTAATTGGACCCACCCTACTTTTGAGTAACCTTTTATTCTTTATATGCTTATAAAATACCTAAGGATTCCCTTTTTTGTTACCCCCTAATCTTTTCTCATACAATCTCTTGCCCCTCTTATTTTCTTTCTCAGTTTTCCTCTGTACTTTCTATATTCTATTTGATTATCTTCTGTATTTTGGATCTGACATTTATCATAAGTCTCCTTGTTCTGTTTTACTTTAATCCAATTTCCTTAATCATCCAGGGAGGTTTGGATGCCCTACCTTTCCCTTTTGTGGGAATGTATTTGTTCTGTCCCCAAACTATCTCCTCCTTGATGGCTTCCCATATCTCGTTTCCTGCCAATCTTTCTTTCCAGTCCACCTTGGCAGGTGCCTTTTTAACTCATTGAAATTAGCCCTCTTACCTTTGAGTATCTTCACCTTTGATTGCTCCTTGTCGCTTTGCATAAGTACTCTAACCTAATGATGTTGTGATCACTGTTGCCCAGATGCTCTCCTACTGAAACCTGCTCTACTTGCCCCACTTCATTCCCCAAAACTACTAGATCCAGCACTACTTCCTTCCTCGTCGGGCTGGAAACATACTGATCCAGAAAGTTATCCTGCACATATTTCAGGAATCCCTCCCACTCCTTGCCCTTTAGACTGTTATTTTGCCAGTCTACATTAGGATAATTAAAGTCCCCCATTATCACTACTCTATTGGTTTTGCATCATTCTGAAATCTGCTGCGGGTTTTCTCATCTATCTCCTTCCCACTATTTGGTGGTCTATAGTATACACCTAACAGAGTAACAGCTCCTTTTCTGCTCTTCAACCAAATAGATTCTGTTTTTGGATCCTCGAGCATATCGTCCCTTTCCAGGGCCATAACCGTGTCTTTAATCAATATTGACACCCATTCCCCCTCCTTTTTTTTCCTTCCCTATCCCTCCTGAATACATTGTAGCCAGGAATATTCAGCTCCCATTCCTGCCCTCGTTTGAGCCAAGTCTCCATTATTGGCACTACATCATAACCATGTGGCTTGAGCCGCAGCTCACCAATCTTTTTTTTATTAACGCACATGCACTCCAAGACCAACTTAGTCTGTTCTGCATTTCTTCTCCCATCTAATCCCTCCTTTTTCTGGATTACCCCTGAGTACATTGCTTTCGTCTCTCCCAGCCTTCTATGTAACTTGTTTGTCCTCTCTGATGTTACATCCTGATTCCCTTCCCCCCTCAAAATTAGTTTAAACCCTTTCCCAAAATTAGTTTAACCTCCCTGCGAGGACATTGGTCCCAGCCCTGTTCAGGTGTAACCCATTTACCTTATACAGGTCCCACCTGCCCCAGAACTGGTCCCAATGATCCAGGAACCTGAAGCCCTCCTTTCTGCATCATTTCTCCAGCCATGCATTCATGTGTTTGATCTGCTGTTTTGATACTCACTTGCACGAGGCACTGGGAGTAATCTAGAGATCACCACCTTTGAGGTCCTACTCTTTAGCTTTTTCCCGAGCTTCTGATACTCTCCCTGTAGGATCTCAGCCATTTCCCCCCCTACATCATGGATCCCAACATGGACACCAACTGCTGGATGTTCCCCTTCACCCTGTAGAATATTTTGCACCCGTTCCAAGATGTCTTCAACCCTGGCACCAGGGAGGCAACTACCATGCGAGTCACGTCTTTGGTGGCAGAAACGCCCATCTACTCCTTTTACAATTGCATTGACATCCTTCCCTGTGTCCCCCTGTGCATCCATTTGCTTTTGATTCCCCTCTCCAGAGGTGTCATCACCCTGACCAGTATTCAGTACAGAGAACCAGTTTATGAGTGCCACAGGATTTCTGCACTGCCCATAGCCTCTTCCTACCATGCCAGGAGGTCACCCATTCACTCTTGACCACCTCCTGAAATGTTCGATCCATGAACTCTTCAGCCTCCCGTATGTAGTGACACCAGCCTCTCCTCAAGCTCAGAAACCCTGAGCTCAAGCTCCAGCAGCCGGAGGCACTTCCTACACACGTCTGTCCAGAGCACACAAAGCATCCTGGAGTTCCTACATGGCACACATTGTGCATGCAATTGATCTCAGCTGCCCTGCCATATTCCCAGACACGTTTTATATTATTTTAATATAAATATACATTTTATAATTCTGCACCTCTTTCCCCCTCTGCACTGAATTTCCACTCTCACCAAATTCCTTAACAGAATTTTCACTCTGTTCCAACTCACTCAGTTCCCTCCTCACGCTGCCGGCCTCTCTGCTCAGTAGGGGGAATTTTATGATAATTATAATCATCATCATAATCCCTTGCATTTGATATAGCGCCTTATCATGCAGTTGAACCGTCTCAAAGCGCTTCTAGTAATATACTACAAAGTGAATTGACTGTACAAAGGCTTATTACAGTTGGGATCAGAAATATTACTGCTTAAAAACATTATTTTAACTCAACATGAAATGCTATGGAAGATGACAGTGTAGGTGCCTTGAAGAGTGAAATAAATTCAGAAGTGGCAAGTGTCTCTGTTGCAACCGCAGCTCTGAAAACAATTATCCGGTGGGTGAGATCAACTCCACTTATTAATAGTACTTTCAAACCCAATGGGGAATAGCCAAGGCATAGCTATTTAACAGGAGTCAGAATCTGATAAATAACTATCGACCCAAGTGCTTTCCCTGGACCAGACCTCGCTTATCTTTGTGGAGTCCTGTAGCTCAGTGGTTAGAGCACTCGCTTTGCAAGTGAGAGACCTGAGTTCAGTTCCAGGCAGAGGGTGAAACCTTGGGCAAGTTTCCTTACTCCACACAGAGCCTAATAATAATCCCTCCAAAACAATACAATAATAATTGGTCATTTTCAATCTACGACTGTTTGTGGGACATTGCTGTGCGCAATTGGCTGCCGCGTTCGCCCACAAATATACAGTCAATTCACTTTACAGTGTGTTCTGTGAAGCGCTTTGGGACGTCCTCCCGACGTGAAAAGCACTATATCAAATACAAGGATTATTATTATTATCTTAACCAGTTATACGAGAGCGCGTTACCTGTCACCTGGGAGGTCAGGACGGTCTGTGCTCTGCCTTCAGAGAGTGTTCCTTGGGTTCCACTCAGCTGTTTGTTGGGGTCCTGACTGGTCTCACCTGTACCAAACACAACAGCTCCACCTTCATCCAAGTCCCTGTTTAAATACCCCGCCCCGCGCGCCCATTGGCCAGGGCCCACGGAATCCCGTGCTGTGATTAGCCGGCGTGACCGCCGCCTGTGATTGGTCACCGTGACTGTAGCCTGTGATTGGTCAGCAGCGCCAGGGCAGCCTGTGATTGGCCAGTGACCCCAGTCTGTGTGCAGCGGCTTCATAAACCGCAACAGTCACTTTTTTTTGAAAAAAAAGGCAAAGTGAGCGTTCAGCCTCAGATTAGGGGGAATTTCAATCATCCCTCACTCCAAAGGGGAGGGTCTTTGCTTCACGTCCCCCCACCCCCCACCCCACCACTGGTGGGCAATCCTTCAGCCACTCTGCCCTCACCTGTTGTACCTACGCGGCAGGAATATTTGGGGTCTGAATCCTGGGGAGTTCCATCAGCCCCTTCCTCTTGCGCCATCCCCTTCCCTCCCTGTGTGGCAAATTCTCTCTTATTGACCCTCTTCCAGCCAGTGCTGACTTGTCATTTATGATAATAATCCTTGCATTTGATACAGAACATGGGTCAGACGTCTCAAAGCGCTTCGCAGAATATACAGCAAAGTGGGAACCCCGGTCCTGTCGCTTGCGAAGCGAGCGCTCTGACCAATACGCTACAGGACTCCACAATTTCCCACAGCCTCACAAGTGAATAGAAATGTCACCATGGAGGAGTGAGAAAACAAAATGTCTTTACATCTCTGATACTCTGCAGCAGCTTTCAGTTTAAACACTTTCAATAAAGACACCTTCAGCTTCAGCTAACGCAGTTAGCAAAATTGGGTCACACCTGTAAACCATTGTGCATCCACACTTGCACAGCAACATCCACAGTCTATATGATGGCTCTTCTGGTTATTGTCAGAGAAAAAGGTATAACTGAGAAATATTGGCAGCTAAAATGTAATTAATGTTCCACTGAATTCAATAAACACAGACCTGCTGTTATATAGTGAAGCTGTACATGCAAAGTCCAAGTATTGGGCTGAGGAACAGATAAAACACCATTTGTCACACTGAACAATACGATTCATTGGGATTTACAGATATATTAAATCAGGTGCAAGTAGCCAGAGTTCTGTCATTAATTCAGGAACATGAGACTGCAGGAAGCATCATGCACACTGGGCAGGCTGTGCAAAATCAAGGACGGTAGCTTTGACCAATTAATGCAACAACTCCCAGCTTGGGTCCAAATCCCTGACTGTCCAGCGCCTTGGGACATCCTTTCGACGTGAAAGGTGCTATACAAATGTCATTTTGTATTGCAACAACAATTTGCATTTATATAGCGGCCTTCATACGGGGCATCGTCTTGGAGAGCTTAATACTGCCACTCTATATAAATGTGGTGTGAGGGGAGACTGACCAGAGTAAGTGCTTATTTGCAATTTAACAACAACTTGGATTTATATAGTGCCCTCCACGCCGGACGGCGTCTCAGAGCGCTTCACAGTAATGGATCCCGGGGCCGAGCTAGGGGGAGGGGGGAGGAGGGGGAAGGTGACCAAAGGCGCGGTCGGAAAGAAAGGCCTTCAGCAGAGACCTGAAAATAGGAAGAGAGGGGGTGAGGCTTAGGGAGTGAGGAAGGCAGTTCCAGAGCCTCGGGGCAAAATAGCTGAAGGCACGGCCGACGAGGGTGGAGTGGGGGAGTCGGGGGACGAGGAGGGGGCCAGACCTGGAGGCACGAAGGCAACGGGTACTGTTTTGAGGGGAGAGGAGGTCAGAGAGGTCGGGGGGTGCAGAGGAGTGCAGGGACTTGAATACAAGAGTGAGGATCTTAAAATCGATCCTCTCTGGGACAGGCAGCCAGTGCAGTCTGGCCAGGACTGGGGGAGCGGAGTTTTGAATGAGTGAGAATGCGGGCGGCAGAGTTTTGAATGATTTGGATTTTATGGATGGTAGTGGATGGGAGACCGGAGAGGAGGGCGTTAGAACAGTCCAGCCGAGAGGTGACAAAGGCATGGACCAGGGTTTCAGTGGCTTTTGGCAGAGACAGGTGATGAATTGGAGGTGGAAGAAAGTGGTGCTGGTGAGGGCCCGGATGTGGGGGAGGAAGAATAATTGGGGGTCAAACCTGACACCTAGGTTGCGTACGGGTTCAGAGTGTTTTAGGGGGAGGTCGGGTGGGTGGAGGAGATGAGAACTGTGAGATTTTAGATGTTGGTGAGAGCCAAAGAGTATGGCTTCTGTCTTGTCAACGTTCAGCTGAAGGAAATTTGCGCTCATCCAGCCCCTGAGATCTGACAGGCAGAACATCAGGGGACTGGGAGGCACAAAGAGAGGTGGAAAAATAGAGTTGGGTGTCGTCTGTGTACATGTGGAAATGTACCCCATGTCTGCGGATGACATCCCCAAGAGGGAGCATGTAGATCAGAAAGAGGAGGGGCCCACAGATGGATCCTTGGGGTATCCCTCAGGTAACCGGGTGAGAGCGGGAGGAGAAGCCGTTTGTGCAGATGTACTGCTGGCGGTTTGTGAGGTAGGACTCGAACCAGGCGAGTGCGGTCCCACTGAGGTGAATGATGGAGGAAAGGCGGGGGAGGAGGATGGCGTAATCGACTGTGGGACAAGGAGGCAGAGGGAGCCCTGGTCACAGATAGAGAGGATGTCGTCTGTGACTTTCACAAGCGCAGTCTCTGCACTGTGAGTGGAAGCCGGACTGGAGGGGTTCGAAGAGGGAGTGGGAGAAGAGGTGTACACGAAGTTGATTGGCAACAACGCGTTCTAGAACTTTTGAGAGGAAGGGCAGGTTAGAAATGGGGTGACAGTGGCTGGGGTTTGAGGGATAAGGGAGGGCTTTTTCAGGAGGGGGGTGATGACAGCAGTTTTGAGAGAGGCAGGGACTGATCCGGAGGAGAGGGACTGGTTGATGACGTCAGCCAGTAGTGGGCAGAGGGGGAGCTGGGTGACCTGTAAGTTGTTGTTGTACAATAACAATTTGTATTTATATAGCAGCCTTCACATGAGGCAGTGTCTTGGAGAGCTTAATACTGCCTCTATTTATAAACGTGGTCTGAGGGGAGACTGACCTGAGATGGTTGTTGTACCGGGGGATCGGGTGGGTTTGGAGATATTTCTGGATTTTAGGGGGACGAGGGAGTTGAAGGTGGAGGAGAGGCGATCATGGAGCAGCTGGAAGGCTGCTTCAGGATCTCCACGGGTGGAAGGCCAGAGGGATAGGATGTTTGATGATGAGAGGGCCTTTGTGAGGGTCTCAGGGGGAAGCCTTTACCAAGGGCGGAAGAGGATGGTTGAGGGCTTGGTGGAGGAGAGAGGGATCTGAGAGGAGAAAGAGATGAAAAAGTGGTCTGAGATGGTCTTGTCACTATGCTGAGGTCGGAAATGTCAAGGTCATGGATGATGACAAGGTCAAGTGCATGACCACTGTTGTGGGTGGGTGGATTTATATGAAGGGTAAGGTTTAGGGAGGAGAGGAGGGCAGTGAAATTGGAAAAGTGTTGCAAGGGGAGTTTAGGTGGAGGTTGAAGTTGCCCATTATGAGCAGGCGCTCGGACAAGAGGGACAGGGAAGAGAGATGTCTGTGTGGAAGGAGCCGGGGGGCGGTAGACAAGGAGGATTTTCAATGGGAGAGAGGGGTGGAAGAGGGTGAGGTGCTCGAAGGAGGGGCAGCAGCCAAAGTAGGGGGTGAGACAAAGGGAGGCTTTGGAAGTGAAGGCCACCCCGCCGCCACGTTGATTTGGACGGGGGTTGTGGTGGAAGGTGTAGCCTGGAGGACGGGGGGTGGGGGGTCATTGGGGGAGAGCCAGGTTTCAGTGAGCCCAAGAATGTCAAGGTGCTCATCCAGGATGAGGTTGTGGATAGTGAGGGCTTTATTTGAGAGGGAACGGACATTTTTGGAGGGAAATGCGGCTGGGTTTGCTGGAGGGGTGGGGGGGAGGGAGGAGAGTGGTGCGGAGAGGATTTTGGGGTGTACAGGAGAGATAGTTGTGGAGAGTGGTGTGAGTGGAGAGTTGGGGAGGGTACGTATGAGGGAAGGGGGAGTTGGGTTTGCCTTAAGGAGGCGGTTTGAGCGGAGGGAGAGTGATGGGACACGTGGGGTTGCTGCTCTGGGACAGCCAGTGCCGGGAGCCACGAACGGCCGGGCGGAGGATGCCCAGGCTGGAGAAGAGGGAAGTGGTGATGGGGTCGAGGAGAGAGAGAAGGCGGGGAGGGCGGTGGGAGAGAAGGACAGAGGGGAAGTCGCGGATAGAGGGGAGTGGGAGGAGAGACATCGAGGGGAGCGGGAGGATAGACATTTGGAGTGGAGGGGTAGGCTCGGGTCGGGGGTAGGGGTAGAAAATGCAACACAAGGTAAAGAGCTGATGGACCGACTTACTCACAGAATTTCACCCACAAAATACACAGACTTTGCAGCATAATCCTGTGAAGCACTTTGAAACGTCTTGAAGACGTGATAAGGCACTGTATCAAATATAAGGTTTATTGTTTTTGTTATTATTATAATATTTTGTGTCCGGGAGCGTGGCAAACAGGGCACTAAACTTCAAGACAAGCGCAGGAAGGGAGAGAATCAGAAACTAAGCAAGGATCAGAGGATCAGAGCCGAGGGTCAGAGCATTCTGTGTACAGTAAGCAGCGTGTTTTCTGAGACTGTTTAATATTAATAATCACGATAACAAAGATGCGATTTCCCGCAAGCACCGAGTCATATTCCAGTTCTTCCACAAAATAGGGATTTTTGCTGCCCATTAAACAATAAGACAGGCAATTACATTTGGTTCAGCCTGGCTTGGCTGGTAACCCTCTCGCCTCCATGTCAGAAGGCTCAAAAGACCCCATGCAGATAGCGAGAACTGTATTATGTGTGGTTCAGTTTTTCAGAAGAGACGTTAAAATCCAGGTCCTGTCTCCTTGTACATCACCAGAGATAATTACACGTGGTAGGTTGAAATTCATACTAAAATATCTCCAATACTCACCATTACCATTACATGAAGATTAAGCACGTAGTAAGGATAATCAACGACAGGGACAGGTTGTCAGGAAAGATAAGAGGCCAGGACACTTTAGGCAATGTAACGTTAGATATAAATCATACTGTATATACAATATGGCTGTTTCCTACAAATAAAAACTTAAATTACCGTGAATATCCAGGATTTATTGCCTAGCACCTTTATCAAGGAATACCACATCCCTGAATACCCTAAATAACAGTGTAAGTGCTCACCAACAGGCTTCAACAGCTCTGAACGTGTGATTTCAAGAGACGTGCATTCAGCTGACTGCCCGGCCCTTGTTACAGTTGCAGAAAAAAACAGAACACCTACAAGGAGAGGGTTCTCTGTGGAATGAAGGTAAAGGAAGTTCTTGTGAATCTCCATCCTCGAGTCTCTCCACCTCGTCCCCTCCTTGCCTCCTTCAAGAATCGTCTCAAGACCCTTCTCTTCGACCATGGCTTCGGTCACACCCACACCCACATGTGGATGGACAAACGCACAAACACAAACAGATAAAATGTGCACACGGGGACGCAGACAGACACACGGAAAAGCACACTCCACGCTGTCATCCTCAGAGGATTATTCTGAAGGCTTCTCCTGAAATCTCTTTAGGCAATTGGATTTGAATACATCTGCCACTGACGTATAAGATTACACCGAAGACCAAAGCAGAACAGTAGCTTTACTCATTCAAGTCACGTAAGCACGCTGCATCAATTCCCTTGGGCTGGACAACCTGAGACAGTTTCCTTTTAAGTGCTGGTTGTTGCTTGTTTGCACGTCCACAAAAAGTGCTTTTGAGGCTCCTTTGCAGCGACCCTCATGCACGCAGCCCGTGTTTCCTCTCCTGCACCAGCTCCACGACCCTATCACCCCCATCTTCGCCCGACTCCACTAGCTCCCCATCACTCAGAGGATACTGTTCAAGATACTGGTCCTCACCGTCAAAGCCCTTGGCTTTACTCCTCCCTACCTCTATGACCCACTATCCACCAGCTCCCTCAGCTCAAGGGGCTCCGGCCTACGTCCCCCGCCTTGCCTGCCCACCATCGGCCGTCGGGCCTTCAGCCTCATTGCCCCCACCCTTTGGAACTCATCCCACAGTCTCTTCACCTCCCCCCTCCCTTGCCTCCTTCAAGACCAGTCCGAAGACCCTACTCTTTGACCGTCCTTTCGGTCACCCTACTTCCGCCCTTGCTCTCCACCCTCCCTGATCCCGGCCCCCAGCACAGGATCCCTGACTGTCCAGCGCTTTGGGATGTCCTCCTGAAGTGAAAGGCGCTATACAAATGTAATTTATTGTTGTTTTGGATGTAGACCTGGACTGAACTGCAAACCAGACCCTAAATTGAAGTCTGGCTCGCTGGTTTGGAGGATCGCCATGCACAATTGGTTGCCGACAAAAAATACACAGTCAATTCACTTTACCATATATTATTTACATTATACACTATAAAATATACACTTCACAATATATTCTGTGAAGTGCTTTGAGACGTCTCAACAACGTAATAAGGCGCTACATCAAATGCAAGGATTACTATCACAAGGCAAAATACTGCAAAATACAGGAAATCTCAAATAAAAACAAAAGTCGCTGGGAACACTCAGCAGGTCAGGCAGCAGCTATGGAAAGAGGAAAGTTAGTTAATTCACTTTCCTCTCTCCATAGATGCTACCTGACTTGCTGAGTGTTTCCAGCGACCTTTGTTTTTATTGCAAGGATTATTATTATTGACCCAGGGACAGATAATCGATGACTCCTATAATCTTGCACATCTTCCCTCCCTCTGAGCATACATTTTAGACCCTGAGAAAAATGGAGGGAAGATTACAAATGATAAAAATTATAATAATCCTTACATTTGACCTCGCGCTTTTCACGTCTTCTAGACGTCTCAAAGCGCTTCACAGATTAATAATAATAATAATCCTTGCATTTGACATAGCGCTTTTCAAGTCTTCTAGACGCCACAAAGCGCTTCACAGAATATACTGTGAAGTGAATTGACTGTATATTTGTGGACGAAATGCGGCAGCCAATTGCGCACAGCAGTGTCCCACAAACAGATGGATTGAAATGACCAATTTATTATTGTTTTTTGAGGGTTTATTATCAGGTGTGTGGAGTAAGGAAACTTGCCCAAGGTTTTACCCTGTCGGGAATCGAACCCAGGTCTCTCGCTTGCAAAGCGAGTGCTCTAACCACTGAGGTACAGGACTCCACAATAATCCACTGATATTAACAGTGAGAACCTCTATATAGCCTGATATTGACAGTGAAAACCTCTATATAGCCTGATATTGACAGTGAAAACCTATATATAGTCTGGTATTAACAGTGAGAACCTCTATATAGTCTGATATTAACAGTGAGAACCTCTATATAGCCTGATATTAACAGTGAAAACCTATATATAGTCTGGTATTAACAGTGAGAACCTCTATATAGTCTGATATTAACAGTGGGAACCTCTATATAGTCTGATATTGACAGTGAAAACCTCTATATAGTCTGATATTGACAGTGACACCTCTATACAGTCTGATATTGACAGTGACAACCTCTATACAGTCTGATATTGACAGTGAAAACCTATATATAGTCTGGTATTAACAGTAACACCTCTATATAGTCTGATATTAACAGTGAGAACCTCTATATAGTCTGATGTTAACAGTGAGAAACCTCTATATAGTCTGATATTACCAGTGAGAACCTCTATATAGTCTGATAGTAACAGTGAGAACCTCTATATAGACTGATATTAACAGTGAGAACCTCTATATAGACTGATATTAACAGTGAGAACCTCTATATAGTCTGATATTAACAGTGAGAACCTCTATATAGATTGATATTAACAGTGAGAACCTCTATATAGTCTGATATTAACAGTGAGAACCTCTGTATAGTCTGATATTAACAGTGAGAATCTCTATATAGTCTGATATTAACAGTGAGAACCTCTATATAGTCTGATATTAACAGTGAGAACCTCTATATAGTCTGATATTAACAGTGAGAACCTCTATATAGTCTGATATTAACAGTGAGAACCTCTATATAGTCTGATATTAACAGTGAGAACCTCTATATAATCTGATATTAACATTAACATGATATTAACTTAAAGTTCAGGATGTGTTTACTCCTCTTCCCAGTAGGTTGCCGAATCAGCCTTGATGGGGTGGGGGTGGGAGGTTTGGAAGATATGGCTGCAATCACAACCAAATATATCCAGATTAACTTGGTCACTCACCCTCCACTCCCGGAGCTTGCAGGTTCAAGCCCCCCACGTCAGGACTTTGAACTCAACACAGTATATTCTATGAAGTGCTTTGTGACGTCTCAATGACGTGATAAGGTGCTCTACCAAATACAAGGATTATTAATTCACAATTCTAGTTGGAAACTTTTCTTATCCCTCCAGTTAGAGGCTGAATTTCACATGTAAAAGCCATAGGAAACAAATGAGAGTCTATAAAGATAGTCCTGCTGTCCTGGCCAACAATCCCACAGTCCAAAATGATCGTTCACCATATGGCTATTTGTAGTACTTCGCTGTGCACTTAATGGCTGTTATGTTTGCCTGGAAGCATCACTGACTGCATTGAGAAGGCATTAACTGCAAAGTGCTCTGAAATGATTCAGTATAATGTATTAAAACACAATAAAATACAAGATCTTTCTTTTGAAAAACAGAATTTTTTTTTAAAAAATCCTTGCATTTGATACAGTGCATTATCACACCTCCAAGACATCTCAAAGCACTTCACAGAATATACTTCACAGAATATACTGTAAAAGTGAATTGACTGTATATTTGTGGGCAAAACACGGCAGCCAATTGCACACAGCAGTGTCCCACAGTGGATAGAGTGACCAAATTATTATTTTTTTTAGGGGATTATTACCCCTCGGAAAAGCGACCCGACAATCGACTAACAAATGGGTTACTACTTACTGCTCGGTAAACATGTGGAGTAAGGAAACTTGCCTAAGGTTTCGCCCTGCCCAGAAATCGAACTCAGATCTTCTCACTTGGGAGACGAGTGCTCTAACCATTAAACTACGCACAGATGTCCCTGTGACCTGTCTGCATTCAGTCCTGGTGTGTTGATCAAAGAGTGGGTCAATAAAATAGATTTTTCCTTTAAAGTTAATTTTCTGGCACACAGCAGGAATGGTGAGACCTGGGCCTGAAAAAAAAATTCACTGGAGTTTTAGCAGATTTCAATGATAGGGACTGGAGTAGGCCATTCAGCCCAGAGCCTGTTCCACAGGTTTATTAAGAAAACTAAAATTCTATTAACACTTCTTTTCTTCATACCTCTTTATTTTAATTGATTGGCAGATCCCATTCGGGGTAATATAAAAATTGTTCACTCAATCCACAACAGTTTGTGGGACGCTGCTGTGCTTAATTGGCAGCTACCCACAAAAGTGCGCAATCGGCTGCCGCATTTCTCCCACAAATATACAGTCAATTCACTTTACAGTCTATTCTGTGAAGCGCTTTGAGACATCTAGAAGGCGTGAAAAGCGCTATATCAAATGCAAGGATTATTATTAAATACACAGTCAATTCGCTTTACAGTATATTCTCTAAAGCGCTTTGAGACATCTCAGTTGACGTGATAAAGTGCTATATCAAATACAAGATTATTGTATTACTATTATTATTAATACCCGACTTCCCAAGAATCTCCCTGTTAAACTTCCTAATTGATTCCTTCTGGGGTTTTGATTTTAAGGCTGCGAAATAGAGAAAACGTGAAATAGAATCATACGCCGAGCCGGTATTTACACTCCACCCCCTTCCCATTCCCTTCACCTTCGTGCGTGCATGAAGTTTTCTCTTGAACGTGTTGCTTTTTGCTTCGACCACAGCTGCCGGCACAGTACAGTGAAGGAGTTCCCCCATTTGATCTACGCTGGCTTGCTCATATTTAAGCTCCCGTTATGGAGTCACATAGTGTGAAAGTTTCAGCTCTTCATCTTGGTGAAGCGAGGCGCAGGAGGAGACCCCACCTCAGCCATTTTGCCCCAGGAGCTCTTTAATATTTGCCAATCCCACTTTCCGCGCTCAACGCAAAACAAGCATACTTATTTGGGAGAGAGCGTGGAGGCCTGGAGCATCCGTGCTGGGAGCGCCACAGGCATCCTTTCCAATCTGGCCGCCCTGGGGTCGGAGTCCTGGAGGGGAAGCTCAGCCCCTGAGTCCGCGTGACTTGTGCCTTCTGACTTCTTTGAGGCCTTCAGGAGCTCCTGCAAACTGAGCTTGAAAACCAGGCGGGGATCGATGGAGGGCAGAGCCGGGCAGCCGCACACCTCTCTCAGCTTCACAGCCTGCCACCACAACAACAACAACAACAAGATTCCATTTATAAAGCGCCTTTCACGTCAGGAGGACGTCCCAAGGCGCTGCACAGTTGGGTCATGACCTGAGCAGGGGGGAAATGGTCAGGGTGAGGGGAGGGAAGGGAGGGAGCGAGGAGGGGGGAAATGGTCAGGGTGAGGATGGGAGGGAGGGGAGGGAGCGAGAAGGGGGAAGAGAGTCGAGAGGGGAGCTGAAGGCTCGGTCAAAGAGAAAGGTTTTGAGACCGGCCTTGAAGGAGGAGAGGGAGGAAGCGGCGAAGGCACTGGGGGATGGAGTTCCAGAGCCTCGGGGCTGAGAGGCTGAAGGCCCGACCACCAATGGTAGGGCGATTGGGGCGGGGGACGTGGAGCAGACCGGAACGGAGGGTACGGGCAGGTAGGTAGGGGGATAGTAGGTTGGAGAGGTAGGAGGGAGCAAGGCCGTGAATGGCCTTACATTCGAATAGCGCCTTTCACGGCAGGAGGGCGTCCCAAGGTCGGTTACACTCCAGCGTAGGAATATAATAAGTGTTAATAATAATCCTTGCATTTGATCCTTGCGCCTTCTCACACCATTGAGACGTCTCAAAGCGCTTTACATAATATACTTAAAAAGTGAATTGACTGTATATTTTGTGCGTGAAACGCAGCAGCCAATTATGCACAGCAGCGTCCCACAAACAGTTGTGGGTTGAGTGACCACATCATTATTAAACAAAAAAACTTTTCGAAGGGATTATTACCCCCGGAAAGTGATCGGCCATACGACTAACAACTAGATTCCTACTTACTGCTAGGTAAACAGAGGCGTGCGGAGTAAGCAAATTTGCCGAAGATTATGTCCTGCCTGGGAATCGAAGCCGGGTCCTCCTGCTTGCGAGGTGAGCGCTTTAACCAATACGTTACAGGATTCCAGGAAAGCACGAGACTCCATGGAAGGCTAACACAGTAAAGCCGTGGGGGTCACGTAATTTCTACTTTCGCTCTAGGTGATGGAACTCTTACTTAATTACACAGAGAATTGCATTTACTATTAGGAGCATTGGAAAATAGGCACAGGGGGAGGCCATTCAGTCCATTCAGCATGTTCCACGATTGCGGTTTTAGGATTTGATTGATTTTCTGTTTACTTTGAATAAAGTGAGGAAATGTCAATGGGTCCTTGCGTAACTTCAAACGCACTGAAGTTTTTAACATGGATTTGTTTGACTTACAGAGGGAGTGTAATGTCCCACTTGTGTGTGCTATGTTTTACCACGTTCAACTTTGCAGGTGTCTTGTCCCACATTTAACGCTGGCTTCAAACAGCTTCAATTTGCCTCGATTGCACCTGGTGCCGTCTAACCTTTCACCGTATTTTAAGAATTCACATGTAGCTCATCTGCGCCCAACTCGGACCAAGTAAATATTTTTTTGTTGACCAGGTGATTATCCAGTTCACTTTAGATACGATTCCACTGATCAATCCGGCCTCGATAGCTGCTTGCAATGAATTCCTAATCTTAATAAAGTCTCGGAATTAGCTGCTAACTTCCCGCATGTTGTCGCTTAAGCAAGGATTATTATTGTTAATTGGCAACTAAAGCAAGCAGTCTTTTGGTCCCTATTAATGCCTTTAACAACAAGAACAAATTACAATTACACAACGCCTTTCACGTCAGGACGTCCCAAGGCTCTGGACACTCAGGGATCAGCACCTGAGCTGGTGGTTGGGATCAGGAGGGGTGGAGGGTGGGGAGGGTTGGGGTGGGTGGGTGACCAAAAGCCTGGTCGAAGAGAAGAGTCTTGAGACGGTTCTTGAAGGACGCGAGGAGAGGGCGAGACTGAGGGACTGTGGGATGGAACTCCACAAGAACTTCCTTTACCTGAGGAATTAGCTGATTCAGATGTTCAACCCGACTCTCGTTTGAGGGATGTGTGGAGAACCACTCAGGGGTCCTTGATGTGCCCGACACAATCTTCAGCAGTTCCAGTTGCTGCCAGTAAACGCTGCTTGTTCGCACATCAACGCATGCCTGGTTTCAGAAGAAAGCACATCTGTCAGAAGCAAACCCGGTCATAAATAAGCGCATCTGTTCGGTGACAGAACAAATCAATCCACTTCCTTCTCTCCAATAACAATGATGATAATCTTCACATTAGTTGCAGCGCCTTATTACGTCGAAACCGCTCAAAGTAATGACTATGATCTAAACTGTTAACATAGCCATATGGTAACAATTTCAATCACACTTGAATTTGACACAGCGCTGTGTTACAGCGAACATTTTGACCTCATTCTTGGTTTGACTGCAGAACAGGCCATTCGGCCCATCGAGTCTGGGTTGCTGTCTATCTCTATGCAATTCCTCTAATCTAACCGACTCTCCTCCTCCTCGCTCCCCGCACCTTTTGGTATTCTTCCTTTTCGAGCATCTCTCCGATATCTTTAAAAGAATCGAGAGTGAGGCTTTCGTTTTGTTGCAAGAGATGATTTAAAGAGTGATGGCTCGCTCCTATGTTTCAGTCCAGATTGACAGACAGATTTTTTTTGGCCAGCCGGGTGTCTGATACACGCGGAAACCCATCACCGTTGCTTAAGAGTCTCCAAACCAAGCTGAGAATTCCATGTATCCCACCGACACATGGAAATCCCAGAGATAAGATTGTTGGAATGGAATGCGCTCTCTCTCTCTCTCTCTGGAGGGACACATCCTAATTACTTAATTCTGGAACATATTAGGTGCGGGTTGGCGAGAGCCAAGGCCTGGGGGGAACCCAGAGTGTGCGTTAAATGGAATAATGTAAGGATGACTCCAGGGAATCTGCAGTTATTACAATAATAAAACCCTTATTGCTGTTGAACCAGTGACGACAAGCGCTGCATGTGAAGTTCAGAGCGAACTTACCTTTGCAGCGAGCTGCAGTCCAATCTCGTCTGCCTCTGTCTCCAACTTCCTGGAGTACGGTCTGGAAAACATGTACTGCGGGAAGCAAATGAGCTATTGTTAATGGCAAATGACATAATAATAATCCTTGCATTTGATACAGCGCCTTATCACATCTTCAAGACGTCTCAAAGCGCTTCCCAGAACATACTGTAAAGTGGATTGACTGTATTGGCGAAATGCGGCAGCCAATTCCGCACAGCAGCGTCCCACAAACAGTCGTGGATTGAGTGACCAAATAATTTTTATTCATTTTGAAGAATTATTCCCCCAGAAAAGCGATCCTCCAATCAACTAACATCGAACCAAGGTCCTCTTGCTTGTGAGGTGAGTGTCTAACCACTAAGCTACAGGATTCTGTCAACAAAAAATCTCCGCTTGCACTTACACCGCTCCTTTCAATAAAAACTAAACATTCGGAAAGCGCTTTACAACTGAACGGGAATTAAATCCAGGCAAACTAATTCAGCAGCTAATCTGACGTCAGTGACGTGTCATTCAGTGACATCAGTGATGTACACCGAGATCGACAGCTGTTTTAATTTGCGGTGGATTTGGTTGCTTTCTGGATAACTAGCAGAAAGAGTCCACGTTTCTTTGAAACAACCGACAGAGGGTGACGGATAAACAGGGAGCGACGTGTTACCTGTTAACAGTAGGAATCCTCGCTTGGATTCCTTCACATGTGGAAATCCCATTAGAAATTGCTCCCTCTTGCCTGCCTCGGTCCGTAGCACTCTTGCCTCTGTCAGAAGGTCGTGGGCCTACGCATCCCAAACTCTCTGCAAATATTTTTGCTTCCATTACCGCAAAAACCCATCCAATAAAATAATAATAATAATCTTTGCATTTGATATAGCGCCTTATATTATCAAGGCGTCTCATAGCGCTTCACAGGATATTGACTGTATAGTTTGAGGGCAAAACGCTGCGCCAGTTGTGCACAACAAAGAGCCATGGAATGAGTAACCAATTACTTATACAAGTAAACAGCATGCAAGCCTCTCAACTGGTCAGGAGACACACTGCGATGTATCAAAGCAACTGCTCTTTCCGTCTTCTTAACCTCGGAATCATAATATTAATAATTTTATTGTAATAATATCTTCTAGACGTCCCAAAGCGCTTCACAGACTATACTGTACAGGGAATTGACTGTACGCTTCAGACTATACTGTAAAGGGAATTGACTGTACGCAGCAGCCAGTCGCACACAGCAGCGTCCCACAAGCAGTCATAGATTAAGTGATCCAATTTTTTTGTAAAGAGATTATTAAGTAATATTATTATTATTAGCACTAAGTGCTAATATCTGCGATGAATGGTGAGAATGATGTACTGGAAAGACGAGATCAAACAAGAAGGATTTATCATGTGAACCTCTACTGTGATCAGTAGATGTGCTGTCGTGCGATAGGGTAAGGTGGGGGAGTGGGGAGGGGGTGAGACAGTGGCGAGCAGCAGTTTGCAAACCGGAAGACAGTTAGGAAGAAAGTGAGCAGTGACTTTGAAGTAGCCACGGGGTCGAAATGAAGGATTGATCTCCCCCTGTGAGCACATAGAACTCAAACCGTCAGCCCGCAGACGGGAGCTGTGCAGGAGTGAGGCGGAATGGTAACAGTGGCCAGTGATAGGAAGTGTCAGGTGCCAAGTGGAATCTGCAGAGCAAGTCATCAGCTAACGTTTCTTCTCTCAGGCCATGACTCGTGTTCCAGTGCAGACAGCCTGAGTCACGCAGTTTGACAGCGCCCCGCAATAGGACATTTAGCTCTTTGGCAAAAGTGTTAAAGTCAGAGGTGGGTGGAGAGGAAACAAAGAAATATTAAAGAATAATAATAATAATCCTTGCTTTTGATATACCTTGTCATGTCTTTTGAGACGTTTCAAAGCTCATCACAGAATATACTGTAAAGTGTATTGACTGTGTATTTTGTGGGTGACAGGTCTTTGAAAATTTGTCTGCAAATAATAAAAAAAATTGCTAACACAAAGTGGTGGGGGGGGGGGGGTTGCGATACTTCTTAATTAAGCAATCTGCAACACTATTTTCTGAGGGGGGGGGGAAGTTTCCCTCAAGTCAGTGTGATGTGCTTCCAGGCATTGTAAGGAGGTGGATTCGGGATTTCTTAATTAAGAAACCAAACACTGCAAAATTGACCCCGTGATGAGTGACGTTCAAACAAACATGTCACTTTCACGCTTTGTCGCTGTGGCTCAAGTGATATTCACTGCTCAACAATAACTTGGGGGGGGGTCGGGGGGGTGATGGAGTGGGGGGTGGAGGGTTGGAGGAGAAAGAAGAGAGGAGAAAGCGAAAGGCAGACACAGGCACATTCGAAGAGTTAGCTTTGTGTTTCTTTTGAGGCAGAGAAATGACAAGATAAAGGTAGAGAGAGGGAATGAGCCTATGGTAGAGGGAGAGAGTTAGGGGTCTCAAGTCTCGGCCACCGATCGTACTCCGACCAGTAGTAGTCAGTTAATGCAATCTTCATGATGGCTACACTCCTTGGACTTTGGAACTCTATCCCTCAATCCCTCTGCCTTGTCCCCTCCTTCCCCATTTTCAGATCACGCCTGATGACTTTCCTCTTTGATCGTGCTTATGGTCACCTTCCCCCGGCTTGGAGTCAGGCTCCGCCACTGTTAAGTGCTCTGAGACGCTGCTGTGTGAAGGGCGCTATATAAATGCAAGTTGTGGTTGGACATTACAGACTAAGAAATATAATAATAATCCTTGTATTTGATACAGCGCCTTATCACGTCTTCAGGACGTCTCAAAGTGCTTCACACAATAAACTGTAAAGTGCAGTGACTGTGTATTTTGTGGGAGAAAATAATCTGAAGTAATACCCAGGCGACTTGATAAGAATAATAATCCCTGCATTTGGTGTAGCACCTCTCACGACAGGAGGATGTCGTAAAGCGCTTCTCAGGATATACTGTGAAGTGGAGTGACTGTGTGTTTTGTGGGCAAACGAATGGTTGAGCGTGAGGCGCGTGAGATAAAAAAAACACTTGTTTATTTTGTTTGAAAAAACCCAAGCCCACATTTGAGGTAGATGGTATTTTGGGCGTTCGGCAGCTGATAAGATGGCAGGTTACAGCTGGTAGCAGCATTGAGAAGTCACATCTCAGAACAAACAGATCCCCTGGCATGTTGCTATGTGCCTGTTTCTCTGTGTTATACATAACAGATTCTGCCTCGGGTTATAATTGAACAACACAACTACAAATGAGCCTCAAATTTCACTCACGTGATCTTTTCACAAACCTGCGTATAACACTGAGCTTTGCATATATCTAAGCTCCCTTTTCTGGGCTCCTTCAAGCATTTGCTGTCTATCGCTGCTAGCCAACTAGAAAATGAAACAAGCATTTTTTAAAAGATTTTGCTCCATTTAACGAAATAAATTACACCATTCTTTCACGCCAGTCAGCTCACTGATTCTGTAGATTATTGATGCCAAGCCACTGTTCATTACAATTAATCGTCTTAACCTTTGAAGCCCCCTCGCTCCTCCCACCCCCGATGCAAAAAGACGCAGAGACACTCGCTCAGACACGCACAAACATGAATGCCCCCAAGATATGTACACACTCGCATATGCGCACGCACGCAGATGCAGACAAGCGTGTGCAGGCACACACACAACAGGCGCACACACACGCGCACACACATTCACAGACACATGCACTCACTCACACAACATGCACTCACACAACACGTACACACACAAAAGGGACAGGAATGTAGGTAAATGCTCACCTTCACCAGTTTCGACTGTATCCACTGCCCTAGGAGAGCGAGGCTGTCCCGAGGGAACACAGCCCAGATTAGAGTCAGTATAATGAGGGACAGGAAATCTAGCAGCTGAACAAAACTGGCATGTTCCGCCTGGAAAACAAACATCGTTAGGGTTTGTTAGCACATATGTTACTGCTTGTTAATTTCATTCAAAACATGCTACACGACTTTAGACATTATCACAATGATTCCACCACCACCACCACACTACGTAGAGAGGTATTCAAAATATTAGCCTATGTTATTCTTCAGAACACAGAGCCGTACTAGAAACTAAGATAGTCAGGACATTGGCAGAAACTCCGTTCGAATTACTTTAACATCCACAAACAATGTTTGTCTCCTCTGAAATGTGGCACTTCTGAAATAAAGCTCTCTCCGTCTTCACGTCTTTTGAGAAATCGCAAAACCCTTCACAGAATATACTGTAAAGTGAATTGAATTGACAGCAGTGTCCCACAAACAGATTGACTGACCAAGTTTTTTTTTTAATTATATTTTTTCTTTAAGGTACTATTACCCCCGGAAAATCGATCCGCCAATTGACTAACAACTGAGGTCTTATTTACTGCAAGGTAAACAGTGGCGGGTGGAGTGAGGAACCTTGTATAAGGTTTCGTCCTGACTGGGAACTGAAACCGGGTCCTCTTGCTTGCGAGGCGAACGCTCTAACCCCTAAACTACAGGACTTCACTTTACAAACCAACATAGGATTGATTCAAGGCCACTGTTCATTACTATTACCTGTCTTGCTCTGTAGCCCTGAGTCAGGCACAGGCGGGTAGGGGAAGCTGGAGAGCAGTATAGCTATACTCACCCCGTGTGCGAGGAGGCAGTGAGCCATCTCATGGGCCAGAATACACGCTAGCTGGTCAGTGTCTGCTACGGCTGAGAGCAGCCCCGTCAAAACAAACACCTGCCCGTTCTACAGCAAGGGGGAAAAAACACCTTCGTTAGATACTCAAGAGAAATGCCGCTCATCTCAGGCATTAACAGGAAGAAATTCTTGGTCTAGATTTCTAATAATAATAATCCCTGTATTTGGTATAGCGCTTTATCACTCGCCAAGACGCCAAAAGTTTACTATGAAATGAAGTGACTATGTATTTGTAGGCAAACCCAGTATACCATGCACACAATGTCCCACAAACAATAACAATTTACAGTTGTATAGCGCCTTTCATGTCTGCAGGACATCCCAAGGCACTGGAATGCCATAAAACGAGTGATCAATTTTATTTTGGGGGAGATTGTTGGCCAGGATACCAAGAGAGGACAGGATCCCTTCTCTTTTCGAATACCACCATGGGATCTTTAACGTCCCCCTGAACAGGCAGATAGGACCTCTGTTTAACATCCCATCCAAAGAACAGATAAATCCTTGCATTTGATGTAGCACCTTATCAGGCGGTTAAAATACCTCAAAGCGCTTCACGGGATTTTAGCTGTAAAGCGTAGTGACTATGTATTCGAATTCGCCTAACTATTTATGTAGCTCTTTAGAATTACTTGTGAATCGAAGTTTTCTGCAAGTTTCTCTTAAGAAAATACAGGNAAAAAAACTGCTTCAAAATTAAGACTGAAGTCAATAATTTGGCAAATTCTGGATGCTCTGAAAACAAACCCTCTACAGTAAGAAGTTGGGGGTACAACAATAACATAGAAGATTTCCGGGGGTTTGGGGGGTTAATAAACTGCTTAAACATCTCTCTGACACAAACGAAACCTCATCTGTGTCACTGCCTTGCAACACAATGTAAATGTATGCACTCTCTCCTTCTCCCTGTACGAGGTAGAATAAACCACTTAGTGAGGTCAGAGGATAACGGCTGGTAAATACTATTCCCCTGCCATCCACACACACGCAGCAAAATAGCAGAAAAATACTTTATTTGTTTGACATCAATATGGTTGTGGGTTTGAGTCCCAGTGGGGGAGCGAAGACTGTAAGCAATATCTCTAATGAATTCTGTCAGTTCTGAGCAAGGCTGCTGTGTGGAATGCGGAAGCTTACCATGGGGAAAATCTCCGGCCACTCCACAGTAAATTAGAGCTTTACCGTTCAAATGGAGGGCAATCGAGTGGGAAAATGGCAACGGCAGCCAATTGAATCCCATTATTTACCTGCCAGTGGATGGAGAGGACTGTGAGATTTCAGGGGCTGAGAGGAAAGTGCTCCCAACTGGAAAAGTACAAACACAGCTCTTCACTGGGTACCCAAAACCAGCCTTTCTTTTTTTTAAACTCACATTGAATCGATTAAAACAATCCTCGTGACTGACCGAGCACCTGTATATCAAAACCTCTCAAAGCATCTCATAGACAACTATGGTGTCTGTGTATTTTGTATGTGGATTGAGCCCCGAGCCATCAAGGAAATCCCGATCTTGGCAAACACACTCTCCTCTCCCCACCCCTGTGTACTGGAGCACCTTTCGTTTGCATATAGAATCACGGATAGTAACGATACAGAAGGAGGTCTTTCGGCCCATCTGTGCTGGGAGAGGACCCGGGTTCGATTCCCGGGCAGGTCGAAACTTAGGCAAGTTTTCTTACTCCACACACCTCTGTTTACCCGGCAGTAAGTTCCTTTAAGTAGGTTCCTACCCGGTTGTAGTCGATTGGCTGATCGCCAATCGCTGATCGCTTTCCGGGGGTAATTATCGCTTCAAAAAAAAATGTGGTCACTCAATCCACAACTGTTTGTGGGACACTGATGCATGCAATTGGCTGACATGTTTCGCCCACAAAATATACAGTTAATTCACTTTACAGTATTTTCTTTGAAGCGCTTTAAAACGTCTCAACGACGTGATTAGGCGCTATATTAAATGCCAGGATTATTATTATTAGTCACTATACTTCAAAGTAAATCTTGTGAAGCGATTTGAGACATCCGTCTGACGTGAAAGGCGCTATATCAAATGCAAGGATTATCATTACGTATTGGTAACTTGACTTATTTTCATCCCACTCCTGTCTAAAATGACTGCAATTAAGGCTCCCATCCAAACCCAGCCCAAGGCTGAAATGTTTTCTTGTTATATTATGTGATGTGGAAGAATGTGCTGAGACAGTGACAGGGTAGTGGCTTAATCGAGGGATCCAGCTCCAGATACTTAAATTACGATCAAATTACCTGCCGTGCTGTTCAACTCTCAGCTCCGTTTTAATCACAACCTGCAAGTGGCTTTTATCATTAAGTCTTAGCAGCACTCTGTCTGCATAAACTCACCCATGTCCCGATTAACAGTGAAAGGAAAGCTGATTAAACTGAACACACATTAATGACTGCTAGAAAACTCCAGGCATTGTGCTGATTGAATACTCAGACTAGATTTTATGATGCATTGATTGCTGTTGGGTGACACTCAAGAAGGGATATTGATGGAGGGCGAGGGGGAGGAGATGGAAAATGGTTTGCAATTCTAAACCAAAAAGAGAGTCAAGAGCCCAACGTATGTTCTTGAAACACAACCCAGATACTGGGTTGAAAAAAAGCTACATCCTCAAAGCTTCAAGCTGATCAATATTATAGGGTTCCTGGGGAAGCTAAGCAGGCAGAAAGTATTTCCGCTGGATGGTGAGCTGATAACGAGAGGGGGCATTGATTTAAGATCATCGGCAATAAAATAAAAAAGCAAAGGGGGAGATTCAACATTTGTTTTTTACACATGTACAACACACACACACAACGAGCCGGGAGGAGGAGATGTAAAGTGAATTGACTATTTATTTTGTGGATGAAATGCAGCAACCAATTGCAAACAGCAGTGTCCTACAAACAGTCGTGATTGAGTAATGCAAGTTTCCTTACTCCACACACCTCTGTTAACCTCCCAGTTAGGAGGAACCCGGTTGTTAGTCGAATGGTGGTTCGCTTTCTGGGGGTAATAATCCCTTCAAAAAATAAATTTGGTCACACAATCCACAACTGTTTGTGGGACACTGCTGTGCGCAATTGACCGCCGTGTTTTGCCCACAAAATATGCAGTCAATTTCTCTTCAGTATATTCTGTGAAGCGCTTTAAGATGTCTCAATGATGTGATAAAGCACTACATCAAATGCAAGGATTATTATTATTATTTATTGTTACTTACCGGCAGTATAAAGGCATTTATCTCAGCATCTTGAACCACATTAATATTCCACTTAATCCTGGACATTCCTGGGACATCTTTGTTCTTTTCAACCAGATGATTAAAAACAAACTGAACTGTGTGATAGGCTTGGTCAGTTTCAGGCACCAAAGTCCCCTCATAGGTTTTCAGCATCTAAAGTAAAGGCAAGGAAAAAGTCAAACAAAAGGTAGTTTCAACTATATAAGGATGTAAATAAATACTGCATTGAAAGCCATTTAACAAGCTATAGGCTGTCACTATTTTATACATAACTATTTTTAGTCTATTCTGTGAAGCGCTTTGAGACGTCGAGAAGATGTGAAAAGCGCTATATCAAATGCAGGGATTATTATTATATTATTATAATATCTATGATTCACATACATCTTTGGCATTTGATACAGCGCCTTTTACGCAAGGAGAAAGTCTCGAAGTGCTTCACAGAATTTACTGTATAGCGAAGTGACTGTACGTTTCATGGACAAACCTGGCAGCCAATTTGCACACAGCGGGCATCCCAAAACACAGCGGTGAACCGAATGACAATTTTAGCTGAGAGATTGTTGGCCGGAGATGCACTCTATCACCACATTCACGTCACACGGGATCTGTCACCACACACACGTCAGATGTGACCTCTAACTCCATACATGCCTCAAGCAATCTGTAATCACATACGTCACATGTGATCTGTCACCACATACATGTCAGATGTGATCTCTAACCACATACAGGCCTCACGCAATCTGTAATAACATACGTCACATGTGATCTGTCACCACATACACGTCAGATGTGACCTCTAACCACATATATGTCACACGTAATCTGTAATCACATACGTCACATGGGATCTGTAACTACATACATGTCCCACTCGCACTATCACCACATTCGCACTGTCAAACTCTCTCATCCCCCAAACCCTTCAGCGTTGACAGAAGAGTACCAAATCACTTCCTTCCACCCCCATCATCAGCCCCACCCCACACACCACCATCAGCCCTGCCTCACCCCCACACACACCATCAGCCCTGCCTCACCCACACCCACCATCAGCCCCACCCCACACACACCACCATCAGCTCTGCCCCACCCCCACACCCACCATCAGCCCTGCCTCACCCCCACACACCATCAGCCCTGCCTCACCCACACACACCACCACCAGCCGCGCCCCACCCCACACCACCATCTGCCCCGCCACCCTCTCACCCCCGCCCTCCCTGCTTCCAATCGCTTACCGACTCGTACTCGATGGCAGCGAGCTCCAGGAGCTGCCGCTGGCTAAAGACGAGGAGACGGCTTCGGCCCGTGATTTGACTGGTGTCGTAGTGGAGCCAGAGATAGGTCACAATCAGGCCTGTCAGCCCGCACACGCCCAGCACAATCCTCCACTTGTTCTTCCTCACGCTGTGCTTCAGCAACTCCTGCTTGTGAGCCGGGAGGCCTTGCCACCAGTTGCGGATACTCCTGTAAACACGAGCAGGTCAGGGCAGCTCCTCAACACCATCTAACCGTAACCTTCATATCCGTCACGAGCAGCTTAAACGCCCCAGTGTTTGGTTTCAGCCTCATTTCATACCGGCATCTCCAGCCAAACCTCTCTCTCCTTTCACTTCTCCTGTCTCCTCTGCACTTGGAGAGGGGATCGGCTGGTTGGGGGTGGATGGGAATGGGGGGGCGGGTAAAGGGAAGAATGCGGAGGGAGAAAAAATTAAGGGTAGAAAGAGGAAAGAATACACAGCACAAAATACATTTGTAGAGCACTCGCCTCACAGGCGAGAAGACCTGGGTTCAATTGCCGGGCAGGGCGAAACGTTGGACAAGTTTCCTTACTCCACATTTCGCTGTTTACCTACAAGTAGGAACCCGATTGTTAGTCGATTGAAGGATCACTTTTCCAGGAGTAATAATCTCTTCAAAATAAATAAATAATATGGTCACTCAATCCTCGGCTGTTTGTGGACACTGCTGTGCACAATTGGCTGTCGTATTTCGCCCACAAAACATTCACTACACTTTACAGTATATTCTTTGAAGCGCTTTGAGACGTCTCGACAACATGATAAGGCTCTACATCAAATGCAAGAATTATTGTTATTTATATAACGCTTTTCATGTCGGGAGGACGTCCCAAGGCACTAGATAGTCTGAGGTGTGTACGTGAGATGAGGGTAGGGCCGAGGGGGAGGGAAGACGGTTGAAAGTGCAGTCAAAAAGGAAGGACTTGAGGCATGGAAGGGGAGTTTGAGGTGGGGGGGAGAAGATCAGAGCGAGGTGGGGGAAGATTGGAGCAGAAAATTGGGAGTGGGGGGAAGAGGAAGATCGAGAGCAAAGAGGGGAAATGAAGGGCAGAGACGATCAGGTGGGGGAAAGATTGGGCATGGGGTGCTTCAGGACGCTCCGTATGAGGGGGGGCTATGTAAATGCAAGTTGTTGTTGTTGGGGTGAGGGCGGGGATTCAATCAGAATAATTCATACTGTAATTACCCAAGAATATGACTTCTGTTTTAACATTAACAGACTTGCAGCCTCTCACATAAAGCAACATCAAGAGTGTTTTCTCCCATGTGACAGCTGTGCTACACTGTGATATACTTCAAAATAAACCCTCGGCAGCTTTGCAGCCCAGAGGAGACCAGCTTTCGTTCCATCCTAAAGGAAGCCAAGAAAGATGAGAGAAAAAGAAACAGAGAATGAGAGAGAGATAGTGGAAGAGAAGAGTATGAGAGAGAGAAGAGGGGGAGAGAGTAAGAGATAGAGCAGGGAAAGAGAGTCAGGATGAGAGATCAAGAAAGAGAGAAGAGAGAGAGAGAACGAGAGGAAAAGAAAAGAATGAGGGAGAGAAAGGAGAGAGAATAAAAGAGAGAGAGGGAGAAGGAAGAGAGAGGCAAGGGAGAGAGTGGCAGGGAGCGAGAAGGAGGAGGAAGAGAGATCAATAAAGAGAGAAGAAAGAAAGGAGAGTAAGTAAGACAGAAAAGAGAGAAAGAGAGAGAGAGCTGGCTGGGACTCAGGCGGGTCAATCAGATGGGAGGGGGGTGAGTGGCAGGGGGGGGGGTGGGAGAGGAGGGCAGGAATGAGGGAGGGGAGGTGGCAGCTGGCCGGAGACGTGATGAGCAGAGGACTCCTGTCCATCTGGAAGTGTTCTGTTCCCTTTATTTTCCCCATTGGGTGAATAGCGAGGTTCAGCAATGACTGTGCTCAAAGGACAACTAATAATAGTGTCATTCTCGATAGGCTGCACTGGGTCCAACTGCAACTCCAGTAGCTTTGCAATGTCTCCCTCTAACAACATCCTTTCTTCCTCAGCGGCAAGTCGCACAGCTGGAGCAACAAATAATAATAATAATCCTAATAATAGTGCCTATATCACATAATTGAGACGTCTCAAAGCGCTTCACAGGATATACTGTAAACTGAATTGACTGTATATTTTGTGGGCGATATGCAAAGGAGCAGAGGCCGCTGAAGCCATCACATCAGCTGACCTTTTAAATCCATTACATTGCCTTTTCTCTACATCCACCTGCAAAACACACACACTATACTTCACTGTAAATTCTTGTGAGAAGCTTTTAGATGTCCTCCTGACGTGAAAGGTGCTATATCAAATGGAAGGATTATTTTAAATACACAGTCATTCCGCTTCACAGCAAAATTCTGGGAGGCACTTTGAGACATTCAACAAGTTGACAAGGCACTATATAACTGCAAAGATTATTGTTAACAACAAAATACACTATTTATAGCACTTTTGGAGAAGTAGGTTTCGCAGGCAGCGAGAGAGAGGTTTCAGAGAGCAGAGGAGCCCAGGTGAAGGCTTGGCCACTGATGGCGGGTCGAGGAACGAGTGGGGGAAGAGTCAGAAAGATATTATTAATAATATTACCTCCCAAGGATCATGGCCACGATTTTTTTCACCGGTTTGAGCAAAAACAATATCAGAGGAAACGGCAGAGCCGGAGCCCGGGCTGACGTGTGAAAGCAGCTGGCCGCAGGGGAGGACGAGGCGTCTCTAGCGGTGAAGCCTTTCCTGCGCAGAGCGCAGACGGGAGCATGGACAGTGTGGCGGGACACCGCTCCAACCAGCGGAGCATTCGCCACGAGTCCAGAAGTCCTGAGAATCCCACACCCTCTGCTGCACGGTGCCAGGTTCTTGTTGTGCTGCAGGCACTCTCTCCAGATCAGAGGACGGCTTCTGAAGTCCCTTTTGCCCCCTTTGGAATTTCTCCAAATCTGAGGAGCCCCGTCAATGAGCGACGGGACCTGACGGAGGCGATCCCACCCTGCGAACACGCGCTTCCTGTGGGGGAGCGGGAGCCAAAAGGCGGCCATCATCTTTCCTCTCTGGCAGCAGAACCTTCGGGGTTAAAAAAACAAAAAGAGGAAAAGAGTCGAGATTTGTTCCGAGGCAACAGCAGAAACACGACAGAACAAGGTGATCGGTGAATGGCCTCCTGTTCCTTTTGGCAAGCTGGCCTCCCCACTGACTCCTGCTCTTACTTTTGGATTAAAGCGAAGCAGACAAAGGGACCCTTTATAATAATAATAATCCTTGCTTTTGATATAGCGCTTTTCATGTCTTCGAGACGTCTCAAAGGGCTTTACAGGACACACTGTAAAGTGAATCGATTGTATATTCTGTGGGCGAAACGCGATAGCCAATTGTGCACAGCAGTGTCCCACAAACAGTCGTTGATTGAGTGTCCAAATTATTTTTTTTTCTTGAGGGATTCTTATCAGGCATGTGGAGTAAGGAGACTTGCCCAAGGTTTCGCCCTGCCGGGAATCGAACCCAGAATAATGCTGCTAGGTGGGGTGGGTTTTTGTTGTGCTGTGGCTTAACTCTTTAAATTTTAATTTAAACCTGCAAAATAGTTTTTTTTCCCCCTTTGAAGACCTTTTCTTACATAATTTCAAAAGTACTAACCTAAATTGGCTACTCTGCTACCCATAGTGGAGTCCCGTAGCTCAGTGATTAGAGCACTTGCCTCGCAAGAGAGAGGATCCGGGTTCAATTCCCGGCTAGGGCGGATCCTTAGTGTAATTTTATTGTTCTTGTTACTGTTTCCTTATTTCACACGCCTCTGTTTACCCAGCAGTAAGTAGGAACGGTTGTTAGTTGATTGGTGGATTGCTTTTCCGGGGGTAAGCCCTTTAAATAAATAATAATAATAATTTGATCACTTCAATCTACAACTGTTTATGGGACACCGCTGTGTACAATTAGCTGCCTCGTTTTCCCACAAAAAATACACATAAGAACATAAAAAACGCTAGACGAAAAAAGACCAAGGTCCATCCAGTTCACCTTCCACTTTCCCGGCGGTCGCATGTACATGTGTCCAAAACTCCCTATGCCAGGTTCCACAGGTTCACTATCCACTCACTGAAATAGCGTTTGCGTAGATTCGTTCTGAATTTATCTCTCTTCAATCACAGACCGTCTCCTCTGGTTTTACTATTCTGGACAAGTTGATCAGGATCTGGATTGTTTTGCTCCTTTAGAATCTTAAAGACAGCAAATTATGTCGCCTCTCAATCTTCTGTTTTCTACTTAGTCGCTCCTCATAGTCCAGTCCCTCCATTCCCTCAATCATTTGGTTGTCCACCTCTGTATCTTCTCGATTTCTCCAATATCCTTTGTGGCGACCAGAATTGTACACAGTATCTAAGTACAGTCTAACTACGGTTTACACAGTGGCACGAACACCCCACTATTTCGGCTGCTATTGATCTTTTGATACATCCCAAAATCTGGTTTGCTTTACTCACTGACACAGAGCGTTGTTGGGGAAGCTTCAATTTATTGTCAATCCCTCAGGCCCTTTTCACTTTCCATATATATTATTTTCCTTCAGTTCAAATAATAGTCCCTTCCAGGATTTGTGAAGTAACTTACATTTCTCCACAATGAAATTCATCTGCACCCGATCTGCCCAATTCCCAAGTTATGTTCAAATAACTCCTATAACCTATCTTGTTCGGCTTCGCAATCCACCACCTTCCTGAGCTATGCGCCATCTGCGAACTCAGCCACTGTCCTGTAGCTCAGCGGTTAGAGCACTCGCTTTGCAAGTGAGAGACCTGAGTTCGATCCCAGGCACAGGGCGAAACCTTGGGCAAGTTTCCTTACTCCACACAGAGCCTAATAATAATCCCTCCAAAACCAAAAACAATAATAAATTGGTCATTTTCAATCCACGACTGTTTGTGGGACATTGCTGTGTGCAATTGGCTGCCGCGTTCGCCCACAAATATACAGTCAATTCACTTTACAGTGTGTTCTGTGAAGCGCTTTGGGACGTCCTCCCGACGTGAAAAGCGCGATATCAAATGCAAGGATTATTATTATTATTATTATTATTATCCTATGAAGCGCTTTGAGAGTCTCGATGACGTGATAAGGCGCCGTATGAAACCCACAGATGATTATTATTGATGTAAGCCACTGACTCGGGAATTACACGTCACTGCAGCTGCGGTCAGTGCGGTGGTGCGGATCTCCAGGATTCACTGCGACAATAACAACGCATTAGATCTGTCTGTTTAAGGCGCCTTTCACATTACTGTCTGTCGCGGTTTAAACCCAAATAAATAAGTGATTGTTGTTTACTCACTGAATTCTGTAAGCGCCGGGTGGGGCGGCTGAACGTGTGTAATCAATACCAATCAATAATAATAATAATCAATACCAGTGATCCACAATAATCAGTAATGATAATCAATATTAATGTCAGTAATCCATAATAATCAATAATAATAATGTCACTAATTACCAATAATCAATCAATCAATCAATAATAATGATCAATAATAATCAATAATAATAATGTCACTAATCACTAATTACCAATAATCAATCATGCTATCAATCAATAATAATGATCAATAATAATCAATAATGCGAGTAATCGACAATAATGATCAATAATGATAATGGTCAATAACGATCAGTAAAGACGCGCCGCTTCAGAACGATTTCAGGTGAAAAAAAGGCAATAAAACGTTTGAGAATATGAAACAAAACGCCCTCTCGGATGTGGATTGAAACGCAAACTCCGTGACGCTGAGCCTCGCGGCGCCGCGGCCGGTTACCGTGTGTAGGCCTCAGGCCTCGGCCTCGCGCTGCTCCGAGCGGCCGCTTCCCGCGCCCCGTCCGCCCGGTGTCACTCACTATCCCGTCCCTCCCGCCCCACCGAGCGCTGAACAAACGGTCCCACCCTCCCCCGGAGCACCAGCACCACCGTGTGCACACACACACACTCCCACACACTCCCTCACACACTCATTACACATATGTAATATATATGTAATATAAACAGTGTCTATAACGCTGTATAACAGTATTATATTATAATATATAGTTATATATAATATATAATCAATAGTGATCTTCTCCGGGTGTCCTGACCCTCAATCCCCTCCCAAGTAAAATGTGGCCACTCAATGCACCGCAGTGTGTGGGACGATCCCGTGCGCCACCGGTCGCCGCGTCTCACCATCACTGCACTTTACTTGAGAGGCGTCTCCACGACGTGATCGGGTGTTAACGTCAAGCGCAATTATTATCATTATCGTTATTATTATAGCGTGGTTGAAAGCACGTGTTCACCAGCTATATACCAATATATATATACACACACACACACGCACATCCGTGTATGAAAATCGGCCGCTCACTTCACGGTTGTTTGCAGGACATACTTACATACAGATATATAAGTGTCTGGCGTACACGTGCTTTCAGCCACTACGCCCCAAAACTTTGGAACTCTCCCTCAATCCGTCTCAGTCTCCACGTTCAGATATTTCGGTTTTAGAATAGTATTGTTCTTGCTCTCCGTTTGTTGCCGAACTCAAGACCGGGCAAATTTGGCCCCAGGGAGAATATCTCTTCCAGTGACTGTCCTTGGAAATTAAGGGCATTTAGTCACCTTGTGTGTACACACAACACAATCCCTCGATAACAACAATAGCACTTCACCTTCAAAGCCCTCCAAGGTCTTTCTCCCCCTACCTCTCCGACCTCCTAACCCCGTATCAACCTGTCCATTCCCTCCACCCCTCACTTCCCGCTCCAGCATCGGTAGCCGGGCATTCAGCATCTCTGCCCCCACACTCTGGAACTCTCTCCCAATCCCTCCGCCTCACCCCTCTCTTGCCTCCTTCAAGTCCTGTCTAAAAACCTTCCTCATCGACCATGCCTTTGGCCGCACCCCAACACCCAGCTTGGGTCCAAAAACCCTGACTGAAGAGTGACTTGGGACGTCTTTCTAACGCGAAGAGCGCTTTACAAGTGTAATTTGTGATTGTTATTTACCAATCGGAGCCTGTCGTGGTTATAGTGCTATTGATCTTAATGTTTACAGTGCGAGAAAAACATTTTCGAGACTTAGTTTTTTAAAAAAAAACACATGTATTTCACGAGGGAATCCAGCTCAGTACAGAAATGGTAACAAATATTCTCTTGACGGGGCTGGTCCTCGTTTTAAACGAAGCATCAGGGAAGCGAAGGCTACAACAGAGATTATATCACAATACACAGAGGGTTTTGCAATACACTACTGAAAAGCGAGCACATTTTACGCAGCGTTGCACTTTGAGCTCATTTATCTTAAGCACACTTTGAATGTTCTTGAAACAGCTGGATGCACAAGAGCGTTTTGCAGATCTACTGCAGCGTTAACACTTTGCTGAGTAAAACACAGACTCAGAAGTTGACCTCGACCGCTTGCCTAAACATCCAGGGAATCCAGAACCCAACAAAATTCTGTGAAATAACCACTTCCACCAGGGTGGTCCAACTGGCGGCCTGCGGGCCGGATATGGCCCGGTTTCATCTCCCCCCACCACCCCTTCCATTTCACCTGGCCCACTTGCCCCCTCCATAACCCATGAATGTTATGTTTCTGGAAGGGAAACACAAAAATATTGCTCACACGGCTGTTTCTCAAATAGGGCATCCGGCCCTCAGCAGCCAAAAGGTTGGAACCTTCCCCTGACTTTCAATCTGGCCTCACAAGTGAAAATAACAAGACGCGTTTCATGAATTTCACATTCTTGTCTTTTGCAAAGAATACTGGAGAAAGCAAATCAGACGACTGTGTGATAGCACCGAGGCATCATTTTGTGGCCAGTACATTGCTATCATAATATGCAGAGCCACCTAACGTTATTTAAACAGCTGCCTATGTGCGTCTATGCTTTTGCTGTTCGTCTGCAGCAACAAGATTAGAGCATTTTTGGAACGCAAGTACGTAGATAACGAGTGCGAGCACGCACCCTGGCTCTGCTTCCTGTTGCAAGGTCAGTCAGTCACTCAGAGAGAGAGCAAAGCAAAGCTGATGTACTCTCAATGTCATGTCGTGCTCCTCAAAAAAGTTTCTCTCCTCGATCCGTATGACCCAACGCCCACCTCTGGTTTGTTCCAGTCCTGAAAACATCCTTGTGGCAATCCAGCTGGTTGGTTTTCCCAGTCGGAGAATATTACGAATCTGTCAAGTTTGTCTTCAGCTGGTCTCCATCTGAGCTGAGTCAGGGACCATTTCCGTCCTTCTTTCTGCTCGAAGCCCATGTCGACACCCACCTGAGTTTGGAACATGCAGCAAGCAGTGCAACCAAATGCATTCAATATTGCAATGAGGTTCCAAACAGCTTATAGCAAATCATCTAAGGTGTGGAGGGCGGTGGGGGAGGGGGGGGGGAAGAGTGGAATGCATGCAGTTCCAAGAAGAAACTGGAATTGGTGAATGATTGATGTTAATTGGTGAATAATTTCACTGCACAATGCGGCAATAATTGCCAGTTTTTTTTAATATAACAAACACACACACAGACTCATCCGTACCATTATCTGACCATTGATAAAGCAGTTTGGAATCGGAAGGGTCAACTATAAATTTCAATGGGATTCTTTCTCTAATGGCACAACAAACATTTGCAACGCTTTTAACGTGTTATTCATCGCATTGTATATTTTACAAGTGAAGATTGTTCAGAGGGCAAACAAGCGGGAAGGATTTGTTTTCAAACCCCAGGGTTCAAGCGTAAGCTGTCAGATCCTATCACACTCATTAGTATCTGCGTGGTTTACTGTTTAAATATCTTCCGCACCATTCTGTCTTCTAGTCTAGTTTTTTTTATATTACGTATCTCAACGGTTGTTTCTCTTACTTGCCCTCCCCTCTCCTCCCCCACCATAGTCACCACTCCATCTCCTTCCTCCCACCAGAACCGAGTCAGAGAAGCCCACCACTTGTCCTTAAGGAGCTAGGAGGAAACAGTGGTCGGTCACTGTGAAGCAGATAGCTGCCGTATCACATCATTGTGTTTGAAGTGGAAGTGAAACTTGCTCATCTGCTCACGCTCCAGATTTCAGGAGAGGCCACGAGCCGCTGTGTAAGCTAAAGCCCGAGGCTAGAGCCCAAATGTCTCCGCATTCTGTCTCCAAATAGCACCTTCTGTGCTCCATGGAGAGGAGCAGTGTAACAGTCTGAAGCCCTCTGAATCCCACACTGCTTTACAGAGCATTTGTTTTACTGAATTGAACTTCACAGCTCTTTGTGTTTAAACCGCTACCAATAAATTGCACTCTTTTCCCCACTGCACAGTTTCCGTGGCCTTTGCCCCGAAGAATTTTCTCTTCGACCATGCCTATAGTCACCTTCCCCCTCCCCCTGGCTCGGCATCGAGCTCCACCATCGTTAAGCGCTCTGGGATACCGCCTGGCGTGGATAAATGCAAGTTGTTGTTGTTGTTTGCGATGGGTTTCCAAATGGCCAGTAAATCTTCTTGGAAGAGAAACACTTTCTCCACCGGCCTCGCCCAAACCTCATCTTGCAAACCTCTCGCAGTCCGGATTATTCTGGTATTGCTGGAGGGAGCACGGCCGTGACGGCTTCACACCCCGTGTTCCCATCTTCCTCTCTGTGACCGGCCAGGAACACCTCCTCAATCTGCGTCAGAAACTCTTCCACAACTGCAGCGTTCCAGCGATTTTCCAAGGTTTTCCTCATCGATTCAAGCAGCTGGAAGGGACAACAAGTGAACGGATATTTAAGATACTTTAAGGACATTATGATTAACAATAATAATTATTATCGTTTTTCACAGGGGTAATATTCCCTAAAAAAATATAATTTGGTCACTCAATCCACGTCTGTTTGTGGGACGCTGCTGTGCGCAATGGGCTGCCACATTTCGCCCACAAATATACGGTCAATTCACTTTATAGTATATTCTGTGAAGCGCTTTGAGATGTCTCGAAGACATGAAAAGTGCTATATCAAATGCCAGGATTATTAGTATCCTTGAATTTGTTACAACTTCATGTCAATTTGAGACAATATACTGCAAAGTGTAGTGTGATTTGCTGGCAAACACGACAACCAATTTGCACACAGCAGTGTCCCACAAACAGCCATGACGTCAATGACCAATTATACATGGGGGATGGTCGGCCAGGACATCAAATTGTTTTCGAATTGTGCCATGGGATCTTTAATGTCCATGGACCTTCAATCTAGCACTCCAAGGCATAGAGACCTAAACTGGTAGTTAGCAAGGTCGCTCAGAAGGGAACCTGCTTTGGAAATAATAATAATCCTTGCATTTGATATAGCACCTTATCATGTCGTTGAGACGTCTCAAAGCGCTTCACAGAATATACTGTAAAGTATAGTCACCGTATATTTTGTGGGTGAAACACGGCAGCCAATTGGGCACAGAAATAGATGCATCAGAGTGTAGTCCCACAGGTGTATTACGTCCGTCTTCCACAAGACTCCAGATACTTAATGTGGATTTCTTATTCAGGAACCCAGTTAAGAAAGACCACTTGTTATTACTGGTTATATAGGATCTCACTCAGCTCCTTTCATCCCCCGCAGCTCATCATAATCTGCACTGGCATTATAACTAACTGGCACATCACTGAGGGCGGTATAAGTAATCTCTTAATGTTTCTTTAATTATATCTAAACTCTAGCCCAGTGAACCTTTAAATCCTATTAGTGCATTATACCAATAAACACCTAGGATTCATGTTGAAATGACAGATGTTAAGAGACAGAGGCTTTTGCGTCCCGCAGCTGTTGGTATTTTATACCTGTTTTCTCACATGTAGGTTCCTCACTTTCTCTTAAGGAATAATAATAATAATTGCATTTGATATAGCGCCTTATCCCGTCATCTAGACGTCACAAAGCGTTTGACAGAATACACTGTAAAGTGAATTGACTATATTTTGTGTGCGAAACGCAGCAGCCAATTGCACACAGCAGTGTCCCATAAACAGTTGTGGACTGAGGGGAAACATTATTATTATTTTTTTTATGGGATTATTACCCTTGGAAAACCAATGCACCAATCGACTGACAACAAGGTTCCTCTTTACTGCGAGGTAAACAGTTGCGTGGAGTAAGGAAACATGGCCAACGTTACACCCTGCCGGGGATCGAATCCAGGCACTCTCGCTAGCGCTCTAACCACTGAACTACAGGACTCCACACTAAGGGGGAAAGAGCTGGAAACTGGGATTAAAAGTGAGTGATTTAGAAATCAGGGAAACAGTGGCTCAGACTCAATAGGACAAATGACCTGTGTTGAAAAAAAACTTGTTTGCTGTCTCTTGCAATGCAATATTTTAAGAGATTTTGCATTCTCAATGCAACACACAAAATGTACAGTTGTTCCACTTTACAATATATTGTGTGAAGTGCTTCGAGACGTCTCAATGACGTGATACGTTGCTCTATCAAAGGCAATGATTATTATTTATTATTATTAACATGCAGTGAACCAAAAAAAAACTTAAGGATCAAGGTTACTCAGTGGTTCCAGTCACACGGTGCAGACGCACTCAGTGTTTGAACATGTAAGCTGGCTCCCTCATTGGTGGAAGAAAAGGACAGGGGAATAAAAATGGAATAAAACTGATGCCAGCAACCTTCATTTGTATATACTCTGTATTTTAATCAGGAGTTGGAGCGCGTTTCAAGGACGCAACACATCAGTGTGAAGATTTCTGACGTGTGCCTCTGCACAATTTATTGTCATCCAGACCTGGGAGAATGAGCTTTGGACGGAATCCAATGACTTTTCTCAGGCGTTTGTTGCAAGGAGACAAATCTGACGTGGCTTAATTATTAGTGCACATCTGAAATATTACCGCTCCTCCCTCCACTGTTAAAACTGACTGAGTAACATGGATTGTCAAACTGCCACAGCATTAAGATCGCTTAAAACTGAATCGGTTACTAAATGAATCTCGTAGCCTTTGTGCTTTGAATTTTATTTTAAATCTTGTTTCGTGATTTGCATTAGTTTGTAAACAAGGTTAAAGCCATCTGCCAGAGCAATTGGAAACGGCCCCCAGTTTAGCAACGGCTAAAAATGGCTGAGTAAAGAAAGGGCTTGAATTTTAATAGTGTCTTATCACATGGAAACATGCTAACCCATATTACAATATTTACTATCAAGTGCAGTGACTGCTTTTGTTGTCAAAAGTGGCAGCCAGTTTCACTCAGCAAAGTCCCCAAAATAGCCATGAAGTGAATTGAAGTGACTTAAGTGATCTGGAGCATTCTTTGCTCCAGAACACTTAAGCCCCCTTCTCTTGTATAGCAGTGTCACTGCATCTTTACAGCTTTCAGTGAAGAGCAGCCAGACGGAATCTGAATTGAATGGCTTATCCACAGCAGGGCTTTTGACAATGCACATTACAGAGGAATTTGTATTCAACATTTTACTCCACGGTTGTTTGTGGGAACTTGCTGTGTGCAAATTGGCTGCAATTTCCTGGTGCTGGGTCAAATGGGAGAATTATTATCATACTGGATGTTGACTCCCAATATAATCGATAAGGAGGTGATGCTGAACAGATCTATAGCAGAATAATAATTATTGTGTTTGATAGCATCTTAACATGTCTTCGAGACGTCTCAAAGCGCTTCACAGAATATACTGTAAAGTGAATTGAATTTGTGGGCGAAACGCATAAACACAAGGACCTGATAAAGGGTTCAGAAAGGTCCATTATTAATTCATTGTTTTGCCGTCATAATCTGCCCTGGGTGAGTGCAGGCCTTGCGCACACAACTGAATAAGACTTTTGTGCTTCTCATACACCCACCTACCTTCTGTAAACAGGTCAGGTTGGAATCTCTGCGAAAGATTCGGAGCATTGGGACATTACTGTTAACAGAAAACATGGATTTAATTTGATCACAGTAATTGCTAGTCATTACTACAAGAGCCACAATAGTCTACTGAACAATATTGAAAAGCAGTGCTCCAACAACAACAACTTTCATTTACATATTTGTCGGTGAGAACAAGAAGGGATAGCTGGACAAAGCCAGAGAACAACAGACACCGACCACAAAGCAGGAGACCAGTCAACCCATTTCATTAGTGTTGGTGTTTGCACGTCCAATTGCGCCAGCTATCCTAATCCCAAATTTCCTGCTCTCTCCCCGCCCCCTCGAATTCCCTTCCTCCACTTGTTTTTCCATCTCCCTCTTTCAAGCTCTTTGTCTTAAATTCAAGAGTTCTTGTTGTCGAATCACCTGACATCAAAATTAACCATTTTTCCTCTCAGACCCTTTGACTGTTATGAAGTTCTCATCACATCACCCCTTAAATTCGCTGCCCCAATGGAGAGTTCTCCAACCTCTTCACATATCCAAGTGCTCTCATGTATGTACTTATACACTCAAAACTGCATACAATATTCGACCTAGGCCTTAGCCAACGTCTTAGAATGATTCATCAACACTTTTTTGTTACTTTTGAATTCAATATCTGTATATAAAGAACCGAAAATCCTGTTTGGCCCTTCTTTACCTCCCTATAATCCCACCTCTAACAATCTACATCTATTGTACCGCTAGAACCCTCTGTTCCTCCACACCATTGAGTTTTTTTTACACCAGATCGGGTATATTTCCATTCTGTATTCTTATCCCCACTAGCTGAAGCATGGCCTTTAAAACCTGTACATCGTGGAAGACGTTCTAGAGTTGTTACACCCTCTGGAACTCCACCCCACAAGACCCGTCTCAAGACCCTCATCTTCAATTGTGCCTGCGGTCACCCTCCTACCCTCCCTCCAACCCTTCTGATTCTAACCCCCAGCTCAGGTGCGGATCCCTGACTGTCCAGCGCCTTGGGACATCTTCCTGAGGCGGTCTACTAATGTAATTTGTTGTTGTTGTGCTGGGAAAGACTAGCTCAGACTAGGAACTGATTTTGTCGCAGTGGGGATTTGAGGCGGGGAGGAGGAAGGGCATATAGGATGGTGTATTTGGAACTTGATGCAAACCGTCATTCTGGTGTAGCATGCAGCAGTCTGGCCCTGAGCAAGACACTGATTGACTTTGTAGCTCAGTGAATGTATTTAGATAAGCAACATCTATAGCAAAGAGCTTTGAGACTTTTCCTACATGAAAGGGTGATTTAGTTGCTGTAGTGTTGATAAAATAGATGAGAAACACTGTGATGGGGACAGAGAGTGAGAGCTTGTGGGTTAGATGGGAAGAGAAGAGAACAACAGTAGGTATCAAACAACCGGTCTGTTCTTGTATTCTGCCCAGGAGTGCCAGAGACGCTAGCAAAGATCAAATAATGATTTAACTCTTTGAAATTTAAAACCAAACAAGTAAGCTCTCCCAGTGCTCAGAGAAATGTCACAACAATAGGCAGAATATTCAGCAATGGCTAGAGCTATACATTATGCAGCAATGATAACACATCAGATAGTTTCAGCACAAAAGAATTTTTCTTCTTGATCGAAAGAAAACGTGAAGGATCAATGTAAATAGAAGGGCAGATTTGGTACTTTTCAGTACTGGAATCACAATAGCTATACCTCCTCGTTCATTATTTATCGCACATTAAAGCTTGTCGGAAGATCACAGTATGCTCATTTTTTGCTGGTGTAGCATCTCCCCAAAAAAACAAACATACCCTCCCTTTACATAAGAGTCTGTGAACTCAAAAGATTTTAAGACCAAAAGGATCGTTAAAACTAGGACTCCTCCAAACACAAGCAAAAGGTAAGCTTGTAAGACATTGACCACTGAACAGTAAAGCCCATTATTGCTCCCCGGAGGTCAAACTAAAAGCTACAGAAACAAGACAGAACGACAAGGAACGGAAAGATCACAATTAATCATAAAAACGCTCCTTTCCTTTTGGGCCCTAGTTTATCCCTGCAAACAGCAATTATATATGGGGGGGGGGGGAGGGAGTGGAGGAGGGAAGATGACTGAAGGCATGGCGAAGCGGAGTGGCTTGAGGATGGAGTTCCAGAGAGTGAGGGCAGAAAGGCTGAAGGCCCGACTGCCAATGGTGGAGTGGGCAGAACTGGGGACATGGAGCAGGCCAGTGCCTCCAGAGCGCAGGCAGCTGACAGGTTGATGAAGTATTAGTAGGTCACAGAGGTAGAGTGGAGCAAGACAGTGAGGGCTTTACAAAATGTTTTGTCCAGTGGAAGCCAGGTTTACACAAAAATAACTTGTTTTGAGCATATAAACGCAAAACAAACTGGCCATCTGACCCATCAAACTCATTCCCACCAAAGACCACAATTATCAAATTATGCCTTCTAAGAAGAGACCATGTAGACTACCAAAGTTCACCAATTAAATAATAACCAATTTGGCTAGAAGTTTTAAAAATAAAGCTTAAAATTATCTTTTGTGTTTTCCCCTTTCACAACACATGGCTCACAAAGTGATGTAAATCTAGCTTCCTGCTCCACAATCACAGTTTGACCTAACTCTTTGACTGCGCTTTTGTTTGTCATCTCTCCCCTCCCACCCCCCTTGGCTCCCACCCCCTAGCTCGGGGGCCAAGGCCAAGCCAGGACTGTTAAGCACCTTGGGTCGTCTTCCCGACTTGAAAGACGCCTTTATGTATAAAAATAAAACTGTATTGTTAGAAGTGATTTTCCAGCAGTTACAACCAGTTTGTCTTTTTTTCGATTGTAAATGTGCGCAGTCTCTTCCTTCATGTTGTTCCTGCTGCAGAGCCCGGAACCTTCTAACTGTTCCTTTCTCCAGTGTGCGCCTCTCGAGAAACCTAGGGATCAGTGCTCGGCACGCTCTGAATCTTTAAGTACAGCATATGGGTGGGTTGGTCGATGGTCTCAATTGATCACAGACACTGTGTGCATCCTGGCTTCGTGTCTCAGACATTCGGCACAATCATTTATTCAGAGTGGCCCCGTGGCTACATTTGGACTATAAATAGAACGCTCTCAATAGGGAATCTTGGATCACACAATTTGTTCTGCAAATAAGGAAGGCTCAAATAACTCACAGCCAGAGGAGGCCATAAGCTATCTATCAAGGTCCTAACTTCTTAACTTCAGTCCTCACACTAGGATGGGGGGACACATTTCTGGTTGTCACCGGCAGGATAACACACCGAGTACAGGCATAGCAAAGCTTCCTTTGCACTACAAATAAACAGGTACCTGGATCCACCCATTCATTACAAGAGTCTCCTCCTGAACTAGTGTGAACGCTTCCACTTCCCTGGCCAGTCAACTGACCAGGATCGAGGTGGAGGAGCCAGAACAAACTAAAAGTGCCAGAGATGTTTATGTTGTTTAAGTGACCTGACATTCAGCAAGCGTTAGTGGGTGTGGAGAGGGTGATTTCTTATGGATGTGTCCTCCGCTAAAGCCTGGAGCTGCCTATGCTGGTTCCAGGCTGACTCAGTTCTAGGCAAATCATATAGTTTTGGGTTTCGAGTCAAGACATTGATCATGGGTGTCTGCAACAGCAAACTCCTTGTGTTTATTTATAGCAACGCTTAAAAGCCTGACGAGGTCTTTGGCAATTCGATGGTTGTCAGTAGCAATGGCATCAAACGGCAAGGTCACTGATAGCAAATGCTGCTAAGACATTTGTGCTAGAGTGGGAATGGTTTACCACTCAGTTCATCATGGAGATTTCAGAGTAAGGAACAAAAACACTGGAGTTACTGCTTACTGATATTTTCAAATCCCATCATGCCCTCGCACCTCCCTACCTATCCAAATCTGCTTTCACCCCACTCCACCACCCGCTAACTCTGCTTGACTGGCTCCGGCCTCCTGTTTGTGCCTCGTTCCCTCCGCTCCACCATCGGTGGTTGTGCCTTCACCCACTACTCCCCGAAAACTCAAGAACTCTCTCCCTCAATCCCTCCGCCTCGCCCCCTCCCTCCTTCCCCACTTTCAAATTCTGCCTAAAGACTTTCTTTTTTGATGGTGCTCACGGTCACCTCCCCCTCCCCCTGGCTCGGTGTCAGGCTCCACCGCCGTCAAGCGCTCTGGGACGCTACATCGCATGAAGGCTGCTATATAAATACAAGTTGTTCGTTGTTAATAGGGTTAAAATCTGTTTTATACTGTTAAATTCAAGTCCGTGTTTTGCTACTTGCCAAAGCGATAGCTTGTATTTCTCCATTATCCAGCGAGCTTTATCTATTATTTGCACCCATGGAGGCTCCTCATTCATTTCCTTCAACTCGCATTGATAGGGAAGCCCTATATCAGGAGAAAACACAAGTTAAAAACACCTCTCTGCATTTAACCCTTTTACAAATGGAATCCTATCTAAAGAATCTTGCATACATCAAATATAAATCAACTGGCCTGTATTTCAGTCAATACCATTACAATGGATAACAAACCTAGAAAACAGTCTACAAAAGTTGATATAGCAAATCTTACTTGAGGCAGAATGTTAATAATAATCCTTGTTTGATGCAGTGCTTTCTACATTGGGAGAACGTCTCAAAGCGTTTCATAGGATGTACCGTGAAGAGCAGTGACTGTGCGTTTTATAGATATGACAATTGTACCGTATTTGAACACCAACATTTGTGGAACCAAATCCACCCTGGCACAGCGGCAGGAGCTGGAAGGGCAGACTAGTCACTTGGCGCAGGGAGTCATTCCACTCAGTTCCTCTTAACCCTACAAGCCGAAGGCCTAATGGGTAGGGTAGTAATAGCTGGACAAACAGCGGGAAAGCTTGTCAGACAGCGATATCAATGGCAAGCTGTGTGGTTTTAGAATTCTCAGTAAGGTGGAGCCTATAGAACCCCAGTAAGAGTCAATACTTTTGAGGAGGGCAAGAGATAATTAACAAAAAAGTATAGTAACAATATTTACATGATTACAACATACACAAATAAGGTTACGTTCCTTGCACATATTATCGGCATTTTGGGATTTAATTTCCCCTTTATGAAAACGATGAATCAACTTAATATACAACCTCTCCTTGTGCATGTTCAAGATTGACACTGCACAATGGCAGAGAGCAAGGAATGTAATATATTCTTGTGGGTGGTATGGGATTCATTTCAAAGCATCAGGGCAGTCTGTGAATCGGTGGGTTAGCCACAAAACAATTTGAAAGTCTCTGTGGGTACCCCATTGTTTCTGCAATTCATCTGACTGTACACTGCAACAACAAATGACCTTTACACAGCGCCTTTCATGTCAGGAGGACGTCCCAAAACACTGGACAGTCAGGGATTTAGACCTGAGCTTGGGGGTTGGGATCAGGAGGGGTGGCGGACGGGGAGTGTAGGGGGTAGCAGGGGCGGTCGAAGAAGAGAGTCTTGAGACGGGTCCTAGAAAGAGGCAAGGGAGAGGGTAAGGCAAAGGGACTGTGGGATGTAGTTCCAAAGAGCGGGGGCAGAAAACAAGGTCATTTTTCCCGCATTATGTCAAGGTATGTGGTTTAGAGTTGCAGACACACTGCCTTTCTCATGTAGAAAGGTAACCTTTGGTGCACACATTAATGTGGCATAGCATAACTAGATGCAGCTGTAGGTGACAGCAGCGAGGGTGACTCTCACACACTGACATGTTTGTTTAAAATGCTTGATGTTCCCCTTGGAACTTTACAAATAATTGCCGCGCTGACAGTTCTGTGGGAGCACACTGCTGAATCTTGTCTGCTTGCTAAACAAATCACCGGGGCTCTGAAAGGAGAGACATCTAAACCTAAGCCAAGGCTGGCCCCAAGTGTCGCGGCCAATAATCGAGGGCGAGTGCTGTGTGGGACCTTGATGTCAACAAAACCACTTCAGCTTATTTTTCACCCACAAAGAAAATTAGTCCCTACACTTGACAGCAATTGCCTATGAAGTGCTTTGAGACGTTTCCACCTGATATATAACTGACAAACAATATATCCATATATACCCACACACACATATATATACACACATATATATAAACACCCAATATATCTGATAATCAACTGTTTGTGGAACACCGCTGTGCGCAATTGGCTACCGCATTTTGGCCACAGAATAGTCAATCTAATCACAGTATATTCTGTGAAGCGTTGTGAGATGTTTCAATGACTTGATAAGGCGGTATATCAAATGCAAAGGTTATTATTATTATGATTATCGATAGACACTTACAATAAGTTTTGCTTCTAAATGAAGTGCTTATCGATAAGGCTACCTATACTTACACACACACCCACACACACACACACACACACACTTGTACATCGCTCTGGGTGATGTAAACGGTTGAGATCACGCTCACTGTATATGAGCTAGCAATTTTACTTTGATCAAACTGTGCATGGCAGATAGATTTAGCCTTGCCTGGGTGGAAAGAGTTAGTTCAGATTGAAAGATTTTATAGATCTGTACTTACGGTAGCAGCCATCTGGGCTGAGTTCCTCACTAACGACAAGACATGTGATCTGGGAGTAAGGCAAGGCATTGCTGCTGTTGTACGGACTGATGATCATCCCGACAAACTGAGCTCCCCCACGTGAAAAATAATTCTGAAATGCAGAGGAAAGGCAGTTATACTCGTGTGTAGTTTTGAAAAAAGCATACTTAAAGATCATTTGCGACCTTGCAACATAGATTACTAACGTACATATCCAACAAAATAAATTACAATTACACAGCGCCTTTCACGACGGGAGGACGTCCCAAGGCGCTAGACAATCAGGGATTTGGACCCAAGCTGCGGGTTGGGATGGGAGGGGGAAGGGGTGGAGGACAGGGAGGGTGGGGTTAGGAGGGTGACCAAATGCACAGTCGAAGAAGAGACGTACTTTGAAGGAAGGCAAAAGAGGGGGCGAGGCAAAGCGACTGGGGGAAGAAGTTCCAAAGGGTGGGGGCAGAGAAGCTGAAGACCCGATCGCCAATGGTGGGGCCGGCCAGGCGCGGAGGGAGTGGAAAGGTATATATGGGGATAGCAGATCACAGCCGCGCTATGGAAGCTATTGTGATAAAGAGTTATTTGGGAGCCATATTAAAGAAATCCTCTGCAGGCTGAGATCTTAATTATAATTAAAACAAAAAAGATCGCTTGTGTAAAATCCAACCGAACCAAATATTGTGCATGTTATAGCAATAGCTAAACAGGGACTTACAAACATGCCATACAACAGTCAACTACAGAGCACCCCTTCAAATCGTTGGGCATTGAGATATTTAAAAGTAGCGGAATTGCCTTTGAAGAACTCGCAGTGATTGCACACTTCCCAATAGCTTTGAGGCTCTCCTTCATTCTCAATTCTTTAGTTTTTTTAAAAAATATTCCGTTTGATAGCTTTTCCTTGTTCTCAATGACATTATAACTTAGCGTACCACTTCTAGGTCCTGCCTGAAATCCTCACCTTTTTCTCCCAGATGCTGAATGTCCCCCCACCCTTCCACCACAAAAAAAACATTATTCTTTCTAACAGAATCCTCCTTCAGTCATCTCCTTACCTACAGTGCTGATCTGCTACTGAGCTCCATACAGTGTGGCAATAAAATGCTTCAATTTCCTCCCCCACCTCCCATCTCCTCCCCAATAATAAGGCAAACTCCTTTTCTGCATCTACGTTCTGAGTCAAAGCTTCACAGCAATGAACTTTAGTTGTAATCCTTGGCCTTTGCTCGTCATAGCTCGTACCTGGTATTTGGCCTGAGTATCGATGTCTCTGAGGGACGGATTAGGATCGAACGCAGGATGGGAATGGTACCATCCGACAATGCAGTATCCTCTCCCAGCTAGAGCCTCTGAGGCCTGTGTCTGTGACACCGGGTCCATCTCGCACTGGAGTCCCGTGCTCAGACTATTGCACGGCTCTGCAACACAGATCTGTAAACAGGAAACCATCTTTTAACTTGGGAGAGCCCAGATACTGGACCTTTTTCTCTCGTAAGGATGCCAGAAACCACTTTGGTGTGAACAGATAGCGTTCACCTATTCCCCCGCAAGCCTCTTAAGCTAATGCTCATCCCTCCTTTCAGATACATTTTTCATTGATTCATTCACTGCCCCCGGTGCTCCATTACTTGAGTTTTGTGGGTATTTTGCACTGTTATTCATCGGCATAAGCTGCCATTTCTTCCACTGATTTAATCGGTTTCCTTTCAAAATTGTTAATGCCACGAGTGTAAAATGATGCATTAAATTAAAATGGACCCTCAACCCTCCCAGCAATATTCCAGGACAGGGGTGAGAGATTAATCCATAATCCTTCTTACCTCTAACACTCTATCTCCTGAGGAATATCGCCCACCTAATAGACCAATCACCTCCGCCATGGACACATGAGCATGCTGAACACGGAGAAGAGAGATTAGTACTCCTGACAAACAGACAGAAAATGTCTTTAATACATACAGCAATCTCACTAGTAACTACATCACTTGTTTCAGTGAGTCACGGAAAAAAAGTAAATGGCAGCAATATAACTGACTATGAAATTAACACAGCATGATTTCATCTTTTAATTGTGCAGCCACTTAGGCAATCTGTAATGTACAGAGTATTTTGTGCAATGATGCTTTCAGTCATTCAGACGTGGGTCTGAAGCTGTGCGTTCATTCTTCACGTTGGGAGTTGAGCTTATTGCCTAAAACAATAGCAACTTGCAATTATAAACGCCGTCATGCGAAGACTGTGCTGTTGAGGGCCGTCACGCGAAGACTGTGCTGTTGAGGGCCCTCACGCGAGGGCTGTGCTGTTGAGGGCCCTCACGCGAGGGCTGTGCTGTTGAGGGCCCTCACGCGAGGGCTGTGCTGTTGAGGGCCCTCACGCAAGTTCCTGTTGTTTTACGCAATAAGCTCAACTCCTGACGTGGATAATGAACACACAGCTTCAGACCCACAGGCAAGAACGCCATGTCCCAGAGGGCTTGACAAGTTGCTGAGCATGACCCAAACAGGGGGAAGTGACCACAGGCACGGTCAAGGAGAAACGTCTTCAGGCGCCGCCCTGAAGCTGGGGAAGGAGGGGGCAATGCGGAGGGATAGAAGGAAGACTGTCGGGGGAATATTATGGGAGGTACCATCCTTTGAATGAGACATTAAACTAAGATCCTGGTTCAGTTATAGATCCAAGCCATTAATCAAGAAGAGGAAGGAGTTTCTCCCTTTGTCTTCACTGACGTTACCTCCAGATAAACTGTTTGTTCTTCTGATGGTTGTTTGCAGGAGGGTCACTATGCCTGACACAAAGCACCATGAAATACTTTGAAAGGTTTCAATGTGGAAAGGTACTACAGAATTTTTTTTAAAAGTTCTTTCTCATCTCCTACCATATGGCTCAAGACCAGAGACAAACTGTTGCATTCTCCTTTAAAAGAGTAAATTGACACTTAACAAAAGGGCCAACAAGAAGAAGGGGCAGGAAGGACAAAAGGACAGTGGGAGTGGGATAAGGTGTGTGGTTTATAGTGGTGGATTATTGAAAGTTTGGATTGACATGAAGCTTACTAACACACCCTTTGACTTGGATTGAGTAATATCACACAAACCACTGGCAAACTCTCACAGCCCTGGATGACGCCGAAACAAAGTCACAGCATCCAACGCACCTTTTTTTGTTAATATCGAGTCAGAGGAAAATACAAACAGAAGCAAAACAAGAGATTCGTGACAGTAGTTGACTCAAAAGCTTTATCAAAATCCAGGTCACTTTTTACGGAAAATGGAAAAACCAGAGCAATATACATTTTCTGTCAAACAACATTCCAGCAGCCTGGATACGATACTAAAAAGGACCTCATTCCTCATTCCTGGGGGTCTCACGTGATGCATTGAACCAATCAAAAACAACAACAACAACAACCAGCAGGTTTGACTACAGTCTAGATTTCCAGAAGACAGTCGGTCTGCATCACTGTCTGAATAGCTCTGTGACTCACTGCACACCCTTGCAATCTTTTAGTCCAAGAATAGTCAGTCCATCCCTCCAGAAATTAACGGAAATCATAGTTGGGCCCCTATCACCATCAAGAACAGATCAGCAAATGGATAAATCAGCAAACGGACAACCCACTCTCATCTGCCATTCTTTCCAAACAAAAACAGTCACCTCACTAGGCAGTGATTATCTGTGAAATGCTTGCGAGGTGTTCAACCTCATACGGAACCTTACAAGTGCTAATTCATTATTATTATTTTTATTACAAAAAAAATCTTTTGTATTTAACATAGAGCCCATTGTCATCAAAACGTCTCAAAGTGCTTCACGAGATTTGCTGTAAAGTGTGGTAACTGTTTCTTGTAGTCGAACTCGGGAGACATTTTATGCACAGCAAAGTTCCGCAGTGAAGTGTGCGACCAATTTTATCTTGGGGGAAGGGTGGGAGAATCATTCGTCAGATCACCGAGAAATAGACTCCTCTTTCTAAATAATGCCATGAAAAGATCTTTCTAGACAGGCGCAGACAGGAGGGATCTCAGTTTAAAGTCAGTCAGTGGGCACCAGGAAAAACATTATACATGAAAAATAAACTTGTGCAACCACTAAGAAACTCAAAGCTCTAAGTAATTCACTTACAACATCAGGTAACACGTAACTGCTCATCACAGCTGGAATATTTTAATACTTTATGAATAATTCATACACAAACTCTTCCAATAAGGCAGACGATTTTTGATAACGTTCTGAATATAATGCACTTTTCCCACAAATGTCAAATTCCCTACCCACTCCCACTCCTCTCCCTTCCTCCCCCACTCCCTTCCCTTCAAAAAACGTACGTTCAATCTAGCACAGAGTTTATTTGAAGACCAAAGGATTGAGTCTGTGAAGCAGGTCACGGTTAATCACCTCACTGCCCTCCCAGATGAGACAGTAGTTTGATGCTGAAAATCTAGAAGCTGATTAAACATCACATTTTGTAGATTAAGATGATGTACGTAGGAATGTCCACCATAAATCTTCCCGATATTAGCTGTTAACCTCCCGAGATGTGACGCCTCTGCCTTCTCCCACCTCCGTCTAATTTACGCAACAGTAATTTCAATAATTAAAATAGTTGTAGCTGAGGTTTCACACCTAAAATATTTAAATGGGTAAGGGACCTCAAATTTACTGACACGCAGGAAAAAGGAGTTGCATTTTTAATATCACGTCGCAAAGTCTGAAAGCCCTTTGCAGTAATTACTGTCAAGTGAAGGGCCTCATTTTTACAGTCAAACGTGGCTGCTGTTTTGCACACAGCACAGTCCCCAAAGCAGGCATGGGGTCAATGAACAATTTCATCCAGAGGGATGATGGTCAGGGCACCGGGAGAAACTCCCTTCTCTTTCCCAGCAGTCATGGGATCTTTAACAACCACCAAACGAACAAGCAGATCGACAACAGCTCAACATCTCACTGAAGAACGGCACATCCGACATTGCAGCAATGTGCTGAGTATCATAAAATCTTACAGCACACAAGGAGGCCATTTGGCCCATCTTGCCTGTGCTGGCTCTTTGGACGAGCTATCCAATCAGTCCCACTCCCCTTCTCCTTTTCCATAGCCCTGCAAATTTTTCCTTTTCGAGTGCTGCGTTAAAGAGAACGTGAACCACTGGGGGAAAAAGTCTTAATAATAGGTACAACAGATGAGAGAGAGGGTCCATTACCTTTTTTTAAAAAAACACACAAAAAAAAAGTTTGCCTCAAATGCGTTCAGACCAAGAAGAAAAATATTGTGTGTCTCGTATTCTTGCAATACACTGTATGGAGTAAATAGTGCAGAATTGGTCATTAGAATGGGAATTCTAGTGGAGAATCTTGTGAGAATCATTTTCCACAATATCTGAATGAACCACTGAAGCAAAGTGACTTTGGTTTGAACTAGGACCACTGGGGGGGGAGTGGTGCGATCAGCTAAACACGCTACACATAACATTTTGCTTCAGTGACATAGGATTTATTGTGCCAGATGGTTTCCTGAGCATCAGCTTTAATTTTGTTTAATAAGGAAAGTAATCCGATGACGGCAGAACTTCAATAAACGCCTTTGAGATCAGCAACTATTTGTAGTGCTGACAATTCCCTCAAACAAGTCTACAAAGGGTGATGCCTGAAAGGATGGTGGAAGCATAACTTTCAAAAATTGATTGGATATATACTTGAAAAGAAAAATAGTTCCAAGGCTTTGGGGTAAGAACTGGAGTGGGACTAGTTGTGTTACTCTTTCAAAGAGCCGGCACAGGCACAATGGGCCGAATGGCCTCCTTGTGTGCTGTAATATTCTATGAAATCCTTTCCTCACTGTGGCCACATCAATGTTCAGGCAATTTTAAAATGGGAAGAACGGGGAATTGAATACATGAGGAAAAATATTGAAGGTTATTGGGAAAAAAATTGAGGAAATGTGTGTGTGGGGGGGGGGCTGGGATTAGGAATGAACAGCTCCTGTGGTGGGAGTGAATACCAGCACAGATAATATAATGCAATAATAATCCTCAAGTTTGATATAGCGCCTTATCACGTCTTCGAGACGTCTCAAAGCGCTTCACAGAATATACCAGAAAATAAATTAACTGTATATTTTGTGGGCAAAACCCAGCAGTGTTCCACAAACAAATCGTAGATTGAAGTGACCAATTTATTATTTTTTTTGAAAGAATTATTATCCCGGAAAAGCGATCCGCTCATCGACTAACAACCGGGTTCCTACACACTGCCGGGTAAACAGAGATGTGTGGAGTAAGGAAACTTGCCGAACGTTTTGTCCTGCCCGGGAATTGAACCCAGGTCCTCTCGCTTGCGAGGCGAGTGCTCTAACCACTGAGCTACAAAGACTCCGTGTAGCTCAGGGGAGTAGTGCTGTAAACTTTCCATGATCCTGTTCTCGCCAGGTCCCAATTTAGAACATTTAAAAAAAAATGCTGCTCAACTGGTTTGATGAGTTGGATGCGACATATTTTTCCCTAGCAAAATAGCCAGCCAAGCTCTCTACTTCCTCTGATAAATAATAATAATCCTTGCATTTGATATAGCGCTTTTCACGTCGGGAGGATGTCCCAAAGCGCTTCACAGAACACACTGTAAAGTGAATTGACTGTATATTTGTGGGCGGACGCGGCAACCAATTGCGCACAGCAATGTCCCACAGACAGTCGTAGATTGAAAATGACCAATTTATTATTGTTTTTGTTTTTTGGAGGGATTATTATTAGGCTCTGTGTGGAGTAAGGAAACTTGCCCAAGCTTTCACCCTCTGCCTGGAACTGAACTCAGGTCTCTCACTTGCAAAGCGAGTGCTCTAACCACTGAGCTACAGGACTCCACGTGAATAAAAGAAGCAATTGCAGAATCCGGATCATATGAAAGTCAAAAGGCAAAATACTCCAGATGCTGGAAATCTGAAATAAAAAGAGAAGTCGCCGGAACATGCAGCAGCATCCATGAAGAGGAAAGTGACCAAAGGTCATCAACCTGAACGTTAAGTCACTTTTCTCTCTCCATAGATGCTGCCTGACCTGCTGCGTGTTCCCAGTGACTTCTGTTTTTATTTCAGAAGAACGTCACTTGTACTCAACATCAACAGTGATATGCAGTCCCTTCCTCCTCCTGCGCATCTGAATTTCACTCCACGCTGGTTCATTCCTTCATCTAATAAGATGAGACGCCTCTGACAGTCAGCTGACAGCTCCCCACACAAAATCAGCTGACAGAAGGTGTGCATCTACGGGGTTATAACTTGTCCTGCCACCTGCTTTCCCCGGTGAAGACAATGATCACATATTATGTGGTTGTTGCTCCCCCCACTACCCTAAATTGGGGGGATGTCAAGGCCAGACACTGCATCGAACGTCTGTTGAAAACTGCTTTGTTTCACGCCTGTAAATGGTCAATTCACTTTACAGTACATTCTGTGAAGCACTTTGAGATGTCTCGAAGATGTGATAAGGCGCTGTATCAAATGCAAGGATTATTATTAATTTCAGATCTACAGCATCAACAACAACTTGCATTTATATCGCGCTCTCCATGCCGGGCGGTGTCTCAGAGCTTAACAATGGCGGAGCCCGAGGCCGAGCCAGGGGAAGGAGGAAGGTGACCGTAGGTGCTGTCAAAGGGGACAGACGCGTTTTTCGCGTCTTCAGACGCGACCTAAAGATGGGGAAGGAAGGGGTGAGAGGAAGGGGTTCAGGGAAGGAGTTACAAAGTTTCGGGGGTAGTGGCTGAGGATTCGGGGAATACGAAGGAGATCGGAACCACTAGAGCAGAGGCAGCGGGTACTGCTGTGGGGAGAGAGGGAGTTAGAGAGATGTGGGGGGGGGGGGGGGGGGGGGGGCAAGGAATGGAGGGAACATTACAACAACAACAAAATTACAGTTGTACAGTGCCTTTCATGTTTCACGTTTGTACATTTCACCAATTTTCTTCAAAACCCTCCAGGTTACTTTTCCACAAACCCTCTCCATTGTTATTAACAAGGCACAAGTCTCGTCAGTTTGTTAGAGCTGGATCAGGATTGAAGATGCGGGGGACTGGGGTGGGGGGGGAAAGGGAGTGGGAGGGAATGAGGGGGGCTGAGATCAGTGTCTGGTCTGTACGCTCCAGTGCTCACAGGAGGAAGGTATCCTTCATGATTTCATTGATTAGGCGAGTTTCAAAAACTAAAGTATTTTTGAAAACACTGGAGGCGCACTCGCTGAGCGCTGAAACATCGTCTGAAAGAGAAAACCCTTCAACATGAGGCAACAGAACCTCTGATTTCTCTCTCTCGCTCTCTTTGATACTGAGTAACCTGCTGTGAATTCCCTATATTTGTACGTTTTTCAGATTTCAATGTTTTTTTCCCTCGCTTCCATCACAAGCAAAGCCTTCCTTCACCTGTAATGCAATGCGAGAGAAAAATTAAGCCTGAATAAGAATCATTGTAATTACACTGTGCAGGAGCTTACCATATCCATGACTAGCATTACTTGGGCAGCCACCTTCACCTCAAACGGTTCCTGAAATGAGAATCGCAGTCAGCGAAAATAATAAAAAGAATATTAAATGTAAAAAAAAATGTTAAGTCTGAAAAATGTATAATCATCTTTCTTATCTGAGGCGCACAGGCAGACAGGTACCTTTTTCTCTTCTGTGAAGGCATGACACGGGATGAGCTGGAAGGGGTCGAAAGAGCTGAAGGAGAGAGAACGAGAAAACACAGGTCAGCCAACTGAAGAGATTGAATCATGGAGAATAAACAACAACAAAAATTACATTTGTATAGCGCCTTTAATAGGCCATTCAGCTCCTCGAGCCTGTTCCGCTATTCTATTCGATTAATCCGATCTGTACCTCAACTCCAATTACCCTCCTTGCCCCATATCCTTTGATACCCTAACCTAACAGACATCTATCCACCTCAGTCTTGAAAATGTGAATGGATCCAGGATCCACTGCCTTTTGGGAATTGAGAGTTCCAGATTTTCACTAGCCTTTGCGTTGAAAAAATGCATTCTGATTTCACACCTAAATGACTTAGCTCTAATTTTAAGATTATGTCCCCTTGTTCTGGATTCCCCACCCGAGGAAATAGTTTCACGTCAGGAGGACGGTCCAAAGTGCTCAGGATCAGGAACGGTGCACGTTCTGGCAATGGCTCTCCTGTGCTGCAGAAAGAGGGTCAGCTTTATGGATCTTGGCCAAAAAAGGACAACTTAACAGGAGGCCGCCTTGTGGAGGTCTCACCATTATGGCAGTAAAGATTCGTGTCAGTGCGGTTACTGAAATAATTTGGAAATTATGTTACAAAAATTTGGTCACTCGACTCACGACTGTTTGTGGGACGCTGCTGTGGGAAATTGGCTGCCGCGTTTCACCCACAAAATATAGTCACTTCACTTTACAGTATATTCTGTGAAGCGCTTTGACATGTCTCAAAGGTGTGATAAGGCACTCCATCAAATGCAAGGATTATTATTATTAAAACTCGACAAAAGTACATTTTGGCTGAGATTACTATTCTGATTGACATATTTACTAGGACTAGACAATCCGTGATACCCACTCGGTGGTTGTGGGTGGAGACGCGAAACCACAAAAGATGATCAGATCACCTCAGATCGTCAACGCTTTGAAACGGTCGCTTTTGTTGTTACGCAACATGCTGTGCTCTAGGCCTCGGAAGGATTAGTACCTCTTTGCTTGGCGTGGGCCCCTGGCTGGCCTTGGTGATCTGTTCACTTCTTCCTCACGCCTACTGGCCAGTTCCTCTGCTGTGAGATGCTAACACAAATTACATCAAACGTCATCGAACGAGAACAAAGCATATACACCGAGTGGATAATCAACGGTAAATGAAAACAGACCGAGTGAGGAATCCACATCCACACTGAGAGAGGATTTATGGTTTTACACAAGATACTGGAGCAAATAGACAACATGCAGAAGAATCAATTTGCTATTTAACACTCTGAAATTCTCCATCAGTATTTCTACCAGCACCGACAACAGGCTCTCCTTTTGTGCTGTATGCCTTTTACAATTCTAATAGCATTCGGGACAGTGGAGTCCTGTAGCAGAGTGGTTAGAGCACTTGCCTTGCAAGTGAGAGGACCTGGCTTTGTTCCCAGACAGAGCCAAACCATAAGCAAGTTTCCTTATTCCACCCACACACACCTCTGTCTACCTAACAGTAACAGCGCCTTGAGACGTCCTCCCGACGTGAAAGGCTCTCTATAAATGGATTCTTGTTGCTGTTGTTAGTCGATTGGCAGATTGCTTTCACGAGGGTAAGGATTCCTTCAAAAAAAAAACTATTTTATAAAAACAGTAATTTGGTCACTCAATCCACAACTGTTGGTGGGACACTGCTGGTCGCAATTGGCTCCGTGTTTCGGCAAGAAGAAATACCTCAAACGTTTGCCCCTCGAGATCCTTGGCATCGCGCCAGTTCCCCCAAGGATCTCGCACCCGCCGTCTCCTGGTCCGCTGTGAAAACAGAAACAAATGTCACTAATCCGAGGGATGTGTACACTGGCAAAGGATGGGAGCTAATAAGATGCTCCGTTGTGTATAGCTGATCGGTCAATTTTTATACCAACTGTTCCTGAGATCTCCACAAATCTGTGCAAACACACTCGTTCGCTCCCAGAGCATAAACACTGCATAGACCAGTCAGCCAGAGGATGGTTTAACCTACAAGGAATCATCATTGCTGACTTGAATTTACATGGAAGCAGCATCGTAAGAGAAGTTAAAGAATGATTATTAAACACTTCAATGAGCTGCACATTAACTGTGGCTCAATATCAAAGAATACTTTCTTTTGATGCGGGAAAACCTAATCTTAAGCATTCTTTAGTTCTACTAACATCTTTTAAAAATAACACTTGCATATCATAGTGCCTTATTATAATAATAAAAATCCTTGCATTTCATATAGCGCCTCATCACATTGTTGAAACAACGACGACTTGCATTTATATAGTTGTTAAGAGATGTCTCAAAGCGCGTCACAGAATACACTATAAAGTGAATTGACTGTATAACATGTTGTCAAGACGCCTCAAAACGCTTCATGGGATATACTGTAGAGTATATGTATTTTGTGGGCAAACAGTCTTTTGGGAAGAAAGCAATGGCTAATCACAACTGACCACGTCGTTCAGCTCATCACCTTCAACAACTCAACCCCCGAGCCATCTATTGGATTTTATAGCTTATTATAAAGCTTAGCTGGCAGTGGGTGAAACAATATCAATTTATTATCAGTGAGTATATTGCTTTAGCAGAGAAATATTGAAGTATTTCTGGGATTGTGAGCAGTTATGAAATTTCTTCCTCGATCTTTCAAAATAAACTTTCAGATTTTTCCACTATTTTTTTCATGACAACCTTCGGCTAAGACGTCAGGACAACCTAGACTGCAGACTGGATTGTCCTACCACCTGCTGTCAAAACACTGCTCCGCAATTAACTACCAGAACTTTTAGCGTAGATCTCATCATAGAATCAGAGAATCCTGCAGAACAGAAGGAGGCCATTCGGTCCATCCTTCCTGTGCCAGCTCTTTGAAAGAGCTACCCAATCAGTCCCACTCCCCCGCTTTTTCCCCAGAGCCTTGCAACTATTTTTCTTTTTGAGTAAATATCCAATACCGTTTTGAAAGTTATTACTGAATCTGCTCCCACCTCCCTTTCAGGCAGTGCGTTCCAAATCATAATTACTCGCTGTGTAAAAACATTTCTCCTGTTATCTCTGCTGTTCACTTCCCTGCAGCTCTCAATCCAGCACAGCACTGGAGCAGTGTATTCAATGAGGGCAGACTGGTGAAAACACAATACATGTCAAATTCCTTCCCACCCTATGGATCAGAAATCTATTTCCTTACGCTAATGCTAACCAGCCACACAAACAAATTCCTTTTAGTGCCCCCAATAACAAAGGCACGTCCGCTAATTATTAGAAGCGGTTGCGACTACATTTATAATACACAATCTTTCTAAGCGTGTAATAAAGCAGTTTATTATTTATGACCTAACTGAACTGATGCAGTGAAGTAGTTTTACGCTTCAGCATCGTGCACGTTTGCACTCTTATTCAGGAGAGTGAGAGAGAGAGACAGACGGATGGGAGTTTGTTGCCATGGCAGAAACTCGATGAGAAACATCTGCTCAGGTGATAGTGAATGAGGACACAATCGAGTACGCTGCAAGGGACTGAATAGCCTTTATTCTTGCTTACAGACTCTCGATCAGTCTTTAAATCCCACCTTAAAAACGTATCTCTTTAATAATAATAATCCTTACATTTGATAGAGCGCCTTATCAGGTCGTTGAGACATCTCAAAGCGCTTCACAGAATATATTGTAAATAATAATAATCCTTGCATTTGATATAGTGCCTTATTGCTTTTTCCCCCCCCAAATATATGCGAACCACACAGATATTTGACTTTATAATTCAGAACCTTTTATGATAAGGAAAAATTGCAGTCTTGTTATTTTATTTCCCCCTCCTCCCCACCATCACCACTATCTAAAGCAGTAAGTAACAGAAACTAGTAACTGCTCCTCAGCTGGCATGAGATGAAAGGTGCAAACAAATGGTTTGCTGACAATTTCCCAATGGCTCGGAGAATATGTTCAGCTAGCAGCCGAGCCACACACACTGGACAGAGCAGGGGCGTTAATGTGATCCCGAGACACTGTTGAGCCCGTCAATCACAGGACTGAGTGGTATTGTGTACCTACAACTGGGGGTAATAATCCCTCAAAAAAAAGTGGTCACTCATTCCTCTATCCACGACTGCTTGTGGGACACTGCTGTGCGCAATTGGCTGCCAAGTTTTGTACAAAAAATATGCCGTCAATTCACTTTACAGTGTATCCTGTGAAATGCTTTGTGACGTCTCAAAGCCATGATAAGGGGCTTTATCAAATTCAAGGATCATTATAATTGGCCACTCTCTCCCTCTTGTTATATAATGACTCTTTCTCTCTCTCCCTATGAATGTTTAGCCATCACTGAGGACGGGAGGGAGTTCAGCCTCTTGACCATGGGACCGCAAACGAGCAGCGAGAGAGGAACCCGAGCCCGAGTGGAACTGTGTCCTGAGCAGAAGATAAAACAGAGATTCCAGCTGCCTGCCAGAGATGGCACTTCTTTATCCCGAGATGGTCGCACAATAATAATCCTTGCATTTGATACAGATCCTTATCACGTCATTCAGACGTCTCAAGGCGCTTCACAGAATATACTGTAAATTGGATTGATGGGTGTATTTTGTGGGTGAAAAAGGTGCCATTGTAAGACTAGAAATCCAATTTTTGCCAAAATTCCCTAAAGTATTCCTCTAAGTGCCAGGTGAAGAACAGGCAAAACCTCTCAACATGGCCACAGGCCGGCGTTTTGAGAGAGAGAATCCGCAATATCTCCAGCCACCGCACAGCTTCTATCTCAACTCTGGGGTGCCAGCAGAGATGATGAGCATTTCTCGTGCCATTAGGCTGGTGGCTTTTGGCGTTCTCGCTTCGTTTTGATCCGCTGTGTGTACATGCTCCTGTCTGCCTCATTAATTTGACCGAGACGCACTAAATTGGCTCTAAATTGAGCTGAAGCTACCCTCTGAAGGCAGCCTGGTGGGGCAGGAGGCTGAGGCGCTGCTGAACGATGCCCGCAGAGCGAGTTTCTGACCCCATCAGTGCCATCTGGTAGAGGCGCTTCCCTCAGGGTGCTGGAAATTGGAGGAGAAATCATCCATGTTGTTCTCGCTCACCTCCCCGACGCACGACTTAAGGACTGAGCAGCCCAGAGGCCTTGGAACAGGTGGCCTCGTGCTCTCAACCGAGCAAATGGTGGATAGAATTGGGCAGGAAGGAGGAGAAATCTCTCACAAAAAGCATCCTTTGCAATTTACCTTTACATCATCATCAGTTACAGCTCGACAGCAGGGTGGACCAATTTCATCCACACCCCCACCCACCACCCCTCACGTTCTCAAATAGGGCATCCGGCCTTCAGCAGCCAAAAGGTTGCCCAGCCCACTGTTACAGAAGTTACTTGTATGTTACAAACGGTTACCTCTGTTACTAGCAGGCCATTATATGTAAAATTGATGCAATGCTTTAAACTACAGTGACTGTTAGGTTTGTTCACTTACCATTGACTGTAACCTTTGGGCGAGCAAATATGTCTGTACGCAGTCCTTCCCTTCCTCCTTGCTACGTGTTCGGTCTACAGGTCGCGGTCGATTGTACACGGCCTGTTCTGCTGAAGCAAAAAGCAGCGATTAAATAATAATAAATCTCTGTATTTCATATCCTGGAGAAATACACTTCTCTTTTCATGAAAAGAATCTCAGTTTAACATCTCATCTGAAAGACAATATCATCACCAAGTGCAGCGTCGCCCACCTACTCCCCCAAGTACTACACTGCAGTGAGCCTCAGCCTCTTAAGTTCTAAGCCCTGAAGTGAAGCTAGAACTCATAACCTTCTGATTAGAAGCAACAGTAAAAGCAAATGAGCCAATCTGACATCCACCATGTTGTCCGACCCTATAACAACACTGATCCCTGCACTTGGTAGCGTCTTTACATCAGGACGACGTCTCAAAACCCTTCACACGACATACTGTAAAGTGAAATGACTGTGTGCTTTTTATTATGTGTACCATAATATAATTATGCAATTATATAAGTAATATAATTATGCTATATCAAATTCAAGTATTATTATTATTGAGACGTCTCAACGAACTGATAAGATGCTACATGAAATGCAAGGATTATTATTATTATTATTTTTGTAATCTGTACAGATTTCTCACATCCCAAAACATCCACTCACTTGCTGTATTGTGAGCACATGTGGAGTTCGGGTGAGGACAGGATCGGGACTTCATTAAGCCTACTGCGGTCAAGAGTCACATGAGTATTGGACACTTGGGAGAGGTGGCAGAGTGAAGCAACCAGCGCCCGTGAAACCATACCCCAACTGGAAGGAACAAAGGGGGTGAAATGTCTTCAGGAGAATAAAATATCAAACGATTGGCAGTGAGGAGGGAAAAAAAACATACTATTTTCCATGTATAAAGCCAATGATCTGACATCGATCTGGAGGTGCGAGCAGCTGATTTTAATCTCTAAAGCTACAGCAGAACTTTTGTGAGGCAAACAAAAGCTAACAGCATCAATATATTCTTGCAATATAAATGGCAGCACATCATATTGCCCCTGCCTTGATTGTGCAGAAAACAACCAGTTAGTGCGGATTTATCATTTAGAGCGCGGAGAAATCAATGGTAATTGAGAGTTGTTCCCTGAAAGGCAGTAAATTTCAACAATAAGAGTTTTTTCGGGGAGTATTTTATGGATTGGAGGGAAAAATGCTTTCAACTTGAAAGCATTCCCTCCCACACAATGCCCCGATTTTAACCTGAAAATTAATGTTTTATTCAACAAATTAATCTTGTGCTGCAAGAACAATTAGTGTCGCTAAAAAAACACCTCGGACATGCGTAGTGGTACTGTACTTCCAGCAATATACATTACAGTCGTTTTGGTAAGTTTTTACTAAGAAGCAACGCAATCAGTACAAATTGATGGCTTCCTTTTCTTTTCATTTCTTTTCTAGCCATGACACATTTCCTCTACTTAACATGGCTCATGTCACCTTCCACTCTCTGATCTGCTTTCTTCCGCCCAAAGTGTTTTGTCTATTCTAAACCCTGTCATCTTCGGGCAACGTGATTTCTTCATTAAGCATCACACAAGGCCACTTATAATCCATTAGAGTCATTAATCCGTGATTTTCCACAGTGCCCCTCCAGCACGATTGTCGTAGGATTACCGGATTCTAGGCCTCTCGCTCACACTTGAAATCAGAAATGTTTTGAAACGTTTTAAATTATTCATGAACTAAAATGATGTTTTTCAAATGGAAGAGAGGGGTTTTTTAAGAGACTGATTATGTGATTCACAGCGTTGCAGTGCAGGGATAATAATAATCCTTGCGTTTGATACAGCGCCTCATCACATCTTCGAGACGTCTCAAAGCGCTTTACAGGAAATACTGAAAAGTGAATTGACTGCATTTTCTTGTGGGCGAAACATGGCAGCCAATTGCACACAGGAGCTTCCAACAAACGGTCGTGGATTGAGCGACCAAATTATAAGAAACGGATCTGCATCCTCGGCCCAGCCACACATCGAATGATTGACCTTGCTCACACCCATGGTGGGCAGGGAGGCAGATTACATGCATTTCATAGGTGCAGAGAGCAAACCTGCCCTCTGATTAATAAAACCTCCATTATAATCTGATTGATGCTTGCGGTTCCAGGCATCTGGTGGCGCTGTGCAGAACTCCAAACATACAATTTGTGCACAGTTCTGCCCAGTTGACGTTAGTGCACACCTACTGTAAGTAATACCCATTCTACTTAGAAAGGCGCTCTAGCACCACCCATAGGGAGAAAAATAGCATAGATAGTGACATAGAAACATCTCCTGTAGCTCAGTAGTTGAAGCACTCGCCTTGCAAGTGAGAGACCTGGGTTCAATTCCCAGCAGGGTAAAACCTTGGGCAAGTTTCCTTACTCCACACGCCTGATAATAATCCCTCAAGAAAAACAAAAAAGTTAATAAATTGGTCACTTCAATCCACGCCTGTTTGTGGGACGCTGCTGTACACAATTGGCTGCCGCGTTTCGCCCACAAATATACAGTCAATTCACTTGACAGTATATTCCGTGAAGCGCTTTGAGACGTCTCAACGACTTGATATGGCGCTATATTATAATAATAAAGTTATTATTATTATCTCCTGTTTATAAGAAAATAAGTTAAAAGGGTTACATTTGTTTCCTTACTCCACACACAAGTCTCTGTTTACCCAGCAGTAAGTAGGAACCCGATGGTTAGTCGATTGGCGGATCACCTGCCGGGGTAATAATCCCTTCAAAAAAATAACAATTTCGTCGCTCAATCCATAGGTATTTTTTGGGACACTGCTATGTGCAATTGGCTGCCTCATTTCACCCTCAAAATACAGTCAATTCACTTTACAGTATATCCTATGAAGCGCTTTGAGATGTCTCAACAAAGTGATAAGGCGCTATATCAAATACCAGGATTATTATTGTTGTTGGGTAAAAAGCCTTAGCACTCTGTTGAAATTGAAACTCCAATTAATAAATATAGATATTTATATTTAATTAATAAATATTGCCACTTCACGGATCTTGGGAGTGCTTAACGGTGGAGAGCGATGTTGAGCGGGGGGTAAGGAGGAGGTGACCGTAGGCACGGTCAAAATGGAAGGTTAAATTAAACGAGTGACGAATAATCGAGCTTGTGGGTTTAGCGTAATGAATAACAAATGAAATATAAATAATAACAGTCTTGCCATTTGATATAGCACTTTATCCACTGTATAAATCATTTGTGAGACCATACTTAGATACCAGTCACCACAGTACAAAAAGGATATTGGAGAAATCGAGAAGATACAGAGGAGGACAATAACAAAATGATTGAGGGAATGGAGGGACTGAACTATGAAGAGCGAAGTAAATTGGGCATGTTCACGCTGGAAAAGAGAAGACTGAGAGGCGACATGATTGCTGTCTTTGAGATTCTAAAGGGACATTCTAGATCATGACAGGCTGTTCAACTTGTCCAGAATAGTAAAACCAGAGGACACGGCCTGCGATTGAAGGGGGTAAATTCAGAATGAATCTACTCAAAGACTATTTCAGTGAGAGAATAGTGAACCTGTGGAAGAGGCTCCCCAGGGAGATGGTTGAAGCAGGAAATGTTGATTCTTTCAAACACAATTAGATAGTTTTCTTTTAGGAAATAACCTCATGGGATACAGTGCACAGTTCAGAACATATGTGCATGCGACCACCAGGAAGGTGGAAGGCAAACTAGTTGGACCTTGGTCTTTTTTCGTCGAGCACGTATTTCTAAGAAGTCTGTTTTGCTGAAGAAACATAAATGCTTCACCTGTGACTGACTATCTGAGGTCTTGCTGACAAAATACAGTCAATTCACTTTACAGTATATTCTGTGAAGTGCTTTGAGATGCCTCAACGGTGTAATAAGGCGCTATATCAAATGCAAGGATTATTATCATTTAATATTTCGATTGATAGCCTACAACAGCTATTCCCAAAAGTCTTTTTGTGTTCATTATAATCGCTTGAAAAGTTTCGCAGTCAATTGCGTAATCGCAATACATATTTTTGTAAACAGCACGTAAATGCATCGATGTCCCTTTGCAAATCAAGCAGCTCATTTTAATCACTAAATGATGCCAAACGGTCACAGGAAGGGTACCAGAAATAACACTCCCAGTACTGTCTGTTCTTATGAAGTTAATTTCACAGTTTCTGTTGCTTGACTCACAGCGCTCAGAGACGCTCTCCTGTGTAAAGGGCTTTATACAAATGCAAGTAGTCATTGTTGTTGGTCTACCCCCTTTCCCCTCGCAACTACGATTAACACCTATGGTCTCTAACGAATTTGAACATTTTTAATAATCCTAGACACAGTGCATAACTTGTCAAAGCCCTTCACAAGATAATTGGCGTCAAGTGTAGTGACTGAATTTGCAGGCAAATAGGGCAGTCAATTTGTGCACAAAGCAAGAACCACATAAGACCCCACAAAACACCCATTTTCGTCTAAAAAAATGTAGTCAATTCAGTTCACAGTATATCCTGTGAAGCACTTTGAGACGTCTCCAAAATGTGACAAGGCACTATATCAAAATGCAAGGATTATTATTATGAAGCAAACTATCAATTCATTTGGAGGATTTACTATTGTTTTAAGTTCTCCTGTTCCTAAGCGTTAAATATACTAGGGAGGAGGTGGTGTAGGGGGCGCGGGCGGGGGGGAGAAGAGTTGGGAGAGGAGGAGGGGGCGGGAGAAGAGTGGGCAGAAGGGGTGGGGGAGAAGAGGGGGTGGGGGAGAAGAGGGGTGAGGGAGAGGGGGGGAAGAAGAGGGCGTGGGGGAGAGGTTAAAAAAAAGCTCACCACAGCCGAAGTTTATAGCTCCAATTAATTCCAGGTAGGTGTGTATGCGTCCGATGCAGTTGACGTCCCCACAGTTCTTGAGGCCTGGACGCACCGATGTTTTATTCAGGTATTTGGGTTTACACTTCTCCCTGCAGGAACAAAACACAGGCCTCACTGCCCTATTCCTATCCTGTGGCTGCCGGGTGTTTTAGTTAATGGGACTTGGGAGAGACAGCGAGAATCTGGAGGTGTTGATTTGATAGATTGCTGCCCACTAGCAACATTTTTTTTTGTGCAAAACTCCCAGAGTTATTGCAACCTTAAACTTCAACTGAAAAAAATAGACCAACTTTAAAATATCTCCCGAAAATGTCACTCAGGTACAAATTAGGTTAAGAAAACGTGACCCTGGTTAGAGGGGAAGCCAACAGGTGTGGATGGTACTGAATCATCCCTCCAACTCCAACCCCGCGATGTGCAGAGTCCAGCGAACAATCTGTCGCGGTGATGAATAAAGAGGAAGCGTTACTATCGAGAGAGAGAGAACGAGAGAGGGGGGAATTAGGAGTAAATCAATCTGCTTGTCATACCCACAGGCAACACCGTAGCAGCAGGATATAGGTCATTTTGCTGCCTTTTGCTGAAGAACAATGTAAAGAAGATAAGCTGCATTCGGGGTGGTGGGGGAGATAATAATAATAATCCTTGCATTTAATATAGTTCAGGGCTCTGTCCTCGGTCCCCTCCTCTTCACCCTCTATATGCTCCCCCTGTGGTGACATCATCCGCAGACATTGGGTTCACTCCCACATGTATGCGGATGACACCCAACTCTACCTTTCCTCCTCTACCCTCAACTCCACGACCCCCGATGTCCTGACAGCTGTCTGTCCGACATCGAGTCCTGGACGAGAGACAACTTTCTTCAGCTCAACGTACGTAAAACCGAGGCCCTCCTGATTGGCTCACGTCAGCGCCTCCGCACCTCAGGCACTGACAGCATCAGCATCCAAGGCTGCACTCTCCACCTCTCAAAGCCATCAGGAACCTCGGGGTTCTGTTCGACCCTGAGCTGTCCTTTCTCCCTCACATCCGCGCCACAACTGGCACCGCCTTCCATCACCTCCGGAATATCGCCAGACTACGGCACTACCTCACCCCTCACGCTGCTGAAACTCTGGTCCACGCCTTTATCACCTCAAGGCTGGACTATGGGAACTCTCTCCTCGCGGCCTTCCCGCCACCTCCCTCCACACTGCAGGTCATTCAGAACTCTGCAGCTCGTGTACTGTCCCGCACCAGACACCGCGACCACATCACTCCCACCCTCGCTCGCCTCCACTGGCTCCCCATCCCCCAGAGGATCGAATTCAAGATCCTCATCCTCACCTACAAGGCCATTCACGGCCTCGCTCCCTCCTACCTCTCCGACCTACTATCCCCCTACCTACCTGCCCGTACCCTCCGTTCCTCTGGCTCCGGTCTGCTCCACATCCCCCGCCCCAACCGCCCTACCATCGGTGGCCTTCAGCCTCTCAGCCCCGAGGCTCTGGAACTCCATCCCCAGTGCCTTCGCCGCCTCCTCCCTTTCCTCCTTCAAGGCCGGTCTCAAGACCTTTCTCTTTGACCGTGCCTTCAGCTCCCCTCTCGACTCTCTACCCCCTCCTCGCTCCCTCCCTTCTCTCCCCTCACCCTGACCATCTCCCCCCTCCTTGCTCCCTCCCTTCCCTCCCCTCACCCTGACCATTTCCCCCTTGCTCGGGTCCTGACCCAACTGTACAGCGCCTTGGGACGTCCTCCCGACATGAAAGGCGCTCTATAAATGGAATCGTGTTGTTGCTGTTGTTGTTCCTCATCACATCTTTGAGATGTCTCAAAAATCTGCCCCACTCTCTGGAACTCCATCCAGGAGTTCCTCTGACTCGCTCCCTCTCTCATCGCTTTCAAAGTCCACCTCAAGACCTACCTCTTTGACGGCGCTTTCAGTCATCTTTCCCCTCCCCCCCACACTCCCCTCGGCTCTCACCACACCTCTGCTCTCACTCCACCTCGGCTCTTACCCCCCCACCTCAGCTGTCGAGCAGGATTGTTAAGGAACTTTGGGACGCCCGCAGAATAGTCAATTCCCTTCACAGTGCATCCCGTGAAGTGCTTTGAGACGTCTCAACAACGTGAAATGCAAGAATTATTATTATCATTACTATTATTGGGACAGTCTCCCAACATGAAAGACGCGTATAAGTTGTATTGTACATAAACAGAGAATCTATAAACCTATGGACAATCTAAGGGGATACAGCGTTAATAGACATACCATGACACACACTCTTATCAACAGATTTAAAAACAAGAGCCCTTTTTCTCACCACTGATCCAGGATGTAGTTTCGGATCTTCAGAAAGCGCTCCGGTGTTTTTGACGGACGCCCCTCAAAGAACTCGGAGATGGCTTGCTTCTCGTCCTCTGTGATCACATTTTTGTCCAGTATCACCTCCTGCGCGGGCGGTTTCAAAGCCTCCTCTTCCTCATCCTCCTCGTCCTCGCAGTTCTCATCAGCTTCTGTTTCACAAACGGCGAGTTCCAGTGAGTTATCACGGAGACCCCCTTTCTCCTCCAAGCTTTTGAACTCCAGAAAATCCGGACCTGGGGCTGCTGATCCTTCACCAGCGGCCTCCGGAGGCTGCTCACACTTCCTGCAATTGTCCGAGACTCTATCGGCTGGTGATAATTTTCCTGGTGATAATTCGCCTCCGTCAGTCCCGTGATCCACATCTTCAAGGTTATCCCCACTCAGCCCGCAGTCCTTCGTCACTTCCTCAGGTTCGGACGTGGGAGAGAACTCCTGTACCGTCACCGCGGAGGCCAGAGGGACGGTCAGCAGTTCATCGGCTCGAGAAACACTACAGCAATGAGACCCACACTCAGCTGGCACCCTCTTCGAATCAGCGCCACATACCCGCTCTTTACGCTCCCCAAGTCCATCGTCGTCGCTGTCGGTTCCGTCCATGACATCTACATCTTCGTCGTCGGACATGTGCTCGATCTTCACGGTGGAGCAAGTCTGTCCCTGCGACAATGCAGAGCTGCAGGATCCTGTGCCGGTTTTCAAAGCGCTGGCTTTGTTACCGGAAACGCACACGATGTTGGTCTGCGAGATGCTCCCCTCCTCCACGGACTTTTCAGCCTTTGCCTATGAAATGACAGAAAAAATTGTAATTTCACCAAAACCTCAGTCACCTGCCTCCACAGTCCTATACAGGAACACAATAAATTTCCACAGTAGATATAATAATACTAATCCCTGCACTTGATACAGCGTCTTATCACGTCATTGAGACGTCTCAAGAGCGCTTCACAGGATATACTGTAAAGTGGAGTGATTGTGTGAATTGTGGGCCAAACGCAAAATGCAACATTTATAAACACACCACATGAAATGGAACCATCACAAATTATAATTGTGCCTCCAATGATTGTTAGCTTTCTTTGGATTCTACCTCTTCTTCCCCATCCCCCCCACATCCATCTCTTCACACTGCGGAGTCGTGAACCTTTCAGTGGTTAGGAAAGCCATCTAGCCACTCACTGCAGCAGAGAGGAATGTGCCCGTCCATCATCCCAGCACCAGGCTGCGGAAACCATGTTAAACTGGCTGGCCTAATCAATCGATTGGCCAGCCTTACCTGTAACCCGTAGCCTTACAATGAGATAGCGAGATCTTCCGATAGATAGCTCTGTGAAATTCAGTCTGATATGCGGTAACAATGGCATCAAGTTTTAGAGCTTATTCACAGGAAGGAAGCGGCTGGGGCTTGGCTGTCACTTTGAGAATTTCAATCGTTGTCATAAACAACGAGCGACTAATTAAATAAGACAAAGAGCCCCACACAATATTAGCAGCAGCTGCTTTTACGACAGGTCACGGCAACCGCTGAGAGGCAGAGAGAGGACATCATACTGCTCGATTGAATCATTTATGAATATAACAGTGCCTTTAGTTTCATGGCGTTTAACTGTGTTGTGAATGAAATATAGATAACAGAATATGAAGATGTTTTAAGTGCTTCGGCAATTGAGAGAAGCACTAGACACACTGTAATGGTGCAGTCCCCCTGTGTGCTGTTTCTAGGATGTTACCAACGTTTAAATGGCTCTAATAAGCTCGGTTGAAGAAATACTTTTGAAATCGATGACTTTCACTTTATCGAGCTTGCTCACCTTGCTCTTAAAGTACTGCCTGGCGTAACTCTTCACCTGTAGCACGGTCCGTGACTCAATCAGCTTTGCAATCTTTGTCCATCTTCGACCAAATTGAGCCTGAAAGCATTGAGGGGGAGAGGGGGGAAGCAAGTGTTACAGGCTCACACTTTCATTGCAGCTCTCCAATAATACTCAATAATAATAAACCTTGTATTTCATATAGCACCTTATTACATCGTTGAGTTGTCTCAAAGCGCTTAACAGAATATACTTTTAAGGTGAATTGACTCTTCAACTGCGCTTTCGGTCACCCTCTACCCTACTCTCCCCACCCTCCTCATTCCAACCACCAGCTCGGGTGCGGATCCCTGACTGTCCAGCACCTTGGGACGTCCTCCTGTCGTGAAAAGCGCTATATAAATGTAATTTGTTGTTGACGGTATAATTTGTGGGCGAAACACAACAGCCAATTGCGCACAGCAGTGTCCCACAAATAGGTGTGGATTGAGTGACCAAATTATTATTTTATTTACTGACGGTATTATTACCCCCGGAAACCAAATTGCCAAACGACTAACAACCAGGTTCCTACTTACTGCTGGGTAAACAGAGACATATGGAGCAAGGAAAGGTTTCGCCCTGCTGAACCCGGGTTCTATCAATGGCCTAGGACACAGCAACTTGTCCCACAAATACAGCAGAAGAATTGTCCTAACAAATGGTTGGCTCCCTCACTTACCAGTCCTTGTTCAAAAAGCTCTTTTTCCTTTGGTGTCCAGCGAGCTGGCCAAGCAGAGCTTGTAACCGGGGTCCTAGCAAACAACAACGACAACAAATTACATTTGTATAGCATCTTTCACGTCAGAAGTCAAGAGGACGGGGTTACATTTTGTGGTGCAAACGAATGCTAGCCTTACCCACTCTGACCACTGTGACCCAAGGTTTTTATACATAAATAAAATAATAATAATCCTTACATTTGATGTAGTGCCTAATCATGTCGTTGCGACGTCTCAAAGCACTTCACAGAATATACTGTAAAGTGAATTGACTTTGTGGGTATAATTTGTGGGTGAACCCGGCAGCCAGCTGCGCACCACGGTGTCCCACAAACAGTCGTGGATTGACTTCCCAAAAAACATTACTTGCCACAACTAATTCAACTGGATTAAAAAGTTCTGCACGATATTACATTTGCACTGGTGAGACGCGAGTAAGGATTTGAGCTTATATTACTCACTCTGGTATTCCAATAAAAAATATAACTTCCACTTGAATTATTGGGTTTAACTGAAGGGTGTGGAACTGGCTTTATAAATAAACACAATTAAGTAGAGCAGAGACTACTTACCGGCCTTTCAATGTTTTCCTCTGACGAATGCTTTAGTTAAAAAAAGAAATAAACGTCAATGGGGAAGACAAGAAAATGATATGGACACCAATGCAGGAAGAACACCAGTATAATAATAATAATCCTTACATTTCATCCTTAAAGTTAATTGACTGTACATTTTGTGGGTGAAACGCAGCAGCCAATTGAACACAACAGTGTCCCACAAAAAGTTGCGGATTGAGTGACCAAATTATTATTATGTTATAAATCTCACTGTATTACACTGTAGTATTCAGTGCACAGGCAAATGCAGTTGGAAGGGATGGCAATAGCTTGCCAGACACAAAATGAAGTGAAAGCACGGCTACCGCATGCCATTACTGTCACCACTAAATACATCCATGATTAGTGAGATTTCCAAGCATTCTGCCGTTTATCTAATAAAACATTTTCACACATCGAAAACTATGACCAAGCCACTGAACTGAATAATTACAGAACCGCAGCCGCTCCTCTGAAGGGCATTTTTTCAATTTGTGTGAAATCCTGAGTGAAGGGGGTAGCTGAGTGTAAGGCCATCACTTATTGTAACACTTTTTCTCATTACCTGGTACGCCATCCACAGCCAAGGCCTTAACAGTGGAGCTAGCTGGTCAGTGGGACATGACAGCGGTATTAAAATGACTCTTCTTTCCTGCGGAAAAATACCTGGGTCTCCGTGCACAACTACTTCACAATAGTGAATGGAGTGGAATTAAATTGTCTGTAAGAGACTGCTTGAGAGGCTGATGCTCATCCCAGTGAAACGCATTCATTAAAAACATTGCTCGGAAAACCCAATCCCAAGGATTATACAGAGGACAAACTATCTCGCATCCCTTTCTATTCCACTTTTAACAACCGACACTTAGAGCCAGCAGTAACAGGAATACATGGAATACATTGGCGAGGCCCCTAGGGGCGTTTTAAAGACATTATACCCATATTATTGATAAATAACTCAAGGATATGGTCATTGTGATTGATGAGATAGACATTTTTATTCAGTTTATTTAGCAGAAGAACTGACAACCAATTCAGTGTGCCAGCTGTTTGGGACAAGCAATTTAAATAACAAGGTTTTTGAATTCATTTTAAAGCAAGATGTTGGGAAATTTCTATCAAAGGGAAATAACATTTTTAATCCAAATTGCTTGCCATTAAGAGCAAGCTGCCCTCAGCTTGTCTAGCTCGGACAAGCACTCTAGGACACTACCCTCCATGAGGGGTAGCTATATAAATATAAGTTGTTGTTGTAGTCTTACTCTACCCGTTCGGCTTTGGCTTGCAGGGTTAACAGGAGTCGAATGGGAAGAATCCATTAAAGAATGGGGTACTTGGGTGAGGTAGACAGAAGGCTGATTACTCATCCCAGCAAAATATTTTCATCAAAAACATTGTTCTGACAATACCAATCCCAAATATTATACAACAGGACAAACTATCTTATCCCATTATATTCCACTTTTAACACCAGATACAGCAGTAACAGCAGTAACAAAAATAACCAATAAAATCATTCTCTGGTCAAACGAAATAATTAGGAGAGGGGGAATCATAGGAGAAAAACTGCTACAATAAAACAAAGTATTTAATATTAAACTTGAAAAGCAAGAAGTCACACACTTAAGATGCACACATCAGTTCACCTTTTCACAGGTCGATCAGACCACATGTTTTGTGAACGATTTTTACCAGTTAGATAATATCTGTGAAATGGTTAAGGAATAAACGTAGGTGGGAAAAGAATAAATATACACAACATTTAATCTAAAGGGCACTCCTTGCCTTGGGCTATAGTCGAGTGTCAGAATTGTTAAAAAATTAGATACCTCTGATATCGATCTACCAAATCAAAGTTATTATTAATCAAAGGCCCCTATTGTTTAAAACAAACCATTAAGTCAGGCTCTGCCACTGTTAAGCGCTCTGAAACGCTACCTTGCATGGAGGGCGCTATATAAGTGCAAGTTGTTGCTAAATGTGGAACAGTTAAATGTTCCCGAATGCCTAATTGGCGCTTATACAAGAGGACAGTGCAGTAGGAACAATTTTGTATGCGTCACGAGACAACGCAGAGATAGGAAGAATTATATATAATAATCCTTGCATTTGATATAGAGCCTTATCACATCTTTGAGATGAATCAAAGAGCTTCACAGAATATGCCGTGAAGTGGTTTGGGTGAATATTTTGTGGGCGAACTGCAGCAGCCAATTGCACACACAGCAGTGTCCCACAAACAGTCGTGGATTGCATGACCAAATTATTATTTATTTATTTTGAAGGGATTATTACCCCCGGAAAAGCAATCCGCCAATCGACTAACAATCAGTTTCCTACTTACTGTTGGGTAAACAGAGGCGTGTGGAGTAAGGAAACTTGCCTAAGGTTTCGCCCGCTGCCCTGGAATCAAACCTAGGTCCTCTCACTAGCAAGGCGAGCGCTCTAACCACTGAGCTATAGGACTTCACATTGGTGGGCTCTCCTAATTAGTTTTTAAAATAAAATCAATGTCTGTCGCTTCATTTTCCTGCACCCAAGATAAAGGCAGAGAAGTCATTTTTAGTAACTATCGTATCTTCAGTCATTCCACGATATGAATTCCCATTTTACAGCATTTGTTTCCAGTCATGTGGGCCATTAAAAGCTGCTGCGTGACAAAGATATGTGGAAAAAAGTAGCTTCTCTCAGAGGGAATTAAGCAATGATCCTGTTGAAAAGACTTTCCATGTATATCTGTGATAAATAGGGAGATAAGCACCTCTCCATAAACTAGTATTCACAGCATAATAAAAAGAAAACACCTTTCGTGTTAAAGTAATGTTGCTGGCTTATTTGACGTTGTGAAGATCCATGGCGAATAAACCTCAGAGAATGGCATTGAGGCCAAATTCATTCCAATGTAGTATAGGCATGCAGTCGTACTCACATAGAAGCTATTATGTGGTTCAGCCACAAGCACACATATCAAGCAGTCACTCATCCCTCAAAGGGCTTTATTGCTAGTTATGTACTAAAAAGAAACTCCAGCTGACAATATAACTGTAAGGTTTCAGGCGCGATCTGACCTTGGTGGATTATAATGAATTTGTACAGCAATGTTACCAATGAAAAGGATACTCTTCTTCCTGTAGCATCTTCTCAATTGCTGCTCTGTTCTCTTCACTGATGGAGCTGTCCAAAGTCCAGGACTGCTAATGGGGTGGGTGGGGAGGAAGCGGGGGAATGAAGATGAAAACAAAATAAATTCACAACAGTCAAAACTCTCTAGAATCACTGCCTTTAATGATCTGAGTTTCGAACCCATGGGAGAAATCTTCCTGGAAATTCAACGCCTAAATATACTTTAAAACATGTACACACAGAATAATACAATGACAAACTACTGATCTTATATTCAGACACGCTAGGAGTACATTAGCACCTAAAGATCCTCATTTACCCGGGTACTTCCTCTTGTCTTGATGCTGATTATTCGATTATTTTACTTCACAAAATGATAAATCTTTAATTTTCCCATTACTGCACCATCACGCATTTGCCACAAATCATACTCTGAATTTAACAACAGTCTCTGGGAATACTATCAGCCAAAGCTGTGAGGGAGGCACTTAAAAGCACAAGGAAAACCTTCTCTGATATCTTGCGACAGCATGCTAAGGCTGCTCCCATGGCACTAGTAGCTCAATTGGACATCTTAAGTGAGTGAAGTCCTGTAGCATTTGGTTACAGCACTTGACTCGCGAGCGGGAGGACCTGGCTGCGTTCCATTCCCGGGCAGGGAGAAACGTCGGGGAAGTTTCCTTACTCCACACGCAGTAAGTAAGAACCCGGTTGTCATTCGATTGGCAGATCGCTTTTCCGGAAGTAATAATCCATTCNAAAAAATGAATACAAAATAATAATAATTTGGTCACTAAATCCACGACTGTTTGTGAGACGCTGATGTGGGTAATTGGCTGTTACGTTTCGCCTACAAAATATGCAGACAATTCACCTAACAGGGTATCCTGTGAAGGGCTTTGAGACGTCTCGAAGACGTAACGAGGCGCTATATCAAAGGATTATATTATTCACAACAACAACTTGCAACTCCACACAGGGCAGAGTCTCAGAGCATTTAACAATGGGGGGGAGGGAGCGGTGGGATGTAACCATAAGCAAAGAAACATTTTAAGGTGGGACTTGAAAAAGGGGAGAGAGGGGGCAAGGCGGAGGGATTGAGGGAGAGTGTTCCAGAGTTTCGGGGCGTAGTGGCTGAAAGCGCGACCTCCGATGGCAGGGCTTAGGGTGCGAGGGTATGAGCAGGAGCCGGTGCCAGTCGAGTGGAGGTGTCAGGTGATGGATTGGGGAGTGAGGAGGTCGGAGACGTAGGGAGGTGCCATTTGACCAGTGAAGTGATTTGAACACGGGCAGACTAATTAATCAGCGTCAATAAGTTCCGTTGCTGAAAACAAATTGCCGCTTGAGAAACTAAACACCTTCTGACATTTACTGCACAGTGCGCACACCAGAAAGGAGGCTGCGGATTCAAATCACAAGATCGCAAAATGGGTTCGGATGAAGAAAGCCTTTCAGCCCATCCGATCTCATCCTTCCAGAATACCCCGTCTTAACAACTTCTCATCACAGAATGTGCAGTTTTTTTAAAGGAGTCCCAGCGTCCTGACCTCAACCACCTTTCCTGATAACCTGCTCTCGACACTAATTGCCCTCCAGATAGATTTTTTTGCCAGTCAGTTTTTGGAGCAGAAAATCACATGCAAATTCACAAAAGGCTATGGGTCTGGGATACAGAGAAAAGGCTGGGTTATGGGATTAGGAATGGGATCTTGGATGGGCTGTTGCGTGGAGTATGAACACCAGCTGGACGGGAGGACGGAATGGTCCATTTCTGAGCTGTACCTTCCACGAATCTATAAAAAATATAGTTCCTGGTGTCTGTCATGAAATTGCTTTCCATCTCTTGACCTGTGGTCTCTTGTTCTGCTGTCGAAGTGGAACTAAAAGTGTTGTTCTGGGTTTATTTTTCACTAGCTGTACCCGTTGCAGCTAAGCTTGCAACCAGTTTAATTTGATTGGCATTTTGTAATTTTTAATATAGCTCATCAACGATAGGAGACCCCCAACAGAAAATATGCCCATAATGCTCCCCCTTGTTTTCTGATGAGGTGCAAATCATGCCTCTGTGTCAATCGGTTATTGAGTTCTTGACGGACACACATACAGACAGATATTTTGTCTTTCATTAGTATAGATTAACATGTTTTGGCATCAGAACCGAGCCTTGTTCTATCCTCCTCCTATTTCCCACACACACAAAAATTGCCAACAGTGAGAAATGGATAGTAATCAGGGTAACCAAATTCTCGTAAATTTTCACTCTTCCCACCCCAGGAACACAGAGACCAATTGCAGTGCCCTTCCTAATAATAATAATCCTTGCATTTGATACAGCACCTTATTATGTCGTCGAGACGTCTCAAAGCGCTTCACAGGATATACTGTAAAGTGGAGTGGCTGTATATTTTGTGGGCAAAACGCGACAGCCAATTGCGTACAGCAGTGCCATTGTTCGGTGACACTAAACACTGCACAGTACAGTTCTGTAACAGGTAAGCTTTTAGAAAGCTCACAAAGCATTAACCTTTGAAGAGAATATTTCTATTCCTGAGAACCATTTAAGTTTTCAGAAGTCAATACAGAGCAGAACAAATTTACTGCACTACATTTAAAAAGTACACCTGCACAGATACACAACCTTTATGCGCTTAACTCTTTGGGTAAGAGCAAAGCTGCCTTTGAAGAGTGTCGATCCTCAAAAGGCTGCTCGCTTGTTGTAAACAGATTAGCATTTCCCAGAAAAATGCTTTGATACATCTAATGCAACTGAAACGGATTTGAAATAATAAAAATCTTTGCATTTGATACAGCACCTTATATATCTTTGAGACGTTTCAAAGCAGTTCAAAGGATATAATGTAAACTGAATTAATTGTAATATTTTGTGGGCGAAATGCGGCAGCCAATTGCGCACAGCAGTGTCCCACAAACAGTAATGGATTGAGTGAACAATTTATTATCATTGTTTATTTTTTGAAGGGATTATTACCCCGGAAATCGATCTGCCAATCGTCTAACAACTGGATTCCTACGTACTGCTGGGTAAACAGACGCGTGTGGAGTAAGGAAACTTGCCCAACATTTCGCCGTGCCCGGGAATTGAACCCGGATCTTCTCGCTTGCGAGGCGAGCGATCTAACCACTGAGCTGCAGGACGCCACAGAATTGGTTGAAGCCATGCAGTGCTGAGCGAGGGACTTACCAAAAAGCCTTCGTCATTTCTCCAGGAGGAATCCAGATAACGGTTCTGCCGGAAATCAGAAGCTGTGCCATTGTCGTTACTTCAAACAAAAATAATTTGCTGTTCAGGACCGACAATTATTCTCAATCAAAGCACATATCCATCTGTGTCATCATAGAATCACAAAGTTTAACCAGCACAACTGATGATGACTCTGGGATGGTACCCTGTGTGAGGGGCGCTATATAAATGTAAGTTGTTGTTGTGCACGCTCCTCCATCGGAACTACCCACTCTACTCTCTTCCTCTCAATATCCTTCAATATACATTTTCCTAAAGTAGCTAACCAATTCCCTTAAAAATTCTGTGATAGCTTCAGCTTCCACAGCTATCTGTGGTAAGGTGCTCCATGTTACAATGATTCGTCTGTAAACAAAATAAATCTTTTAAACCACTTTTTTCCTCATTAATAATACTTCCGTTTTTTGCCTTTCCCTGACTGACTTGCTCATCAGTGGATGTAGCTTCTATTTATCCGATCAAAGCCATTCACAATGTTGTAAGCCTCGACTGTCACTACTCCGGTGAAAACAGTTTTTCAAGTTTACTCTACACAACTTCTCAACCTTTGTACCATCCTACTAAATCTCTGCTTCTGCCCTCTCACGACTTTGATATCCTTTCCTTAATGGGGGCTCGAATAACTGGACACAGTGCAACAACTACATCCAAACTAACAACAACAGAATACATTTATACAGCACCTTTCAAGTCAGTGGGACATCTCAAAGCACTGGGCAGTGGAGCATTTGAACCTGAGCTGGGGGTGGATTGGTGGTGGGTGAAAAATAATAATAATCCTTGTATTTCATACAGCACCATATTACGTCATTGAGACGTCTCAAAGCTCTTCACAGAACATAGCTGTATTTGTATTTTGTCAGTAAAATGAGCAAAGGCACAGGCAAAGAGGAAGGTTTTGAGACAGACCTTGAAGCCAATGTCTTATACACATTTAACAATAATTATTTTCACTTAAAATGAGTGTTGGCCTTGAATTAGACGCACAAATAAACTTGGATGGGGGAAACATTTTCCTCTAAATTTGCAAAAAAAATTTCAAGAAGTATTCCTTAATTCCTCCTGAGAGTGTGTGGGGAGGTGTGACAGTGTGTGTGACGATGTGTGTTGGGGAGGAGATGTGTGTGACTGTGTGTTGGGGGGGAGGTATGTGACTGTGTGCGTGTTTGTGTGGGGGTGAAGGTGTGTGTAACAGTGAGTTGCAGGGAGGTGTGTGAGACAGTGTGTGTGGGTGGGGGGAGGTGTGTGAGACAGTGTGTGTGGGTGGGGGGGGAGGTGTGTGTGACAGTGTGTGTTGGGGGGAGGTGTGTGTGACAGTGTGTGTTGGGGGGTGGTGCGTGTGTTGGGGGGAGGTGCGAGTTACAGTGTGTGTTGGGGGGGAGGCGTGTGACAGTGTGTGGGTGGGTGGGGGGTGTGGGTGTGTGTGTGGGGCGGGGTGTGTGGGGCGGGGGTGTGTGTGTGGGGGTGTGTGTTTGGAGGGTGTGTATGTGTGGGGTGTGTATGTGTGGGGTGTGGGGGTGTGTGTGTGGGGGGTCTGTGTGTGGGGGGGGTGTGGGGGGGGAGGCATGTGACAGTGTGTGGATGGGTGGGGGGTGTGGGGGTGTGTGTGTGTGGGGGTGTGTGGGGGGGGAGGCGTGTGTGGGGGTGTGTGGGGGTGTGTGGGGGGGGTGTGTGTGTGTGGGGGTGTGTGTGTGTGTGTGGGGGTGTGTGTGTGGGGGGGGTGTGTGTGTGGGGGGGTGTGTGTGTGTGGGGGTGTGTGGGTGTGTGTGTGTGGGGGGTGTGTGGGGGGGGAGGCGTGTGTGGGGTGTGTGGGGGTGTGTGGGGGGGGGTGTGTGTGTGTGGGGGTGTGTGTGTGTGTGTGTGGGTGTGTGTGTGGGGTGTGTGTGTGGGGGGTGTGTGTGTGTGTGTGTGTGTGGGTGTGTGTGTGTGGGGGTGTGTGTGTGTGTGGGTGTGGGGGGGGGGGGGGGTGGGGGTGTGTGGGGGGTGTGTGTGTGTGTGGGTGTGGGGGGGGGGGGGGGTGGGGGTGTGTGGGGGTGTGTGTGTGTGTGGGGGGGGGGGTGTGTGTGAGAGGTGTTGGGGGGAGTGAGAGCTTCGCTGTGTTTACAAACAGCGGAGGCCCTGTTCCTCTCCCCGCGCGCGGGGTGTGTGTGTGTGGGGGGGGGGGGGGGGGGGGCAGCCTCCCCTCCCGGCGCCCCCCTCCCTCCCTCCGGCGCCTCTCCCCCTCTCCCCCTCACCGTTGGCTCAGCTCAGCCCCGTCCCCCTCGATATCCACCTCCACCTCCTCGGCCGCCGCCGCCGCCATGGCGCCCAGCAACACAGGGCCGACTTCCGGTCTCCACGCCGTCACTTCCGGTCCCCCCCCACACCAGCCCCGGGGTCAGCGCCACCCGCTGGCCACCCGGCGGCACCGCACCCTCAGGGCTCAGCAGCTCCAGAGTCCACCAAATAATAATACATTTAACAATGTGATGCATAACATTATCCTCACAACATAACAAATAATAATCACTCGCTTTAATATAATAAAACACTAGATGATAAATAATAAATCGTTTTGATGTAATAAATCATAATATGGTGGATAATAAATAATGTTTTAATGTAATAAATCATAATAATAGATAATACAGTATGATTAATTGTTTTAATATCATAAATAATAATAGATAATAATTTATAATTAATTGTTTTAATATCATAAATAATAGATAATAAATTATAATTAATTGTTTTAATATCATAAATAATAGGTAAAAATAATAATTAATAGTTTTAATATAATGAATAATATAATAGATAATATATAATATATAACCCTTGCATTTGATATGGCGCCTTATCAAAAAAGACACACAAAAATACTGTAGACGCTGGGAATCTGAAACAAAAACAGAAGTCGCTGGGAACACTCAGCATCTACGGCAGAGTAAAAGGGAAGAACGAAACTCATGTCAAAGAGAAGAGCATAACTTGAGGCATCTCAAAGTGGATACACTGCACCATGAATTGACTGTATGTTTTGTGGGCGAATCAACAACAAATACCATTTATATACAGTAGAGCCTTTCACATCGGGGGAATGTTGCAAGTCCCGTAGCATAGTGGTTAGAGAACTCGCCTCGTAAGCGCAAGAATCTTCGGTTGAATCCTGGGCAGGGGAAACCTTCGCCAAGTTTGCTTACTCCATTACACCACACTAGCAGATCCCTTCAAAAAAATTGGATTGGTTGCCGCGTTTCATCAGCAAATTCCGGTCAATTCACTTTACAGTATATTCTGTGAAGTTCTTTGAGACTTCTCAACGATCAACGACAATGGTCATTCTGCAGCGAGGCAGGCAGGGAGGGCAGATCAGGTCGGTCACTCTAGGGTTGGGAGGGTAGGTTAAATGTGGCCACGGTGTTAAGTTGAGGAAAGAAAGGGTAATACACTGTTCATTCACTCCCTGAAAGAGAAAGATATTTAGTTTTTGACCTTGACCAACCTCTCTCTTTCAGGTGCTGATCCAACCTGTTACGATACAATTTACATTTATACCCAGCAGAGGACGGCTCAATGTGCCTTCCACCGCTGGCTGGAAACCCGAGTCGGAAAGGGAATGGGAACTGAAAAAGGTAGAGAAGAGAAAGATGGCAAAGTGCGGTCAAAAAAGAATGTCTTGTAGACTTTCAAAGTTGGAAGAGACTCGAGAGAGTTCCAGAGCGCGGGCGCAGAATGGTTGAAAGCTCACCTGTCTGGTGAGGGTGTGGATAGGGCGGGGAGCAACGAAGCAGGCCAGTATTTGCAGAGCGAAGGGAGTGCTGGGCCGCAATGAATGTTGGAGGTCGCAGAGGTAGGGTGGGACAGGCTGTAGAGGGATTTTACAGTGAGGACAATCCGCTGGGAGGGTGAGGTTGTGAAATTTCTCAGCCTTTTAAGTCAGATTTCCAGCACAGTCTTTTGACGTACTTTTGGCTAACTTTGAATTGGCGCTTTGCAAAACATAATAGTCTTTCATTAAATAGATTTTTAAAAAATCCAATTAGGACTCCTAAAAGCTCCCTGGGGACACATTGCTATTTTTCTTGGTTACGCTTCCGGAAAAAAAAAACATTCCTCCTAAATGATATTTAGAGTTGGCATATTGTTGGCTGCGCTGGGAAAACTACCAGTAATCAGCTGCAGCACAGAGGGCAAAAACAGGTGAGGAAAATGGGGAACTCTGCCAAGTAATTGGAAGCCAAGTAATGAGCCAGGTCTGATGGATGTCTAGCGAGGTGGTATTCTCTGAGTGGAGGGAATGGCCGAGGCAGTAGAGCTTTGGAGGGATTTGAACACAAGGGCACGGACCTTGAATTCGGTCAGCTGGGGGATAGGGAGCCAGTGGAGCCGAGATGGGCTGGTGGAGCGTGCAAATGTGAGGTAGAGTCTGACAAAAATCTTTAAAAGAAATTAAAATTCCATGTCAATAACAGGGCTGCAATCAGAGTAGAGAGCAAATGAACTGCAATTACAGTACACTCTCAATTATTAAACATTCAATTACAGCTAATTTGATTGCATTACTTCTATTAATTTCTGTGCGCTGCAGAAGAACAGATGGTTCAATTCCAAGTCACAAGACAAGTCTTCTATTCTCGGCAAGGAACAAAGCCACATCATGGAGTGGATCTTGTGGCATAAAAACTCACACCCCGTCCTAATGACATCGCAGTATTTCGCAAGGCAAACACTTGACCCCAATCTCGTGCTTTGAAGGAACAGCAGCAACAACCTGCATTTATATAGCACCCCTCACGTAGGGGCTTGAAAGCAGAGGGAAGAACGAGGATGAAATTTTACAAACAACTTACGACACGGTTGACGGCTCAAAGACCGCTTTGTGTGGACAATTCCAATTCCATACCTCCTTTCACTGTACAGCTTTTATCCACTACAAGATTTGTGAGCTAGTGATCATGAGTGGCCGCTGTGCTTGTGTCCTCTCGAGTACTCTGCAGGCTTAAATACAGTACCAACATATCCAGGAAAGAGTCTCGGTAACAACCTGTCAAATTCATCCAAATGCATATAATGCCTGCGAATTTCAGGTTTACAGTAAACAATCGCAGGCTGTACAACCATTGAGTGTAGGAACATTGGAACAGGGGTGAACCAGTGTCAAAATCCTTAAGTAACCTTGCCTCCCAAATATCTATGAAACATTTCCCTTTCAAACTTTACCTCAAATTCTACCTCTACTGTTCTGAGACAGTGAGTTCCACATTCTTGTGACTCTCTGTGTGGAGAAATGCTTTCTGATCGCACCTCTAATTGTCTTAGCACTAAGTTTAACATTATTGCCCCTTGGTTTGGATCCAGAGGATCCAGATAACTAAGAGGGAAGAGCCATCTTCTGTCTAACTTGTCAATTCCCTTCATTAGCATTATTCCTCAACAACATATAACGTCAAGATTTCTCAAAACATCTCAATTTCATGTTTTTAACCAGGAGGTTTTGGGGTAGGAGGGGGGGGTTACGGACAGAAAGGAAAGAAATGATGGGTTCTGAGTGAGTAGTCCGGAGTAGCAACAGGAGAGGTGGCAAGAACCATCCAAACGAGCAGAGAGGAATACCAATTACATCGATATCATCATTTTATATAAAAGTCAATATAAAGTCAATTTGGCAATCAGTATTCCATAACAAAATGCCATTCAAAAATGCAGGATTTGACAATTTGGCTCAATTTCAACAAACACCGAAAGCCAATGATAATTTTGTGTCTCGTTTGAGACTGAGGGTGTGACCATCAAAGTTCAGTGCAGTTCCCCAACACAAAGGAGCAAAGCATTTGGAGCTGTGATCGGGAACTGCTTATGCGCTTTGTGACTTTATGTGTCGTCGTCTGAAGAATAGTAGCACGACAATCCCAAAATTTCAGAACTTTTAGTCTGCAAAGCAGTCTTTGGAGGACTTTTTCCGGCCTTCGATGTGTGCGGCTCTTGTTCTCGGCTGTTCAAACCTGTTGCTGTTCCACAGGGAGGTAAAATCCGTCGTAAATTCGGGAGCTGCGACCGAAGAATTGTACTCATTTGATGCGAGTGTTCTCCCTGAGTACTGTTTGAAACCAAGGACATTGAAAATCTCAATGACGCCTTGTCAAAAGTCAGTGGTTGGTCCTGAAGTTCAGGACTGACTGTTGAACAGTCGTACAATATCCCTGTATCCTGTATCACTGGGCTCCTCCATCTCCTTCCACTCTCCTCCTCATCTTCACCCGAATGGTCTTGCAGACTCCCGTCTTCTGTGTTGTCCGATAGTAGAGGTGTACGCAATCTTTTCACGGCACCCGACTCATCTAGTAAGTTTTTTTTTAAAAAAAAGTAACTCAGGAAACATTTCACAATAGCAATGTAATTCCTAAATTAGTGCCGTTTGATCAATCGAGGTTCTCTGCCTGAAACATTGAGGAGGGGTGGCTCTTGCCCTGATGTATCCTCACCTGCTCGAGATCACTGTCCCACCATCCCTCCCTCGCTCTCTCTAACTATGCTGAACTCCTCGGGATCTTGTTGGATTGGATCTCACAGAATATTACTTGCCCCGCAGCCTGGTTCCATCTCTAGATTCCATTTGTTCATTACAGGGAGATGTGGTATTGCTCAGCAGCCTCAGCCCCCTCTACCCACCCGCTAGTATTCCCATCAACTTGGATAACCACAGGTTTTCATTCACTTCCTGTCACTGACACCCATTCTGCTGCTTAACAACACGAATAGAAACCTTGACGTTTCTCGAAGCACCACAAAACATTCACTTTACAGTACATTCTGCGAAGCGCTTTGAGATGCCTCAACAATGTGATAAGGTGATATATCAAATGCAAGGATTACTATTAAGTACCCTGTGGATGGGATTATTATTCCTTCCACCTTGCATTACCTCGTTCAACACCTGTAGGTTCGTTTATTGGTATCTCAATAACGGCAAACAAACTTGATTTGGTCACTTAACCCATGCCTGTTTGTGGGACACTGCTGTTTGGTTGCTGTGTTCTGCCTACAAAATACAGTTCATCCACTTTATTCTGTATATTCTGTGAAGCACTTTGAGCCGTGATAAGGCGCCATATAAAATGCAAGGATTATTATTATTATCATCATCAATACCCAACTGGCTGGCTGGCTGCTTCCTCTCCTTGTCTGGCCTCTTCCGTGTGTATGCACGGGGTTTCCAGGGGTGCTCCTTGTTGGAAGGATCCAAATGGCGCACTTTCCACAAATAGCTTTGGTACTCTTTCCGAAGACCTTCGATGTGATCCTGGAACTCCTTTATCTTCCTCTCTGAGTAATGGGATAGCTGGGATTGCTGAAAAATAATTCAAAAATGTACTTATTTCCTTCCACACCCCACCTGAAAAAATGTCACTCTATCTACGACTGTTTGAGGGACACTGCTATGCGCAATTTTCTGCCGCATTTTACCCACAAAATATACAGTCACTGAATTTTATAATATATTCTGTGAAGCACTTGGGAGAGGTCTCAATGATGTACTGACAACAACAGCATTTATATAGCAGGGTAGCGTCCCAGAGCACTTGATATAAGATGCTACATCAAATACAAGGATTAGTTTTATAATTTTCTCTCCTGAACAGCGCCTTGGGACGTCCTCCTGACGTGAAAGGCGCTTTATAAATGGAATCTTGTTGTTGTTGTTGTTGAATATGTTTGGGCTCTTTCATTCTTTCTACCACAAAATTAAACATACACATGAGGGTGACCTTCAGTCCCCAGTCACGACACCCACATTTGTTCTAGTTAACAGTTCAACAAACAAAAAGTTTGACATAACTTTAACTGACAACATCAATGTATTCTTAGATTTGCCCCCACCGGCCCACCGCTGCCCCGTCAGCCCACCGCTGCCCCGTCAGCCCACCGCTGCCCCCCCAGCCCACTGCTTCCCCCCACCATCCCAACACCCAAGGATACCTCTCACCTGCAGGTAATATTCAATCTCAGCCTTGATGCTTGGAATCCATCTTTTCACTTCAGCAGCCGTATTTAACGAAGTCTACGTGAATGAAAAAATATTGGTCACTTTATCCGAAACAAGTTAGTGACACAGAACTTAAAGTACAGGGGGAGGCCATTCAGCCCACCAAGCCTGTGCTCACCCCTCCAATGGAGCCATATACACTAACCCCAATTCCCTGCTCTTTCCAAACACCCTTTTTAGAATGTTTCCCATTGAATATTTACTCAATTCCATTCTAAATCATGTTTTGGATTCAGACACTATAGTCACTTGCGACACTGCATTCGATCTTCTAATTACCATCCGCTGAAAAGCTAGTTTCATCTAACCTTGCCCTCAATTTACTCACTTCTCACCGATTTATAATCAGGACTCCATTACATTGGAATAATAAACACATTGTTATAGATTCTTAGTCACTCACTTCAAAGGAACCCATTGTGTGATAAGGTGCTGTACCAAATTTTTTTCTTAACTCTGTGGCTTGAGAAGACAAAGACTGCCTTGAGGAGGTTTAAGTCAAAGTCTGTGGACTGTGGGAATTTGATAATTGGTACAGGATATGAATCTCAAAAACGTTACAAATTATAGGACTCCATGAAAACTTTAAAGTGCATACCAAATGAAAGCAAAAAAAAACGATTACCCAGGCAGAATCCTGCTATACAGTACAGAAAGGCCCATTAGTGCAATTCAAAAAGTTCCAGAAATAACACACCATCAGCAACCAATTCTATGCTGTTAAGCAGACAATTTTTGCCTTAAGGTACAATTATATTCTCAAAACGTGGAATATAAACACTGTCAACTCTATATCGTACAAAATAGTTTTTATTTTAAAAAAATGTAAAATCGCTCAAAAAAACTTCTCAAACTAAATGATATTCATTCTGTGAGGATATTGTCAAACAATGCGGAACACATTACGCCAACAACAAATTATTACAGATTGAACTGCACAGTACATATTGCAGAAAAAAATATAAATGGGAGTGAATTTATGCACACAACACCATGACATGGCTGCAGTGTTATAACTTAAAATAATGATAATAGTGATAACAGCAACAAAAGAACACAATAATAATAATAATGTGGCTTATTCCACAGTAATAACAACACAAAATATAATAAAAACTATGGCTTATTTCACAATAATACCGCAACAAAAGAATATAACAATAATTATTCTCAGTATCAATTGGGTCACAGACAGCAATACACCGGCACTGTAGTGACTTGAGTCCTCAATTGAACGAACGTCCTTTCTCAATCGTGTCAACTAACCTGCTTAAGATCGCAAAACCAAGATGTGTACACTCACCAGCCTGGGCCTGTTTTGATGCGGTTCTCTCAGGCGACCCTCTGGCACAGAAAGAAACAAGAGGTATGGGTTGAAATAAACTATTAATACATTTTTTTTTAACACACAGAATTGTTTTGGTCTGGAATGCACTGCCTGGAAGGGTCGGTGGAAACAGATTCAATAACAACTTTCAAAAAGGAATGGGGCTAAGGGGGTGGGGAGTGGGACTGATTGGGTAGCTCTTCCAAAGAGCTGGCACAGGTACAACGGGCCTCCTTCTGCGCTCTAATAGTCTATGATTCTAAGTGGTTTGATCCACGAAAGACCGAATAATTTTCTTTTATAAAACAAAACACAAAATACTGCAGAAGCTGGAAATCTGAAAACAAAAACAGAAGTCAGCTGGTCAGACGGCAAGACCCTCGTCGACCGTGCTTTCTTTTATATCTCGGTGAATCCCATGGCACAATTATTCCGTATTAATAACAACTTGCATTTATATAATGCCCCTCACGCAGGGCAGCGTCCCAGAGCACTTATATTAAGGGAAAGAATAATAATCCTTGAATTTGATGTAGTGCCTTATCACTCCTTCGAGAAGTGTAAAGCTCTTCACAGAATATACTGTAAAGTGAATTGACTGTATATTTTGTAGGCGAAACAATTGCACAGAGCATCCATTTGCACACAGCAGTGTCCCACAGAGAGTCATGGATTGAGTGACCAAATTATAATAATAATAATTATTATTTATATAAACAATAATATCCAGCAGTGAATAGAATGATTCATCCCATCAGGTTGGGAATGGTGTTCAGACCGGGGCAGGAAGCTTGAGGTGCATTCCAGTGATTGCAACTACCACCTGAACCAACAGATAACAACAACAACAACAAGATTCCATTTATAAAGCGCCTTTCACGTCAGGAGGACGTCCCAAGGCGCTGCACAGTTGGGTCATGACCCGAGCAGGGGGGAAATGGTCAGGGTGAGGGGAGGGAAGGGAGGGAGCGAGGAGGGGGGAAATGGTCAGGGTGAGGGGAGGGAAGGGAGGGAGCGAGGAGGGGGGAAATGGTCAGGGTGAGGGGAGGGGGGAGGGAGGAGGGGGGAATGGTCAGGTGAGGTGAGGGAAGGGAGGGAGCGAGGAGGGGGGAAATGGTCAGGGTGAGGGGGGGGAAGGGAGGGAGCGAGGAGGGAGGAAATGGTCAGGGTGAGGGAGGAAGGGAGGGAGCGAGGAGGGGGAAGAGAGTCGAGAGGGGAGCTGAAGGCTCGGTCAAAGAGAAAGGTTTTGAGACCGGCCTTGAAGGAGGAAAGGGAGGAGGCGGCGAAGGCACTGGGGGATGGAGTTCCAGAGCCTCGGGGCTGAGAGGCTGAAGGCCCGACCACCGATGGTAGGGCGGTTGGGGCGGGGGATGTGGAGCAGACCGGAGCCAGAGGAACGGAGGGTACGGGCAGGTAGGTAGGGGGATAGTAGGTTGGAGAGGTAGGAGGGAGCGAGGCCGTGAATGGCCTTGTAGGTGAGGATGAGGATCTTGAAATCAATCCTCTGGGGGATGGGGAGCCAGTGGAGGCGAGCGAGGGTGGGAGTGATGTGGTCGCGGTGTCTGGTGCGGGACAGTACACGAGCTGCAGAGTTCTGAATGACCTGCAGTGTGGAGGGAGGTGGCGGGAAGGCCGACGAGGAGAGAGTTCCCATAGTCCAGCCTTGAGGTGACAAAGGCGTGAACCAGGGTTTCAGCAGCGTGAGGGGTGAGGTAGTGCCGTAGTCTGGCGATGTTCCGGAGGTGATGGAAGGCGGTGCCAGTTGTGGCGCGGATATGGGGGAGAAAGGACAGCTCAGGGTCGAACAGAACCCCGAGGTTCCTGACTGGCTTTGAGAGGTGGAGAGTGCAGCCTTGGATGCTGATGGTGTCAGCGCCTGAGGTGCGGAGGCGCTGACGTGAGCCAATCAGGAGGGCCTCGGTTTTTCGCACGTTGAGCTGAAGAAAGTTGTCTCTCGTCCAGGACTCGATGTCGGACAGGCAGCTGTCAGGACATCGGGGGTCGTGGAGTTGAGAGTAGAGGAGGAAAGGTAGAGTTGGGTGTCATCCGCATACATGTGGAAGTTAACTCCATGTCTGCGGATGATGTCACCACAAGGGGAGCATATAGAGGGTGAAGAGGAGGGGACCGAGGACAGAGCCCTGAGGGACACCACATGAGACAGTGCGGGGTTGGAGGAGAAGCCATTCGTCGAGACAAAGTGAAGACGGTGAGAAAGGTACGACCTAAACCACTCAAGGACAGTGCCTTGAAGGTTGAGGTGGGAGGACAAGCGGTGGAGGAGGATAGCGTGGTCGACCGTATCGAATGCTGCCGATAGGTCGAGGAGGACGAGGAGACAGAGGGAGCCCTGGTCACAGATGGTCAGGATATCATTGGTGACCTTGACCAGGGCAGTTTCTGTGCTATGGGCAGCACGGAAACCTGACTGAAGGGGTTCGAAAAGTGAATGGGTGGAAAGGAAAGAGCGCAGTTGGGAGGCGACAACTCTTTCCAAGACCTTGGAGAGAAAGGGGAGGTTGGAGATGGGCCGGTAGCTTGATAAAGATTACAGCTAATAAAGGTGGAGTTTGGGACAGGCAAAGCTTAACTTTGCTTTTTCTCAAGATTTTCTACCATCCGAGTTTGAGGGTTGGGGAGGTGAAGGAATAATTAGCTATACCCTACCCCGCCACTCCACACATATACAATAATAAACATTTATTACTTTAAATTTATTGTTTTATTATTAATAAAGTGTGTATTTATTTATCAACAAACACACACCACACATACAAATAAACAACACAATTACATGTGTATAGCGCTTTTCACGTCGGGAGGATGTCCCAAGAAGCTGCACAGTCAGTGTTTTCGACCTGAACTGGGGGTCGGGATGGGGGGGGAAAAGCAGGGTGATTGAAAACACGGTCAAAGAGGGTCTTGAGATGGGTCTTGAAGGATGCAAGGGAGGGTCGAGGGACTGGAGTTCCAGAGGGTGGGGGCAGACTGGCAGAAGGTCTGTTCACCATTGGTGGGGCGGGCGAGGCAGGGACGTGAAGCAGGCTGGAGCCCGCTGAGCGGAGGGAGAGGGCAGGATGGTAGAGGGTTAGGAGGTCACAGAGGGAGGGGGGAGCAAGGCCATGGAGGGCTTTGAACGTGAGGACCAGGCTCTTGAATTGTATCCTCTGTGTGATGGGAATCCAGTGGAGTTGGGCGAGGATGGAGGTGATGGAGTCATGGACCTGGTGTGGGAGGGGACTGTTCTGGATGAGCTGCAGCCTGTGGAGGGAGGAGTTTGGGAGGCCGACAAGCAAGGAGTTTGCACAGTCGAGCCTCGATGTAATGAGGGTTTCGGTGGTCTGCGGTGTGAGACAGTGGCGGAGACGGGCGATGTTGCGGAGGTGGGGAAGGCAGAGAGGGTCGTGGCGCAGATGTGGGGTAGAAAGGAGAGTTGAGGGTCAAAGAAGAGCCCAAGGATCCGGACTGACTTAGTGCGGTGGAGGGTGCAACCAATGGACGGTGATGCTGTCAGCGCCTGAACAATAAACACACGCAAACACACACATGTACACATAAACACACACATACACACACAGACACACATAAACACACACATACAAACACACATATACACACACACATACTCCCACACACACATACAAACACACACATACAAACACACACACACACACATATTCCCCCCCACACACACACACACAGGCGCACCACAGCCTCCTCTGTGGGAGTCCCTTTAAGGGCAGCGCCTGTGGAACTTTCCCGAGGCTGACGCCGAGTTGTGGGGATGATTCGGAGCCGCTTTCCTCACCCTCTCTCTCCCGGTGCAGCCACAGCCGGTTCAGCCGCCCCAACTGCTTCTCCGCATTGCGAGCCATCGCTGCCCGCCTCAGCCACCGCCACAGCGCGGTCCTCCCACCGGTCCTCCGCCTTCCCAGCATCCTCCCTGCGGCAGGTCAGCCACCGCCACAGCGCGGTCCTCCCACCGGTCCTCCGCCTTCCCAGCATCCTCCCTGCGGCAGGTCAGCCACCGCCACAGCGCGGTCCTCCCACCGGTCCTCCGGCTTCCCAGCATCCCCCCCTGCGGCAGGTCGGCCAGCCACTCGTCACGTGACGCGGGCTCGTTGCCGTCTCGGGTCACGTGCGGGAGCACGTGTGTGAGTGGCCACGTGCTCCCTCCCTCCCTCCCCTCCCTGTAAATCCATAATAATGATCAATATAATAATAATAATAATCAATAATCCTCGTGTTTGACGCGGCGCATTATGACATCGCGGAGACGTCTCAAGGCCCTTCGCAGGACACACTGCGAGATTCACTGACAATTAATTCATTAATAGTAATTGTTGTGGGCGAAACCCAAAATCGCCAATTGCCCCACAAACAGCCGTGAGCCGAGGGACCAAATCATTATTGTTTTTTATTTTTTTTGAAGGGATTATTACCCCCGGAAAAGCGATCCTGTCAGAACATCGAAGACTTGGCATTAAATTTGACGGTGACGTCCCAAAGCGCTTCACAGAACACACTGTAAAGTGAATTGACTGTATATTTGTGGGCGAACGCGGCAGCCAATTGCGCACAGCAATGTCCCACAAACAGTCGTAGATTGAAAATGACCAATTTATTATTGTTTTTGGTTTTGGAGGATTATTATTAGGCTCTGTGTGGAGTAAGGAAACTTGCCCAAGGTTTCGCCCTCTGCCTGGAATTGAACTCAGGTCTCTCACTTGCAAAGCGAGTGCTCTAACCACTGAGCTACAGGACTCCACGTCCACGATAGTCATCTCGCTGGACATGTATAGGTTGGACGTGTGGAACCGCGTTCAGTTTGGGTACTCTTTTAAGCGTAGCAACAGATTTCCGCATGTGTCAGATTCCGTCAGGTCGTGGATGGTGCCTTATATTGGAGTTCTGCTGCAATTCCTGTCAGGGCACATCCTATTTTGTGTATGTCTCTCAGTACCTACACGTTTAAGATTTCAAAATACAATTGTTCTTAAAGTGAGAGGAAAAAAAATTATGTAATTTCTATGCACATATGTGCTGTGGAAGTGCAACACATGAACATCAAGGTCACCATTCATGAAATATTATTGCACAGTAGGAGCCCACAAAATAATCTGCAATAATCCATCATGGAAGAAGGCAAAAGCCACCACAAATACAGCAAACCCACAGCAATTTCACAACAGATTTCTTAATTAAGGAATAAAGGAGCCTCTGACAGTGACAGGTAGGAATGCTCGTACTCAATGTGTTTTTGAAGTGGGGTTCCTTTGAGTTGGAATGACGTGCGTCAAAATATTTACAGCTTTTAACCAGTGGAGTCATCAGGAAAGCATGATGGCCAATAATTTTTTGTGGTCAGCATTGCTTATATGCTTTGAATTTTCAATCCTAACAAGGATAGCTGGTCGCACGCACAATTCCATCAAATCCCACTATCATAGGAACATAGGAACAGGAGTTGGCCATTCACCCCCTTGAGCCTTTTCCGCCATTCTATTAGACCATGGTTGATCTCCAATTACCGCTATCTGGTCAACATCATTTTCTTCCTCAGCAGGACCACTATTTGGCGGTGCCCGTCACTATCCCCGCTCTCTGATACCTGAAGTGGGGTCTTCCTCACATTGTTGGTCACGTGGAACTTGGCCTTTTGGCCTCCCGCCCAGTTGGCCAGCCTGTGGGCTGCCCCCACGTTGCCTGACCTGCAGGCGCAGTGCAAGGGCGTGTCCTTGGCATTGTCCAAGGCGTCGATGGCCCCTCCACTCATCAACAGCAACTCCACCAGGTCCTCAGAACCGTGCTCCGCCGCCAAATGCAGTGCCGTCCTCCTCCAAACGTTCTTATCGTTTACGTTGTGGTTCCTGCCGGCCAACAAAAAGGCCTTGACCACACTGGTATGGCCTTTGCTGGCCGCGTAAAGCATAGGCGTGTTGCCGTCCATGTCCTTGGCACCAAACTTGCCCTTTCTGATCAACATGAGGGACACGAAGTCCAAGTGTCCCTCGCTAGCAGCCAAGTGAAGCGGCGTCTTCTTTTCCTTGTCCAGTGGGTTGGCATCTGCATGGTTGGACAGAAGAAGGTCAGCCATGGGAGTATCGCCCACCAGAGCGGCCAAGTGCAGGGGTCTCCTGGCATCTCTGTCCTTGGCGTTAATGTCAGCCTTGTTGGCGATCAGTCGCTCGGCTGCCTGGCGGCTGCCCCAGCGTGAGGCCACATGCAACGGTGTCGCTCCTAAGACGGCTGCTGAGTTGGGCTTCGACCCTGCCCCGATCAAGACGTCCACCATTTTGTACCGGTCGTGACGGGCCGCCAGGTGCAGAGGTGTCTGCTCCCCAGCCCCAGTGATGTTGGGGTCCATCCCCTTCTCCAGCAGCAGATGGACGAGGGAGGGGGAGTCGGACATTACTGCCAGGTGCAAGGCGCTGCTCAAATCTGGTGCCCGGTCTCTCAGCTGCGCCCCTTTCTCTAGCAGGACCGTGGCGCACTCCGCCATGCCCCGTTCTGCCGCCATCAGCAGCGGCGTGCGGCCCGACCCGTCCCGAGAGTTGACGTCTGCGCCCATCTCTGCCAGGGCGGCCACCACCTTGGGCAGGTCCCTCTCCACCGCCCGGAAGATGGTGGCAGGGCCGACCTCGCGGGCTTGCGTCAACATCAGCGCGATCAGCGCCTGATCCCCGGTGGAGAAGGCCGCGTCGATGAGACCCGCGCCGTCCACCACCTGTGCGCCGGCCTCCAGCAGCACCTTGGCCGTATTAATGTGCCCCCGGGAAACTGCGTAGAACAACGGCGTCTGGTGCCGCCGCCCGTCTTTGGCGTCCACCGGTGCCCCGTGCCGGAGCAGGGTCCTGGCGAAGCCGCTCTCATCCCTCTGGGCTGCCATGTGCAGGAAGGAACTCTTGCAGTCGGCCCTCTTCCCCTCTTCCCTCAGCATCAGTTTCACCACTGCCGAGTGGCTCTGGTGGGGAGCGGCCAGGTGTAAGGGCGTTTGGGAGTCCGAGTCCATGGCGTAGATATGGGCCCCGGCCGCCAGTAGGGCTCTGATCGCCTCCGCCTGCCCCTCCTCGGCCGCCCGGTGCAGAGGCGACCTCCCCTTGCTGTCCCTCGCCTCCATCTTGGCCCCTTGGCTCAGTAGATAGCTCACCATCACGGCATGTCCGTGGGCTGCGGCCACGTGCAGCAGCGTCTCGTTGGACGCGTTGATCGCATTAACGTCCGCATCCTGCAAGGCTCGCTCCAGCCCGGGAAGGTCCCCCTGGGCTGCGGCGCGGTAGAGCTCCTCGGAGTCTCGCGGTTTAACCGGCTCCCGCGGCTTCGGTTTGACCGGCCGCGAGCTCGGGGCCACCTCCTCCTCCTCCTCCCGCTGCCGGCGGCTCCTGGGCACCTCGTCCTTGTCCCTCTCCAGGAGGTAACCCACCAACTGCCTCCTGGCGTCCCCAAAGCTGCCGGACACCTCGCTGACATAGCTCCTTATCTGGTTGTACAAAGCCGGCTCCACGCGCTTGAGGCAGGGGTAGAAGAAGAGCCGACAAGCCCTCTCCCCTCGAGACACCAGCATCTCCAGCAGCCTGGCATTCTTCTCCTCCCGCGTCCGGTAACTCGACACGGCCAACCTCTTGTCCGCAGAGACCAGACCGTTCTCAATCAGCCAGTCGAGCAGGTGGTCTGTGTTGGCTATCCCAGCCACCAGCTCGCTTTTCTTCCTCTGAAGCACCTCAATGGCATACGGGTTGGTAAAGATACCCGTCGGGTGCATTAGCACCATGGTGGTCTTGTGTCTGCAACACTCACTGCCACAGAAGCTTAGGACTGCAGTTAGCACCGGTAGCCTTTGGCTATCTGGTCATTGTCAAACCCAATTGTAGCAACAGTATGCAGTGACCTTCACTGGATTGTCCATCGATAGTCCTGTAGTGTAATGATTAGAGCACTCACCTCGCAAGCGAGAGGACCCGGGTTTGATTCCCAGGTGGGGCGAAATATTAGTATTGTCTTTGAATCAAAAGTTTCCTCACTCCACACGCCTCTGTTTACCCAGCAGTAAGTCGGAACCCAGTTGCGAATCGATTTCCGTGGTAATAATCCCTTTTAAAAAAACATAATAATTTGGTCACGCAATTGACTGCAGCGTTTCGTCCACAAAGTATACAGTATATATTGTGAAGCGCTTTGAGACATCTCAACAAAGGCGCTGTATCAAATGCAAGGATTATTATTACTATTATTGTTGTTGGTAGAATAAATGGAGCATTTCAGCACCAGACATACCTTCTATCATGGGGGTTCCTGGAGGCTATAGAGGCACAGCGGAGCCCCAAATCCTCTACACAAGGAGCTCCGATCGTCCCAGGATGTTCTTGGCTTCTTCACACACCATAGCAACCGGGTCAATCGTTTTATCTCGCAGCGAACGATCAGAAATCTCTGGCAAACATGTCACGCTCGGCTTGTATGTTGCAGTAACATGAGAAGCTGAAATGTGAAAAGGCCTTGTTCTCTCCTCTCCTGCCCTCCCCCACCCCCGGTATTTTGTGTACGCTGTGAACTAGTCTATTGTATAAAATCCGTCAGAGGTGACTTAGCTACTGTTGCCTGGAGGCCAGTATTGTCTTTCAATCAGAAGATGTCCAGGCCAAACAACAGCACTCAGGTGCAGCCGGGGGAAAGCCTTTTGTGTGTGTGTGCTTGTGTGTGTATGTGTCTGCATGTAACTATAAAACCAAAGTAAATCACTCACCTGTGCACACGAGTGAAAAGGAAATTTGAGGGGAACAGGAGTCCGGTGTGGAGTATAAACACTGGTGTGAGCTGGTTGGGCTGAATGGCCTGTTTCCGTGCAATGTTATTTATGTTAATCTGTGTGTACCTCTTCCACACTTTTCCTTTCTCAGGGTTTTGACTTGTGCTGAAGGAAACATAGTGCCCGGGAAATAGTAATGAGCAGAATATTGTGAAACGTACAAGTAGTCAATTATTAAGAAACTCCTCAAACCGTTTTATCAGCAACTTGAAATCAAATAAATCAAATCAAATAAAATTGGGTACTCACTCCATGGCGTTTTGTGGGACACTCTTGTGCTCATTTGGCTGCCATGTTTTGCCCGCAAAATATATAGTCAATTTACTTTACCGTGTACTCTGTGAAGCGCTTTGAGATGTCTCAACGACGTAACAAGGCACTATATCAAATGCAAGGATTGTTATTATTATCAATGGTAACAGACGCACAAGGTTGTTTGGGATTGGAAACTTATGCTGCCGCACTGACAAAGATGGATTCCCTGCTGAGGGATAAACAGAGTCTTACAGACACGGAAAGTCCTAGGTTTAATGCTGATCTCAGCTGATGGTAGAGGGATAGCAGTTGAGTGGCTACCAGTGGCCTCGGGTTCCGTAGACTAGGTTGGAGAAACATCAGCCCTAGACAGGGCTCTGTATCTACCTCACCTTGCAGTGACCCTCCCACACTTGCTGGAAAGCGCAAACGTTGAGTCAGAACAAGACTGGGCTCAGCCTCACAACCAAACCACCTGCCGACACTCCCTCTGTCTGGGTTCATGAACGCTAACCAATTACTGGCACCTCAGGCAACGTACTGCAAGCAAGAGGCGGGAGGGAGAACGTGGGGCAGCAGAGAAGCAAAATGACCTCTGGAGGTGGGCCAGGAAGTCCCGCAGTGAGCAGATACAAAGTCAGGGATGATTCACAATTACTAGACCTGGTCTTTGGTGCTATGTAGAACTGTGGGGAGATTCATGTCAAAGAAAGTCTATGGGGACGGAAATTCCCCAAGGGGGCGGTGATGGATTTCCCAATTACTCTAGCTGTTCCAGCACAGTCTGCTTGTGCCCAGTAACCACTCTTTGACTAATACAACAACAACAAAATGACATCTGTACAGCGCCTTTCACGACAGGAGGACGTCCCAAGGCACTGGACAATCAGTATTTCGGACCCGAGCTGGGGGTTGGGATCGAGAAGGGTGGAGGGCAGGGGTGGAAGGAGGGTGACCAAAGGTACGGTTGAAGAGGGGTGTCTTGAGACGGGCGTTAAAGGAAGCAAGGGAGGAGGGTGTGAGGCGGAGGGACTGTCGTCATCTGGGACCGGGTTGCGCAGGGCAGAGGGTTAGCGTGAAGTCCCATAGTGTATGCAATCAAGAAGACCTGGGTTCAATTCCTGGGCAGGGCGAAACCTTAGGCAAGTTTGCTAACCCCACATACCCCTGTTTACCCAGCAGTAAGCAGGAACCCAGTTGTTAGTCGATTTGAGAATCGCTTTCCAAGGATAATAATCTCTCAAAAATAATAATTTAGTCACTCAATCCACGGTTGTTTGTGGAACACTGCTGTCCACAATTGGCTGCCGCGTTTCGAATAGACAATATACGTTCAATTCACTTTACAGTATATGCCGTGAAGCGCTTTGAGACGTCTCAACGATGTGATAAGGCGCTGTATCAAGTGCAAGGATTATTATTAGTATGAAAATGTGAGATCAGAAAATGTTTCTTTGCGCAGTGGGCAACACAAATGCAATACAAATTTACTCATTTCATGTCGAGAGGTCAACCCCAGGACTGAAGAATAATGTCCTGGCCACTGAGCTGGGGGTGGGAGCCGAGGAAGGCTGTGGAGGGGGGGAAAGATTCCCAAAACATAAGAACATAAGAAATGCTAGACGAAAAAAGACCAAGGTCCATCCAGTTCGCCTTCCACCTCCCTGCCAGTCGCATGCACATATGTCCCAAACTCCCTATGTATTATATCCCACAATAGTATTTCCTAAAAGAAAACTCGCTAATCTGCGTTTGAAAGAATCAACATTTCTTGCTTCAACCGTCTCCCTGGGGAGCCTGTTCCACAGGTTCACTACTCGCTACTGAAATAGTGTTTGCGTAGATTCGTTCTGAGTTTACTCGCCCTCAATCGCAGGCCGTGTCCTCTCGTTTTATTCTGGACAAGCAGCGTGTTGTGATCTATATTGTCCAGCCCCTGAAAGTGAGGTCAAAGAGGCAGGTCTTGAAAAATATGGATGTATGCACTTCCCCAGAAGGCCATAGATGCGGAATCAATTGGGAGGTTCAAAGAGACAACGGGTACTTTGCAAAGTAAGGGCCGTGGAGAGAAAGGCAGGATTTTTTTCCCCTCCAATGGAGCAGCTAACACCAGATTTGGCCCTATGGGATGACATGACATTCACCTAATGCTGTAATGCTACAGTCCTGCAATTTCCTGGGGTGAATATGGACCTGAAGTTGTCAGTTTGATCACTAGGGGGAGCAGTGTTTCACAAATAGGACTGATGTCCCTGTAAAAATAGGATACAGTGCTTGAGTGACCAACCATACAATTGAACCAATGCTGAGATATAATTAGACATTGACAGATGGTATAGCGATCACAGAGCAATAGACAGCCATGTAGATTTCATTAATGGCAGTGACCATCAATTTGATCATTCCCTTATAATAAAAAGATAAGTTTTACCCAATAAAGCCAGACAGACAGACCACTTTATCAGCAAAAAACTGCGACAAGGGCGTCTGAATAATTTTATAAATTGTGGTAACAGTTTAACATGGGCGGCCGGTTGAATGCAAATAGTTTCTGTGGAACTTCGGAAGAAGTCAGGACAGGAATCAAAATCGACGCATTTATAAATAATAGTGCTTTCGGTGTACAGTAAATTCATAACTCGACCCTGGCTTAACTTGTCACTTAGGTCATTGCGCTGTCAATATGCCGTCTGCATTTATTTATGTGTTCATACATTTGCCTAACTCACCACTCCTGATAACTCGTCACTTTGTCCTTGGATGAGTCAGAACGGGGTCTCAAAGAGCTTCACGGGATTTACTGTAAAGTGTAGTGACTGGATTTTGTAGGCAAATGCAGCGGTCAATTTTGCACACAGCTAAGAAGTGAATGACCCGACTTTTAGTGACCAGGACACCGGGAGACAGAATCTCCCTCCTCTTTTCCAATAGTGCCAAGGGATCTTTAACATCCACCCGAACAGGTAGATGGGATCTCGGTTAATATCTGACAGACGGCAGCTCCAACAATGGCAGCCCACCCGACTGCTCCCAGTACTCAATTGGAGCATCAGCCTGGACTAGAGCCCCCCAATGTGGGGCTTGAACCCACAATCTTCTGACTCAGAGGCGAGATTGTTATCAACTGAGCCCGGCTGACACGATTATGGGTGGGGGAGGGGGGTTGAGGAGACCAATGAACCAAAGAGTCTTCACCCAAACCTCTCTTGCGATCAACTCATGGTAGCCATCATAGCCATGTGGAGTCCTGTAGCTCAGTGATTAGAGCACTCGCCTCGCAAGCGAGAGACCCGAGTTCGATTCCCGGGCAGGGTGAAAAGTTGGGCAAGTTTCCTTACTCCACACTCCTCTGTTTACCCAACAGTAAGTAGGAACCCTGTTGTTAGTCGTTTGACGGATCGCATTTCTGGGGGCAATAAACCCTTCAAAAAATGATAATAATAATTGGTCAATCAATCCACGACTGTTATCAAAGCCAGCCATGTCTTTCTAACACCCAAAAACCTTCGCGAGACCCGGTCTAGATGTAGCATTAACTCTTTAAGAACACTCTTCCCCTCCACACACACCATAAAAAAAAATGATGATAGATCTGTGGAACGTTTTTAAGACAAAACGATAAGATCCATTTGTGATCAGCAAGTATTTGATGAAAGGGACGAGGAACTTTACAAAGAAGATAAGCACATTTTGAAAAGAACGAAACGGGGCAAGGTGATAGGCTGAGATGTGTCGGTGGGGAGCGTGGGGGTGAAGAGATGTGCCGATCTCAGAAAGATAAACAGCGCCAGAGAGGAAGTCGGTGCAATGTGTAGATTTCACTCGGGGGAAGCCTTCAGTGAACTTCAGAGGTGATGACGTCAAAGGTGTCACGAATGGGAAACACACACAACTTGTGTGGGTGGGGAGGGGGGAGAGGGTCAGTCACATCTCCACCACTCACTGCGAGTATCTCACGGAATCTTTCCAGCCCACACTGACTGACACAGCCCACCTGCCTTTATCAGCCTCTGCCCACTCCCTCCTCCCACCGCTGCCGTCGACATCGGCAGCCAGACCACAGGCTTAGCGCCGCCCGAGAGTTTAACCTGACATTATTCTTCTCGATTCCTTTGGCTTTTTTTCTCTTTCTTTACTTCTCTTCGATTTCTCTCTCCAGCTCAGGAGCTCGTGAGTTCAAATCGCAGGTCAGGCTTTGAGGTCGTGGGCTGAGCTGACACTCCGGTGTAGTGTTGGGGTTGTGGGGGGGGGGAGGGTGTGGGGAGAGAGAAACTCTGCATTGCCGGAGGCGCCCTCTCCTTTGGATGAGACATTAAACCGAGCTCCTCGTCTGTGCCCGGTTCAGGTGCTGTCAAAGAATTCAGGAATATTGAAGGGAGTTCGAAAAGAACCCTGGCTGATTTGTTATTCGAAAAAGAGAAGGGAGTTTCCCTCTCTCTCCCCGCTGTCCTGGACAACACTCCCCCGAATAAAATTGGTCACTTTGCTCCACGGCTGTTTGTGGGGACGCTGCTGTGCGCAATTGGCTGCCGCGTTTCACCCACAAAGTACACAGTCAATGCACTTTACAGCATATTCTGTGAAACGCTTTGTGACATCTTGAAGACGTGATAAGGCGCTGTATCAAATGCAAGAATTATTATTATTATGTTATTATTCTGGAAGGAAGAGATCAAGTGGACCAAATGGCCTTCTTCATCCGAACCCTGTGATCATGCAAACCCATCTGATAAAACCAGAACTATTCTGCTACAGCAGATCACTAAACACTGAGACCCAAAGCTGCTAAGTGCAAGAGGACAGAAGGTTAAATCTGTCTCACGTAACTCAACGTAATGACAAAGCCTGTTTATAACTGCTCTTCACTGTTGGGTCGGTCATTTCTCCAGATGCACTGACCCATGTTCAGTTCCCAGTATAAAGAAGTGTCTGCGTTTCTATGTAATCAAGATGTACAGAGTTACAGAGACACTGGCGTAAATTATAGATTTATACAGGCAGCAACTCTATAGTCATTGCTGAAACATCACAGCTCTGGAGAGGTTACAGCTCAGATTTGCTGGGATGATACCAGGAATGAGAGGCTGTGTTTCCTTTTCATGGGGGTGAGGGGAGAGACTTCAGCCTGGTGTCTGACACGTATAGAAACCTATCGCTTTGCTTAAGAGTCTCCATGCATGGAAGTGACCTGGTATGGAGAGTGTGCTCTCTCTATCTCTCTCTCTCACACTCCCCAGAAGGAAGCAGCTCTGCTCAAATAATCTTGAAATGTGTTGGGCAAGGGGTTAGCAAGATCAAAGGTTTGGGGACCCCAGTCTGTGAGTTGGGGTGCAGTGTGTGAGTTGGGGTGCAGTGTGTGTGCGGGGTGCAGTGTGTGAGTTGGGGTGGGGGGAGGGGGAACAGGAACTGCTGAAGTTTAACTAACCTCAGCCACAAGGATTGCAAATACTGACTGACCAGTGTCCTGTGACTCAAACGACTAAACCACCCAGCATAGACACGATGGGCCAAACGGCCTCCATCTGTGCTGTGAACTCCCTTCGATTCAATAATTCACAATGAGAATCCTGCGCTAGGAGTTAAAGGCTTATCAGCCTTGTCAGTGTGCAGCTGGGGGTGTAAGTGCAATAGATTATTTCGAGCCGCTTCAAACCATTTGGTTGTGCAATAGATCTGCCTCGGGGAGCGAACAGCACTTTGTGTCCAAATTCCCAATGATGTATGGGCATAGTAGCCGCAGAATAAGATATGAAAATAACTCGGCCAAGCTTGAAAAGCACACACAAGCCCCGTGAAAAGATACCAAACACTCCAGGAAATGCCAGGATGGATTTGGTCCAGTAATAATCAATCTAAATATGTTTCTTCCAAATAGTGCAGATGATTGATTGTTACTCTCTGTAAAAGGGGGAATCTGAAAGTAATGCTGGAGAACTTTCCCCAGGAGTTAGATTGGGGTGGGGAGGAGGGTTGGAAGATATAACAGATTGCCTGTAGTTTATGGAAAGCGAGATAGGAAGGCCTTTCAACGCATTTGATGGAATGGGATTAGAGTAGAAAGGTCCAGGGAATAGGATTACTGTGGAAAGTGAGCAACAGCTACAACTTGGAAGGAACAGGGGAATGGGGTTAGAGTAGAGTGCTCCAGTGGAGGGGAGCGAGCACCAGCACAGACACGATGGGGAGAGAGAGAGAGAGAGAGGGCGGAATTGGGTTAGAGTAGAGAGCTCCAGTGGGGGAGCGAGCACCAGCACAGACACGATGGGGAGAGAGAGAGAGAGAGGGGCGGAATTGGGTTAGAGTAGAGAGCTCCAGTGGGGGAGCGAGCACCAGCATGGGTATGATGGGGAAACATTCTCCGATTCCATAACGCCACGAGATTTTAAAACAATTGTTGCTTATTGGCTGATGTTAGTTCTGAATTTTCGGTCGAGGCAAAAAAAGGAAACCTGGAAAATGTTGGGAAACACCTAAAATAGCAGATGTCCAAATAAATGCAGCAGTCTTGCACGACGTGAAGCAGAATGGGCCATCAATGAGATAAGGAGTTAGCTACTGGAATGTGAGTCTCTCTGGTTTCAAAACAGCTGAGCCCTGAAGTGCACCCGAGCCTTAGCCTGGCATCCCACCTTCTCTTAAGTATCTTAAAGATTTTGAGACGGGTCAGAAACGTGGATAATTCTTCGATTCAATCTTATTTTTAAACGCAACCCAGTTTTTCCACAGTTCTGAAAAAGAACCAGCTTCCAAATTCTGATTGAGTTTAATTGAGTTTTCCGCAGCTTTAACATTAAATATTGACTGAACTATTAAGGGGACGTGCTCCTACCACACAAAGTAAGTGGAATTTCGGGGGGGTCTGTGGAACAAAACTAAAACTCACCTGACTGGGTTTAAGGTTTATCGTTGCTTACGTGGTAATGCAAGAGACATAATCATGGCGTAATAATATTATATATTGAATTTCTCCCCCCTCCCAACACCAAATCGCCCGCAAAAAACAGTCACATCACTTTACACTGTATCCTGTAAAGCACTTTGAGATGTGCTGGAGACACTATCAAATGTAAGGATTATTATGGTTAATAAATACTCAATCAAATCACCTATTAACCTTCCTCTTCGACCGTGCTTACAGTCACCTCCCCCCGGTTTGCAGTTGGGCTCCATCACTGTGAAGCGCTCTGAGACGCTACAACGACGCCAAATTACATTTGTGTAGTGCCGTTCCCGTCGGGAGGACATCCCAAGGCGCTGGACAGTCAGGGATTTATCCCCAAGGCTGTGTAAATGCAAGTTCTTGTTGAACTGGTTATTTGCTCCAAGTTGACTGAGTGAGTGACTGAGTGAGAGTGTGTGGGTGAGTGAGAAAGTGTGGGAGTGTGTGGGAGTTTGTGTGAGCGTGTGCGAGAGTGTGCGAGCGTGTGCGAGTGTGTGTGAGCGTGTGCGAGTGTATGCGAGTCCGAGCAAGTGCGTGTGCAGGCGAGTGCGTGCGAGTGTGGGAGTGTGAAAGTACGAGTGAGTGCGCGAGTGAGTGCAAGTGAGTGAGTGCGTGAGAGTGAGTGAGAGTGTGAGAGAGTGTGAGTGAGTGTGAGTGAGAGTGAGAGAGTGTGAGTGAGAGAGTGTGAGTGTGTTTGCAGCATGACCAAGGGACACATACACAGTCCCTCCTCCCTCCCTCCCAGTATTTCCCTGTAATCCTCCCTCCCACCTCTCAGTGTCGGACACTCACACAATCCTCTCTCTCTCTCTCTCTCTCGCTGGTGAGATCACAACAGCTTCCTTTTATGGGAAAAACTTCCCACGTTGTCCGGGCGGATGGTCCCTCCACTAGTCAGCACGTCCCCAACACACACACAACTCACACACACACAGAGCTCACACACACAGCTCACACAGCTCACAATCACTCACACACAGCTCACACTCACACACATACACAGCTCACACACAGCTCACACTCACACAGCTCACTCACACAACTCACACTCACTCACACAGCTCACGCTCACACTCACACAGCTCACTCACTCACACACATCTCACGCTCACACAGCTCACACTCACACAGCTCACACTCACACACAGCAACAGACATACAGCCATACATACAACCACACTAACACACACAGCCACACTCACATCCACTCATCCACACACACAGCTACACTCACCCACAACCACCCACACACACAACAACAACAAGACTACATTTGTATCGCGCCTTTCACGTCGAGAGGACGCCCCAAGGCGCTGGACAGTGCACAGTATTTCAGACCTAAACTGGGGTCGGGGAGGGGGGAGGGGGAGAAGGGAGGGGAGGGGAAGGGGGTGTGGCCGATGGCATGGTCGAAGAGGAGGGTTTTGAGGCGAGACTTGAAGGAGGATAAGGACGGGCTAAGGCGGAGTGACTGGGCGATGGAATTTCAGAGATTGGGGGCAGAGTGGCTGAAGGCTCTCCCGCCAATGGTGGGACAGGTGGGTCGGGGACATGGAGCAGGTCAGAGCCGGCTGAGCGGAGGGAGCGGGCGGGTTGGTAGGGGGTTAGGAGGTCACAGAGGTAGGGTGGGGCGAGGCCATGGAGGGCTTTGAAGGTGAGGACCAGGATCTTGAACTGGATCCTCTGAAGGATAGGGAGCCAATGGAGTCGGGCCAGAGTGGGGGAGATGGGGTCATGCGGGAGAGGACACAGGCTGCAGAGTCCTGGGTTATTTGAGGTCTGTGGAGGGAGGAGTTGGGAAGGTCGGCAAGCAGGGCGTTTGCATAGTCGAGCCTGGAGGTGATGAAGGCATGAACAAGAGTTCCAGCGGCCTGAGGGGTGAGGTAGTGGCGGAGTCGGGCGATGTTACAGAGATGAGAGAAGGCAGAGCGGGTCATCACTTGGATATGGGGAGGAAAAGACAGTTGAATGTTGAACAAGACCCCTCGGTTCCTAACTGGCTCGTGAGTTGTAGTGAGCGACCATGGAGGTTGATGCTGCCCCAGAGCCTGAGGTGCTGAGGCGCTGGTGTGAGCCATTCAGGAGGGCCTCAGTCTTGTTCACATTCAACTGCAGGAAATTTGCCCTCATCCAAGACTTGATGTCCGACAGACAGTCTGTCAGGTCAGCAGTGGTCCTGGAGTTGAGGGTGGGGGCAGAAAGATAAGAGTTGGGTGTCATCCGCGTACATGTGGAAGTTGACCCCATGTCTGCGGATTATGTCACCGAGGGGGAGCATGGAGATATTAAAGAGGAGAGGGCTAAGGACGCCAGACGTGACAACCAAACACACACACCCACAGCCACCCACACACAACCACACACGCACAGAGCCACCCACCCACACACACACAGCCACCCACACAAACAGAGTCACCCACACACAGCTACCCACACACACTGCCACTCACCCACACACCGTCACACACACACCGCCACAGACACAACTATACATACACACCACCACTCACACACACAGCCACACATCCGCAGCCATTAATACATCAATTCATATACACAGTCATTCATACACACACACAGCCACTTATACACAAACACACACAGCCACTTATACACAAACACACACAGCCACTTATACACAAACACACACAGCCACTTATACACACAGCCACTCACTCACACACAACCACTCGTATACACAACCATACAAAGGCAAAACTCTAAAAAGCCTTACAAGGCTTCAACTCCCTTAGATATGTCCCTTGTTGCCCCAAGGAGTTGTAAGGAAGTGTTATTGATCCGCTGGAACACAAAGCAGAAGAGGAGACATCCCTTTGATAATCCCTCGTCCCAGTTTAGAGCAGGTCTTACGGTTTCATACAACCCCCCAGTCTTACTTGTATTTTGCTCGTTTCTCACGTTAACTCATGTTCCCCCATTGGGGAGGTCAGTCTCTACAACCACCTGCTGCTTGGCTAGTTCTGAGATTATTAAATTCAAACTCACTTTAACAGATGTTTTGCTGAGAGAGAAAGAGGAAAGGCAAAGAGAAAGAGGTAGTTTGACCATAGTGTGACTTTGCCGGATACGTCCACATCTGCTATCTTTAAAGATTTTAATTGCTATTATTTTCATACACCACTGATGCTGGAATGGAATGTTTAACTTCTTAGCAACTTGAGATCCTGTAGTGTAGTGGTTGGTGCGTTTGCAAGCGAAAGGACCCGGGTTCGATTCCCGGACAGGGCAAAATCTTAGGCAAGTTTCCTTTACTCTACATGACTGTTTCGTTAGCAGAGGTACCCAGTTGTTGGTCGATTGGTAGGGGTGATGATGCCTCCATGNAAAAAAATATTTGGTGACTCACGCCATGACTGTTTGTGGAACACTGCTGTGTGCAATTGGCTGCTGCGTTTCACCCACAAAATATACAGTCAATCCACCGTACTATGTATTCTGTGAAGCACTTTGAGACGTCCCAATGACATGATAAGACACTATCTCAAACGCAAAGATTGTTATTATTATTAAAACTTTCTCTAATGCCCAATTTCTACTCCTCAATAAATGTGCTGAACTCACTGGCTGCGATTCATTTTTCTAGCCACAAGTTTTAATATTTAATATAAAAGCATTTTGCTTCTGCGTTTTTACATAATTCTCATAATAATTTATTCCTTTACTCTACTTTACAGTATATGCTGTTGAATCCCTTTGATTTTTTTTGGGGGGGGGTTTCTGTCTGATACCTGTGGAAATCCATGCTTAAGAGCATCCAAACAAATCTGAGAATTCCTTGCATCCCACCAACACATGCAAATATCTTAGATTGTTGGGATGGAAGCGCTTAGAGAAGTCCTCATGACGTCTCAAATTAAGCAGTTATTATGACAGCATTAGTAATATCATGTAAATTCACGTTTAAGGCATCACCAATTATAAGATGTTGAAAGCACACCCTTATCCTTAACTTTAAGCCCTCTGGGATGCTACCCGGCGAGAGAGGCGCTATACAAATGCAAGTTGTTGTTGACTTGCCATTTCTAGACTTGTTTTAAACTGTTAACCATTTTCCTCCAAAGGCCAAATATTCATTCCAGAGAGTAAACAGTTAAGTTTGCATCAGGGAAGCCCAATTCTTTCCAACTTGCTCCTCATGTTACTTTCTTTTTACAACAACAAATTACATTTGCACAGCGCCTTTGACATCGGGAGCACATCCCAAGGTGTTGGACAGTCAGGGATATGGACAAGAGCTGGGCATTGGGATGAGAAAGGGGTAGACGGCAGGGGTACAAGGGTGACCGAAGGCGCGGTCGAAGAGTAGTATCCTAGATTAACCCTTGGCCTGTTTAAACCACAGAAAGACAATATCTGCTAGCCTGAAAAAAAAGGTTGGAATTTGTGAGTTTGTTAGCGTTTGAATACAACACCACTTAACAAGAATACCTTACACAATGCCTATTTTAAACATTCCCTATCTGTTCCCTATCCGGGTGATAAGTAGATTTTAAATATGATCATTTGGGCCTTAGATAGGATTAAGAAACCCCACTGCCGTGTGACATTTAAAGTAGGATTATAATTAAAGTAGAGCACAGCATTAATGTAATCATTCAAGGAATACAAGTCTCCGGGTCTTTTCTCCTTAAATGTGAAGCATTCCTCTCGGAATCCTAATTATGCAACCCAGTGCAGTAGTTAACGCATCTGTTCAGCACAAGAGCCAGCTACAGTTATGCTTCGGAAAGTAATTCCCAAGATCTACTGAATAACACGTAAACTCTTTTGAGTTAATATCTTTTTTCGCCTTCACCCCAGATCTTAAAACACCACTTTAATATGCGCACTCCTCCAGAAACACCTCCATTTATTAAGTATTTCAAATTCGCCATTCAAGTCTGCAGTTCAAACTCTCTTGATGCGATTTACTGTATTTTCAAAACGTTCAGGTGACAGTGCATCAGAATTGCCCTCAGCAATAGTCAGCCTGTGGTTATTTGAGGTTAATCAGTGCAGGTGTTTTAAACAACAGTTCAGGACAGTCATAGCGTAGCTTCAAATCCTTTGGCTGCATAAAGCAAAAGTGAAATCACAACACCCACAACCCCAATACTTTGTTTCAATACTGTCATGGACTTCGTCATTAGTACGTTTCCACTTTGAATGGGATTTGTAATAATAATAATAATGATCCTTGCATTTGACGTAGGTCCACATCATGTTGTTGAGACCTGTCAAAACGCTTCACAGAATAAATATACTGTCGGGTGAATTGACTGCATTTTTCGGGGTCGAAACGCGGTAGCCAATTGCGCACAGGAGTGACCCAGACGGTCGTGGTTTGAGTGACCAAATTATTATTACTATTATATTTTTTGGAAGGGATTATTACCCCTGCAAAAGCGAACCGCCAATCGACTTGCCTTGAGATACATATAATAATAATCCCTGCATTTGATATAGCATCTATCTTATCACGTTGTTGAGAATGTTTAAAAGCGCTTCACAGAATATGCTGTAATATATAAATATACACACACACAAAATGTAAAGGAACTTATCTCGAATCACATTCGCGTCACAGAATAAAAGTAAACTTAACCACAAGGGGACAGTTGTGTGCATCCCCATCCCCGCCCCACTGTGTGTGGAATCACTTTCAATCACTGAGCCAAAGCTTAGCTTCACTTGAACAGTCAAAGAAAGTCATTGCAAAGAAAAAAAAACAGTGTATGTATCGGTTTTTCAAATACATTTATTCATACATTTCTTAAATATAATGAAACTTTTTGTGCCTCCCAGTTCTCCGAAACGAACATAAAAAATTATATACTTTATTACAAATGGTAAACTTAGAGTCCTTCAATTTATCTTATTTACAAGAATATTTGGGTCCAGCAGCCCCTCTCCTCTCCCCTCCCCTCCCTCCCTCCTCTTCTTCTTCCCAGCCCTCCCCTCTATTTTTTTTAAAAAAAAACAAAACGAGCAAAACATAAAAAATAACTTACAAAGGAAAGGCGGTCAACTTAAAGCGCTGGTGTTTTGTTGCCAGGAAAAAAAAACTTCCGTGGAACAAAACGGATTATGTACATTTATTTCTAAGGTCCATGCAAAACTGAAGCCAAACAAATGACTTGATATGTTTTTTTTTCCCCCCAATGTTGTTGTTGTTGTTGTTTAAAAAAAGAAACAACAGATTGCATTTTCTTTTCAGTCATCAAATGGTCTCTTCTTTTGCAATCTCTCTCTCCCCCCAACACACACACACACACACACACACAGACTTTCTTCCACACTCACACCCCCCCCTTCACACAACAGGAGGCAAACCTTTTACATTTCCTCCCTGTTTAATCTTTCTGTCAGTCACTTAAACTCAAGTCCTCTTCTGGGTTCGCTTATTGGGTTGTTCTCCCCCCCACTCCCTCCCCCCCAACACGCACACTTCTTCCCCCCTTTTTTCACTCCCTCCCTTCTTTCTCACTCTTTCCCCACTCTCTCTCCCATTCCTTTTCACACTCTCCCACTCTCTTCTCTCTGCACTTCCTTCTCTCTCTCTCTGCAGCCCTCTCTGCACCCCCCTCTCCCTCTGCAGCCCCCCACTCTCTCTCTGCACCCCCTATCTGCACCCCCCTCTCCTCTCTGCACCCCCTCTCTCTCTGCACCCCCTCTCTCTCTGCACCCCCTCTCTCTCTCTGCACCCCCTCTCTCTCTCTGCACCCCCCTCCTCTCTGCACCCCCTCTCTCTCTGCACCCCCCTCTCTCTGCACCCCCCTCTCTCTGCACCCCTGCACTCTCTCTCTGCACCCCCCCTCTCTCTCTCTGCACCCCCTCTCTCTCTGCACCCCCCCTCTCTCTCTCTCTGCACCCCCCCCTCTCTCTCTCTCTGCACCCCCCTCTCTCTCTCTGCACCTCCCCTCTCTCTGCACCCCCCTCTCTCTCTGCACCCCCCTCTCTCTCTGCACCCCCCCTCTCTCTCTGCACCCCCCCTCTCTCTGCACTCCCCCCCTCTCTGCACCCCCCCCCTCTCTGCACCCCCCCTCTCTCTGCACCCCTGCACTCTCTCTCTGCACCCCCCCCCTCTCTCTTCACCCCCTCTCTCTCTCTCTGCACCCCTGCACTCTCTCTCTGCCCCCCCACCTCCCTGTGGATTGCCGCCCCCCCCCTCCCCCCCCGCGGGGGGCGGTCAGAAGGTCTGCAGTTGTTGGGTTAACATGAGTTGACAGCCGCTGGTGACGTGGTTCATGACCTTCTGCTTGAGTTGGGCCACTTGCTCCCGCAGGAGGTTGGCGGTGGAGGACAGCTCCGAGTTCTGCGACTTGAGGCTCTTGACCTTGTCCTCCAGTCTGGCGATGCGCTCCAGCTTCCTCTTCCTGCACTTGGAGGCGGCGATGCGGTTCCTCATGCGCTTCCTCTCCGCCTTGATGCGCTCCTGCGACTCCATGTCGATGGGCGACAGCGGCGGCGTCTCCCCGGACATCTCGGGCACAGTCTGAGGCTCTTCCTTCAGCGCCTGGAGCCTGGGGTGCAGCTGCCCGGGGAGCGGGGCGCCCGGGGCGAGGGGCGGGGGCGGGGGCGGGGGGTGCTGGTGCTGCTGGTGCTGGTGGTGATGGTGATGGTGATGGTGCTGGTGCTGAGGCTGCTGTTGGGAAGGTGTGTAGTTCATGTCGCCGCTGTAGCCGCCGATGGCGTTGGGGTTGAAGTTGCTGAGGTTGGCGTAGACCGGCGGCTCCTGGTGCAGGTTGGAGTTGTACGGAGGTGCGGAGTTGGGCAGAGAGGACCCGGGGGTCGGGGTCGGGGTCGGGGCTGAGGTCGGGGCCGGGCCCGGGGCCGGGGTCGGGGTGGTCCCCGCGGGCGGGGTGCCCGGGCAGGTCGCCGCGGTGGGCAAAACGTTCTGCTTGTGGAGCTCCTCCAGCGCCTTGACGAAGCCCTCGGCGAAGCCCTCCTGCTCGTCGGTGACATTCCGGGGGCAGAGGAACTGCGTGGGGGTCGGGGTGGTGGTGACCATCCCGTTGCTGGACTGGATGATGAGCCGCTCGAGCTCGGGGGAGGCCAGTTTCAGGAGCCCCACGTCCGGGGACGTCAGGATGCCTTCGGCGCCCTTGTTCCTCAGGTGGGGTTTCAAACTGCTGTTGGGGTCCGACAGGTTGAGGGTCAGGTTCTGCTTCAGGAACTTGGGGCTGTATCCATAGGCAGCGCTCTCCGGCTGCCCGAAGGCATCGTCGTGGTAAAAAGGCTGCTCCATCCTCGTAGACATAGAGAAGGAACAGTCAAACCAAACTGCCCAAACTCTCTGGGTCTCTCTCACTCTGGGTCTGGGGCTGTGTGTGTCTCTCTCTCTCTCTCTCTCTGTCTCTCTCGGGAGTGCAAAGTCTTTCCCACTCGGGGGGTCACCAAAAGACAACTGCAGCGAAAGAGTTTCAAAGCAAAGTAACTGTGCAGTCTGTCTGAAGCCAAGAGGTCTTCATGTAGAAGTCGCTTCTTCTTCTTCTCCTCTCCTCTCTCTCTCTTCTCTTCTGTTCTGTTCTGACTCACTCCTCCCCAAACCCAAAACAAATTGGCCTTCTCCGGCTCCAACTGTCCTTTTTTCTTAGGGGTGGGGTGTGGGGTGTGGGTGGGAGGGGGGGAGTTGGTTGGTTGGTTGAAAAAAAAATCACACACACAACAACACACAAAAGTTGATACGAGCAGCAAAGTAATAAGTAATAATAATAATAAAAAAAAGTCCTTCTCTGGGGTTTTTGGTAGTGGTGGTGGTGGTGGGATGGGGAGAGGAGGAGGGGTGGGGGTGGGGGTAGGGGGGGGGTTAGGGAGGGGGGGGGGGGTGGGGAGGGGAGGGGGGGAAAGACAAAAAAAAAACTCCTGTACAAAAAAAAATTGTACAAATTTAAAAACAAAAACAAAATCCGACCTTCCCCCTCCACCACCACCACCACCACCACCGAGAAAATAAAATAAAATAAAATCCCCTTTGGGCCAGAGAGGGAGAAGGAGGGAGGAGGAGGAGAAGGAAGGAGAATAAGCAGAAGAAGAAGAAGAAGAAAGAGCAGAAGAAGTTTTTTAAAAAAAGAAGAAAATGTTACAGGTGTGGGGTCAGACCAAAGGGGTTACCCTCTGAGAAGAAAAAAAACACCACATATAATAAAGTCTGTCAGTCTGTGTCTGTCTGTGTCTGTCCTCTCTCTGTGTGTGTGTGTGTGTGTGATACACAGTGCGGTGCTGCAGTCGGAGTGACCCGCGCCGCTGCTCTGCTGAGAGAGTGATCAGTGAGGAGCGTGGAGTCCGGTCGGGGCTTATCAGCCGCTCGTCATGAACCCGAAATAACCATGATGTCACCGCGCGGCGCTCCCATTGGCTGATCATTACGTGGTGGGCGGCGACAGAAGGGGCATGTTGCCCCGGCAACGGCCCCGCCCCCCCACGCCCCCCTCTTGGCTCCTCCTCCCCAGTCGGCCCCCGGCCCCGCCTCCCCCCCCCAACACACACACACACCGCCTCCCGGGCCGAAGTGCACGGCGGGATGACGTAATGGGCAGGCGGGTGGAGCAAAGGGGGGGGGGGAGGGGAGAGAGTGGGCGTCAACCGATCGAGCGAGGTCGCTGCCGGATTGGGCGGGTTTTGACGCCCAATTGGGCGGGCGGCTGTTTTGTGTGTGTGTGTGTGCGTGTGCGTTTTAGGCCGCTGTGTGCGTGAAAAAAAACACCCGGCTCTCGGCGGGGAGCGGGAAAACACGTCCGTCCGTCCGTGTTGTCCGCAGCCACCCACCCACCCACCACCTTTGAAGATCATTCTCTTACAGTTTACCCCCCCGCCGCCACCTCAAAAGCCACTGAACTTTTCCGATGCAAAACTCCGCGTACGGCGCCGAACAGCGGGGCAGCCGCACTCACGCCCTCACGCTGACACGCGCGCGCGCGCACGGTGTGTGTGTGTGGGGGGGGGGTGGGGGGTGAGTGGGTGGTGGAGGTGTCGCTGGCGGTGGCGAGGCGGGATGACGTCATGTATTTTCTGGAAGGTTCCGGTCACCCCGGCCCCGCCCCTCCCCTCCCCCGGCTCGAGGCGGTGCGGGCGGCCCCGGGCGGGGAGGCGAGTGGCGCGAAGCCGCGGAAATAATGTTTAAAGTAGTGCTTTTATTTGAGTTATTATTTCCCCCCAACACCCCCCACCCCACACCCCCACCCCCCACACCCCCCCCACCACCCACAACCCCCCCCACCCTCCAAACACCCCCCCACCCCACTCCCACCCACCCACACACACCCCACTCCACACACTCCACCCCCCCCCCCCCACACCCTCCACACACCCCCCCCCCCCACACACACTGCCCTTCTCCCCCTTTTTTGTGTGTAAATCACTTACGAAACGTATAATAAAACTCGGTTTTAATATATATATATTAATGTGTGTGTATATATGTCCTTTTTTTTTCCTTCACAAACACCGCGCGGTTTTTTTTTCTTTTAAAAAAATATTCAAATGATCTATTGATCGATCGATCGATCGATTTTCTGAGCCGTTTATATTATTTTTTTCGGATGGTATCGATCCAATTGATCGATCGGTTGATGATTGGAGTGACGGGGCGGGGCCGGCCGGGCCGGGGCCAATCAGAGCCGGCGCCGCGCTTTGATTGACGGGGCCCCCGACCAATCGCGCGGGGGAGGAGGCGGGAGTTCCCCTCCAGTTCGGTTGTGGCGGTCTCGGCTCCAGCGCGTGTGTCGGGTCGTCCGGACAGACGTCTGAGAGCGCCTCCCAGGATACGCTGCAAAGTGGAGTGGCTGTGTGTTTTGTGGGTGGAACTCGCGTCTTTAAGGTTATAATCGTCCACATTGTTTAAGAGAGGCCGCCCCCCCCCCCCCCCCCCCGCCAGGCTTCAGGGCACTCAGAGCTCTGCAGCTCGTGCACTGTCCCGCACCGGGGGCTCCGCGCCCACATCACTCCCTCCCTCTCCCTCACTCCCACCCTCACCCTCTCCCTCACCCTCACTCCCACCCTCGCCCTCTCCCTCACCCTCACTCCCACCCTCGCCCTCACTCCCACCCTCTCCCTCACCCTCTCCCTCACCCTCACCCTCACTCCCACCCTCGCCCTCACTCCCACCCTCGCCCTCGCCCTCACTCCCACCCTCGCCCTCGCCCTCACTCCCACCCTCACCCTCACCCTCACTCCCACCCTCACTCCCACCCTCACCCTCACCCTCACTCCCACCCTCACCCTCTCCCTCACCCTCACTCCCACCCTCGCCCTCACCCTCACTCCCACCCTCCCCTCACCCTCACCCTCACTCCCACCCTCGCCCTCACTCCCACCCTCTCCCTCACCCTCACTCCCACCCCACCCCTCCCCTCGCCCTCACTCCCACCCTCACCCTCACCCTCACTCCCACCCTCGCCCTCACTCCCACCCTCGCCCTCGCCCTCACTCCCACCCTCGCCCTCGCCCTCACTCCCACCCTCACCCTCACCCTCACTCCCTCCCTCACCCTCACTCCCACCCTCACCCTCTCCCTCACTCCCACCCTCACCCTCTCCCTCACCCTCACTCCCACCCTCTCCCTCTCCCTCACCCTCACTCCCACCCTCGCCCTCACTCCCACCCTCTCCCTCACCCTCACTCCCACCCTCACCCTCTCCCTCACCCTCACTCCCTCCCTCACCCTCACCCTCACTCCCACCCTCACCCTCACTCTCACCCTCGCCCTCGCCCTCACTCCCACCCTCGCCCTCACCCTCACTCCCACCCTCGCCCTCACTCCCACCCTCGCCCTCACCCTCACCCCTCCACCCTCGCCCTCACTCCCACCCTCGCCCTCACTCCCCACCCTCGCCCTCACTCCCACCCTCGCCCTCGCCCTCACTCCCACCCTCGCCCTCACTCCCACCCTCGCCCTCACTCCCACCCTCGCCCTCACCCTCACTCCCACCCTCGCCCTCACTCCCACCCTCGCCCTCACCCTCACTCCCACCCTCGCCCTCACTCCCACCCTCTCCCTCACCCTCACTCCCACCCTCACCCTCACTCCCACCCTCGCCCTCACCCTTGCCCTCACTCTCACTCCCACCCTCGCCCTCTCCCTCGCCCTCTCCCTCACCCTCACTCCCACCCTCACTCCCACCCTCGCCCTCACCCTCACTCTAACTCCCACCCTCATCCTCGTCCTCACCCTCTCCCTCGCCCTCACCCTCACCCTCATTCCAACCCTCATCCTCACCCTCGCCCTCACCATTCACGGCCTCGCTCCCTCCTACCTCTCCAACCTGCTATCCCCCTACCTACCTGCCCATACCCTCCGTTCCTCTGGCTCCGGTCTGCTCCACATCCCCCGCCCCAACCGCCCTACCATCGGTGGCCTTCAGCCTCTCAGCCCCGAGGCTCTGGAACTCTATCCCCCAGTGCCTTTGCCTTCGCTTCCTCCCTTTCCTCCTTCAAGGCCGGTCTCAAGACCTTTCTCTTTGACTGTGCCTTCAGCTCCCCTCTCGACTCTCTACCCCCTCCTCGCTCCCTCCCTTCCCTCCCCTCACCTGACCATTTCCCCCCTGCTCGGGTGCTGACCCAACTGTACAGCGCCTTGGGACGTCCTCCCGACGTGAAAGGCGCTCTATGAATGGAATTGTCTTGTTGTTGTTAAGTTATATGACTCGTACATGTCCCCGAGCCCCGTTCAGTTTCCTACCCCCCCCTCAAAACAACTTACGTTTACATTTGCATTTCTTTGCGCTCGTCGTATTTTATGAAGCAAATCATCTCCTAACTCGTAACGCAAAACTCCCGCGCTTAGCCGGCTGGAGGTGAGGTTCTGACCCGTCACCGCAGGCGCACTTTACCGGCTGCGTCGAAGTAGATGTGCTCAGCGTAGATTATTTGATGCCGAGCTGGAAAGAGAGAGAGGATGTGACTGAAGGCAACGCCGAAGAGGGAAAGTCTTCAGGTGGAACTGAAGACGGGCAAAACGGAGGGATTGAGGCAGGGAGTTCCGTAGATTCGGGGCCAAGTGGCTGAAAGCACGGCCACCATTGGTGGAGTGAGAGTATGAGGGACGTGCCCTGAGTAAGATGAGCGAAGGGGGTAGGTAGCGGAGAGTATGTGAGCAGATGGGAAAGGTAGGGAGGTGCCAGGACATGAACTAAGGGAGACTGAGGTTCTTGAAATCGATGTGTTCTTTGGCAGCGGAGCCTGGTTAGAGCAGTGTTCAGGGAGCGCCACATCATCGGAGATACAGTCATTCAGATGAGACGTTAAACCCAGGCCCCGTCTCGGTCTGTTCGAGTGACGTTAAAGATCCATTGGCCTTATATTTGAAAACAGAAGGGAGTTTCTCCCTGTGTCCTGGCCAACATTCCCTCATAAAATTTGTCATTGTATTTCTGTTCATGGCCTTTTGTGGGATGTTGATTTCTGCATATTGCCATGTTAGCTTACAAATAGTCACTGCACACTTCACAGTAAGTCCTGTGTAATGCTTTGAGACTTGATAACGTGATCAGGTATTATTATTTATTATTAACCTCCTTTCAACATTGTTTAGACTATATAATGTTCGTTCTAAAACAAATGCTCATCTTTTCAACAGTGCAAAGTGTGTAGATGATGCAACTTCTATGCTCATTTATATACATGCAGTATATAATATAAATGTTTTCCAACATTGCATAAAATCTGTACATGATGCAATGTTCGGGACACTAAAAATTCTAATCTATTGTTATCTTTATTGATGGTGCAAAGTATTGTATGTATAGGCATGGTAAAAATTGTTGCCAGTACGCAGGGAAATAGCAGTTCAAATCACAGACTGACATGATGGTCCTTCGTTAAGGATGATGATGAAATGGTAAGCAGAAAGCTGCAATTCAAACCTTATGTACAAAAGGCTGCGAGTTGACATACGGGGACACCCTTCACATATTGGCTATAAAGATTGCCATTGTATTTTATCTCTTTGAGTACTGTAACGTTATTTTTTGTAATTAATTGGAAATGTCAAGCTTAATGGAGCAACATCTTTGAATACTGTTTCTCTTTAACGCTCATATTTTATTTGAAGACTGTGCATCTACTCTGGTAACCTTCGCAACCACTGAAACATGTCCTGTCCAAATCAGGGGGAATCCGTTCTTTATACGTGCGCGATGCAGGAGAAAAAACAGTTGAGTAAGAGTGGACTTTGCACTGATGCACTAAATCTTCACAACTCGGATGTTTTATTTGTGCAAGGTGTAAATTACAAAGAGTCTTGACACGTGCTTATCAATTTGTCAGTTTAGTTTATTGTTGCGATATTCCTATCAGACATTGCACAATTCTGTTTTTATTATCTCAGTACAGTTCTGATCGGGTTTGATGGGCATGTGGAGCTGTAGCATGAACTTACATTTTACTTTGTTTAAGATTTCTATTGTACAGTATTCGCAAAATTGTTTCATACATAACCCACTCTCCCATGTTTCATTCCTACTTTCTCCACCCACCCATGAAGGAAGTCGCTGGGTGCTATTCTGGACTTCCTAAAGTGGACAGTTGTTGCAGATAGTTAAGATTGTAAGTCAACCATGGGTAGCATTATAGCCAAGCCTCATGCCTTGCTGACTGTGCCATGTTTTGACATGGAGATAGGGTGGGCGAGAGAGGCTGGAAATGGATCAAAGCATGTAATCTGTCCATTTTGTGTGCTGTCGGGAAAAATAAATCAGAATCCAAATTTAGAGTTTGATTCCTCTGTCAAATCTACAGTATCGTAGAAATTTTGCAGCACAGTAGGAGCATTTGGCCCACATCTGTACTGGTGTTAGTTCCCCATTGGAGCTATTGACTCTATTTACATTTCCCAGCTTTTTCCCTAGACCATTCAATATTAATTTCCCTCAATTATTTATCTGGGTGGTAAGAAAATTAATGATTAGGTGAACTGTTTGAAAGCAAACATATCTACTAAGTGTTAAACTATCAATCGGCAATGTTCAGAATGTTAACTTTTCACTAGCTTTACTTCTGTCTCAAAAGGTGATTGGTTTGATCAGTGTTTAAACTTATAATACAGCTTTAAAATGTTAACTTATAGAATTGGCAATACATCTAGAAAAATGTAGGTGTGTAATTTGCAACTGTGACATATTTCTAAGAATGATGTTTATTTCTGTAAATGAATATTACCGACCGTCCAATACAGTTATACATTGTGTACACACACTCACTTATAAGAGATGATATTTCAGGTTCTGAACAAATTAATTTGTGAAAAATAGCTAATTTCTAGCATTAATTAATATCTCTATGCGGTAATAAATGTTTCAAGGTACTTGTTTGGAAAGATCATTAGATTTATTAGAGCCTCGGCTAACACTGGGAGCACTGCATTGTTTGAGGTGCTATCTTTCGGATGAGAGGTTAAACTGAGATCCCATCTGCTGTTTTTCAGATGGATTTTAAAGATCTTATGATTATTTGAAACTGAAGATAGTTAGCTTCTCTTGTTATTCAGGCCTCTACATTAATTTAGCATTCACCTCATAGCTACTTGTGGGATCTTGCTCGGGTCCTGATCCCCGACTGTTCAGCGCCTTGAGACGTCTTCCCGATGTGAGAGGCGCTTTACAAATGTAATTTTGTTGTAAATGGCTTCCGCGTTTACCTAATAATAATAATAATAATCCTTGCATTTGACATAGCGCTTTTCATGTCGGGAGGACGTCCCAAAGCACTTCACAGAACACACTGTAAAGTGAATTGACTGTATATTTGTGGGCGAACGCGGCAGCCAATTGCACACAGCAATGTCCCACAAACAGTCGTGGATTGAAAATGACCAATTTATTATTGTTTTTGTTTTGGAGGATTATTATTAGGCTCTGTGTGGAGTAAGGAAACTTGCCCAAGGTTTCGCCTCTGCCTGGAATTGAACTCAGGTCTCTCACTTGCAAAGCGAGTGCTCTAACCACTGAGCTACAGGACCACTGAGCTACAAACTGTCCCCTGCACTTGAGCATAATGAAGGATGGGTACTTTGAAATGCAGTGCTGTATAAACTGATAAGTTTATTTTTTCTGGTGTAAAATACAGGGGAACTTTAAATGTCAATGTGGAAAGTTTTGTTAATTGAGAATTGTTATTTTTTTAAAAAATTCAATGGATTTGTTTTTTTTGTGTGTACTAATGGGTTTCATGCATTAAAAAATGAGTTTATGTCAAAAATAGTAAGTTCCTGTGATTCCAGTCAGCATGACCGTTATTAGCCAGTGACAAGAATGCAAATGTTTTTTTCCAAAATACTTTAATTCTGCTTGCAGACAGAAACAAATATCCACCCTTTTGTAAGTAAAATTATCAGATAATAAATTGTTGCAAGAAAACATTGAGTGTTTTGTGCATTAATTTGTTTTCAAGATCCTCACACCCATACAAATCACTATGAAGACCTTCCTCTTTAACCGTTCCTCCTGTCACCTCCACCTCTCGGCTGCCACTGTTAGGTGACCCAAGATCTATATAAATGCAAGTTGTATTAAATTGTGCAGACAATAGCTTCCTTTTTAAGATATCTTCATTAGAACAGTAGGATATTAATTTAATATTTTAAACTTGAATAAGTTCTGAAAAGCTGGATTGCACCAATTTAGTTTCTAACTTTGTAATTTGTATCCTCTACCTCGTCCTCCTCCCAGACTCTTCTATCTTCTCATTCTCTGTTATATGAGTCTCAGACATCTATGGTTCTATTTTACAGGGCTAATGGGGAGAGTGCGAGGAGTGGAATTGATTTGGATAGCTCTTTTCAAAGAACTGGCACAGACACAATGGGCCGAATGGCCTCCTTCGCTGCTGTATAATTCTATGATTCTATGATCTGTCTGTCCATTGTTGAGAAAATATGTTGCTTATAGTTATTTGATGGTTCAATTGCTGCAGGCTAAATTATTAACATGTGTTGCAATGTTTCACCTTGCATTTTGGCCAAGCTTGGAGATGTGTTGCTCATTTAAAAAAAATCCTTTGAAAGCTGCTTGGTTTGTGCAGATTCCTGTCACTGTGGGTTGACTGGTCTATAGATTTTCAGATTATACGCTGGTAAAGCTACTCAAAGATCGCGATCTCTTAATTACCATAATATTAATCTATATTACCTATTAAAATACATATAAATAACATTTTAAAAAATGATCTATGGCTAAGTCATGTTTTTTTTCTTGTTTCTGTTTTCCTTATTTCTTATTTTTATTTAAACTTTTTTAACTACTGTATTATTACTATTTTAAAAGTTGGTTGCACCCTCACCGATGGGTAATGAAGTCGTGGGTTCCAACTCCACTGGATTTGAGCTCATAGTCAAGACTGACATTCAAATACTATATGCTCTGGGACGCTACCCCGCGTGAAGGGCGCTATATCAATGCAAGTTTTTTTGTTGGATGGGCCATGTTTCAGCCGAGTCATTGAACAGGTGTTGTCCACCTCATCAGATGAACGTTTAAAAAAAACGAACACAGTTTGAAAACCTAAAAGACTTTATCCCATGTCCTGGCCAACAATCCACTACCAGGGTGGTCCAACCTTTCCACTGATGCCCTGTTTGTGTACCATCCGCAGGCCGCATAAGCAATATTTTTGTGTTTCCCTTCTAAACACATAACAACATTTACGGGTTATAGAAGGAGTGGGTGGATGAGATGGAATTGAGATGGGGGAGGGGGATGAAATTGACCCGTGGGCTGCCAGTTGGACCACCCTGCGAGGTAAATTGTTCATTGCGTGGCTGTTTGTGGAATATCACTGGGGAAACTCTGCCACATTTGTTTACAAATGGACGGTCACTACATTTGCCAGTAATTACTTGTGAAGGGCTTTGAGATGTTTTGACGTATAAATGTAACAATTTATTATTTTCATAAAATAAAAGATCTGGTCTGTTGCACTTTATAAAACGATTTCTTAATCAGTACTTTTGTTTTGAGATGAGGACTGAACAATTTTGAGTATTTTGTGAAGATATAGAGGTACTGTAGTTAAGAGAAAACTGAAGATTGATATCGGCATATCTTACTGAGTACTGACAAAGCACTCCCAAAGAATTCCATTGCCCAATATTATCACCTCACTCAAATTTACTAACCCAAAACAATTCTATCCAAGACTTTCGTGCTAATATGACGTGCACAGCTGACTGTCTACGTACCAGATCCAATGGTTCCGCAATTAGAATCAAAAAGGGTATTGTATATGACTAGCGTATCTTTGGAGTCTTTCATTCTATTGAATAAACCATTTCTTCCATGTGTGTATATTGATTGTACTATGCATATTTTTGTAGTCACAACACTTCACAGTATATTCTGTGAAGTGGTTTGAGACGTCTCAAAGACGTGATAAGGCGCTATATCAAATGTAAGGATTATTATTATTAAAACGATTGTAAGGACATTGGCATTGAAAACTCGAACACTGCAATTAATATTCCGAATAGCAATAAAAAGGAGAAATCATTTTATAGATAAAATGTATGTGAAAATGCAAATTTCATTGGGTGACTACAAATTCTACCATTAAACACTGTAGCCTTCTCTCAGGATTTGTGGTAATCTGAAACCTGAGCTATTCTTAATGATTCTGCATCCCAATATGATCACGAGGTGATCTCATGAATCATGTTCCTTTGAAGATCTACCAATAAACAAGTTTATATTAGAAGTTGCTGTTTGAACCGACCACATTAAAATATCCTATAAAATTGAAGTAGCAAATTACCTTCCATATCTTTCTTCTGAGTAATTTTTGATTTTGTCTTTGGTATTGCCAAAAAATATCGTGTATGGTGCTCACACCCAGTCACTGGGGGCAGGCAATCATCCCACTCAGCTCCTGTTAACCCTGCAAGCCAAAGCCCTGATCGGTAGGGTGGTCCAAGCTGGACAAGCAATGAGAAAGCTTGCCAGACAGCAATATCGATGGTGGTTTTAGACGGTTAGACTCCAGCAGTATCCCAATGCACACTCTGGAATCCGCAAGCCTTGGCTCTTACCAATCGGCGTCTTAATACTTTCCGGAATTAGGTAAACAGGATGTGTCCCACCAGGGAGAGAGTGCGTATTCCATTCCAATAATCTGAAATTTGCGAGTGTAGGTGGGATGCGTGGATTTTTCAGTTTGGTTTGGAGTCACTTAAGCGTTGGGCATGAGTTTCTGCATGTGCCAGCTAACCAAAAAAAACCCCAGTAATAAGCACTTAATCAAAATAAAACAATATTACACATTTTGGGCAGTTATATAATAATAATCGTTGCATTTGATATAGCGCATTATCATGCTATATAATAATATATAATAATCAGTTGAATATAAAAATCCTCCATGGTAAAAATGTCTGCCTGCATTTTACTGTACTTTGTTTTTTCAAAGAACATATTCCGTGGTATAATACGCCAGTATCCTGTTTTTATTTTGCTTATTGGTTGCTGCTGTGAAATGGAACGTGCATTGCTGAAGTTACCTCAGAACTTGGTGTTTTTTTTCCCCTGAAGAAGAATATAACCCCCCAAGTTCATCTCAGGATTACTTTTGCTTTCATTTAGGTGTTTTCTCCCCTCTCTCCAGCAGAGCTCTCTTTGTCGAAACCAACCACACCCTCTTGCTCCTCCCTCCATTTTCACCGTGTTGAAAATAAAACTTATCACACCATCTACTACTCTTAACTCCTTCGTTCGCAGAACATCCAAGATCAGGGAGCTCCTCACCTCACATGGTCTTCTATTTCTCCTACAATCTGGACATTGCAAAATCCAAACTTGGTATACTTCACCACTGGTTCTTACTATTCTTTCCAATTTTGTTCACTGTTGATGTCTGGTTCATTCCCTTTTAATTCCTGTAACACTTGAGTGTCAGACCTGTGGTGGAAATGCACCCATCAGAGGGAGGATCTCATCGCTGGGTATGAATTCACTCCAGCTATTAATTGTTTGAGATATTGTGAAAACACTACTTCAGCGAGCGAGTAAATGTGTGGAACAGGCTTCCCAGGGAGAAAGTGGAAGCAGAAAGTGTCGCTTCTTAAAAACAAATTAAGGCAGATTTTTGTTAGGAAATAATATCTCAGGATACAGTGTATAGTTTGGGGATATAACAAGTGCATGCGACTGCCAGGATGGTGGAAGGCGAACTGGATGGACCTTGGTCTTCCACCTCGCAAATCCTTATGACAAGGCCCTGGAAGCTCTGGAGAATAGAAGCCAGAGGAGGAATTGAGGGAGTTCACCCTAACAAAATTGCCCGTAATCTTAAAATAATGGATATGTTTGGTATCCCCAAAATAGCCAGATGCATGAGAGAAAGTAAACCTGAGAAATGATGAGATGTAATGTTTTTGGCACCACTGCATGTCAACCCAACCAAATATTACTTTCTGGGAAAATCCTATTAAAACTACTGTTAGTCCTGCCATGCCTTGGCCTTACGACTGTGTTTTAAAGTAAACATGTTTGAATGAAATGAATACACTGAAAGATGTGGGCTGGATATCCGGGAGATACATTGTGAATCTGGTACATACAGCACTGCATCAGTTCAAGACCGTTGAGAAGGGAACCCAACAGTCTTATTCTCTGCACGTCACATACTCTGTTTTATTAATTCCCGGCAAAGTCCAATGTTAACTTGCTCACTCTCTCTCTCTCTCTGTGTGTGTGTGTGTGCTGTGTTCTGGCCAAACACCTGTTTCTTATGGCAGCTACACAAACCGAGGTCATTTTAAATCTCAAAATATCTTCCAAGATTGTATTTACTGCACTGGTTTTTGTGGAATGTGGGAGCACCTTGGGTTGCAGGAAGAGACCTCCCTGGGGCGGTGATGGTTCCAGCAGCAGCTGAGAGCATATCTTGTGTTTCGGGTCAATATAAGGCCATCTCCGCGCATTAACAATGTCCTGGGTAGGACTGCGGGGTCTTGCTGTGTGGATTGACAGCAGTGCTTACAAGAGCTGACTGCTTCTTGTGACGGCGAGCTTATGAGATCTTAACTCCCCAGCACTTACTGTTTCTTTAGGGCAATCAAACCTGTTTTGATCGCACATTAGAATAAATGCAAACTTGCTCTAAATGTGAACTTCAACAATCCTAAGCTCCCAACATATCTAGAAAAAACAGAAGCCGTTTAGCCTGCGGGCGGGAGGTTAATCTCCAGCGTTTTATTTTCATTGAGCTTTCAATTACATTACACGTAGTCATTTGTAAATCGTGGTAAAGTGGAAAGGACAGCGGACCTGAACCTGAAGAGTTTGTGATGGTGACATTTTCAGGTACTTGCTAGGTGTGAAAACTTTGAAAAAGCAAATGGAAATGATCTGCTGTTGATCGGCCAGGCTCTCGTGCACCGCAGTTTCCTTCAGAAGATTTTTTTTTACACAGCGTCTTCATCTTGAACTCGGTCCAAATAACTGTTGTTTGGATCCAGACCACATGTGAAGTTTTCTTAAAAAGGCAGCGTCCCCCTTATCGTTTCACTTATTTATCATATTCTTGACCAGGGAAGCACTGAAGGTAAATTCTGCGAGTTGAAGACTGATAGTGTTATGCATTGTGTGCCATAGTTTTGTGCTTTCAATCATGCGTTACCATTTTAGTGGGACCCACACAGTGTCACAGCTGCAAATTTGGTAAGAGTTTTCATTTGGACTCTGTTGGGAAAGGAAATCTCGGTTCCAAGTGTATGGTTTGTCACTTTACCAAATTTAAACTACTGACCTAAATTCCTTTATGTGTAACTTGCTGTATAAAAAAATATATACGCAATCATCTTTCAGCCCCTCCCACCACCCTGGGTTGAGATTTCTCTGTGCCTCTTGGTTCTGCAGAGAAAAGTGCAAGGTAGTTGGGATTACACTTTAGAAGGGTAAATGTATCTGAAATGATCTGGTAGAATTAGCGCAAGGCACAACACTTTGAAGACTTCTCCAGTGACCAGCCGTATTCATAATATATCAATAATAATCCTTGCATTTGATATAGCGCCTTATCATGTCTTCGAGACGTCGCAAAGTGTTTCACAGAATATAGTGTAGATGAACTGTATATTTTGTGGGCGAAACATCTACATAAATAGTGAGGAAAAATGTAACATCATGTGAGCTGGGTATGATATTTCAACTTTACCAATGAATTAATATCACAGACCTGAAACTATTAAAACTATCCTTTCAATTTAAATTAACAACGACTTGTACTTATATATCTCTCTTCATTTTGGATAACTTCACGGAGTGCTGTAAACTGGTGGGTTTGACACTCAGCAAGGGGAGAGGTGACCACAGTGCAGTTGGAAAGGAATAATAATAATAATAATAATAATAATAATCCTTGCATTTGATATAGCGCTTTTCACGTCGGGAGGACGTCCCAAAGCGCTTCACAGAATATACTGCAAAGTGAATTGACTGTATATTTGTGAGAGAACGCGGCAGCCAATTGCGCACAGCAATGTCCCACAAACAGATTGAAAATGACCAATTTATTATTATTGTTTTGTTTTTTTGGAGGGATTATTATTAGGCTCTGTGTGGAGTAAGGAAACTTGCCCAAGGTTTGGCCCTCTGCCGGGAATTGAACTCAGATCTCTCACTTGCAAAGCGAGTGCTCTAACCACTGAGCTACAGGATGTTTTCGGGTGGGATTTGAAGACAGATAGATAGATTAGTCACAATCATTAGCATTGGATTCACCGTTCATCTTCATTTGAAAACAATATAATACAAATTTACATTTATACAGCGCCTTTTATACTGTGAGCACTCCCAAAGAACTAGTAAATGAAATCCTCGCTCTTAACAGCACCAGTGTTCAAACTAATGACTTATGGACATACATACAAAACTATTATTTTTGGAATTTCTAATTAAGTACTGGGCAGAATCACACCTTAAGAATTGCACACATACCCACAGAAGTGTGGCAAAATGGAGCTCGCGAAAAAATCTTGAGGTAAACCCAACTTCCTCTGAAGGTAAATTCGACAAAGATTACCGTGTGCAGGCAGGGTTTTGTTTTGCAGACCTCCCATTTGCTGAAGTGCGAAGAGCAGTGGCTTTTTTGCAACCTTTATTAAACCGAAGTAAACATGTTCTCCCGTTACTGATTCCCTTGCAGCCATCTAACATTACTCACTCTGAATCACTCTTGTAGTAATTCTATCACTTCCATAAAGACTGGTCCATCTTTGATGAAGGCTGTACTGCTGCTATCACCGCTCTGGTTACGTGCTCTTGTTGCCAGCCTGCGTTGGTTAGGGGTGCGGGGTTTGAGGAGAAACGGTGTGTCACAGTGATGCTATCGGTAAATACTACAGTCATAGCTGCCTGAGCTGCCCCTGTGGTGCCGGGTTCTTAACGTTACCAAGTGTGGGATTTTCACAAGATTTCACCAATTTAGTTAGTTTGAGACGTAATGGATGAAACAACAACAACAACTTGTATTTATATAGTGTCCTTCATGCGGGCTAGCGTCCCGGAGCGCTTGACAGTGGGGGAGACTGACCCCAAGCCAAGGGGAGAGGGAGGGGGAGGTGACCGTAAACACAATCATAAAGGAAGGTCTTAAGGCGGAATTTGAAAGTGGGGAGGGAGGGGGGGGCAAGGCACAGGGATTGAGGGAGAGAGTGACAGAGTTTCGGGGCGTAGTGACTGAAAGCTCAACCGCTGATGGTGGAGTGGAGGGAGCGAGGGATGAACTGGAGGCCGAAACAAACCAAAGGGGTCAAATTTATAATACTATATACATTCTGTTCCTTTTTCTGACACATTAAAATTTGTTTGAACCTTACTCCCCAACTAATCTTAGATTCTCACTGCTGTCTTTGGCCCCAGGAGTGGTTATCTTAGAGAGTGTCAATTTGGTTAAGTCTTTGTCTTAGAAAGCAGCTTTGAAGTATAAAAACCTATCACAAAAGAAACTAGCCAGTGCCGTATCTATAATTTATAATCCTTGCATTTGATTTAGCATCTCATGATGTCGGAAGGACATCTCAAAACGCTTGACAAAAATTATTGTGAAATTTATGCCTGCCAACACAACTTTCTATTGAGGCCTTCCAGCACAGAATCGTGGCCTAATTATTACGTGCAGAAAGTTTTAAAATGTGGCAACTCCAGGAGTGGCTTACAAACCTGTCTTGGCAAAAATGACCAACATTAAATCCCATCATATGGTTTTAATTCATTTTATCTGTCAAGTTGTTGAACCGGTAAATGCAGACAAGGTGTTTGAATATCGGTCCTTGGAGACTGCTCTGCAGAAGGATCTGTAAAGTATAAGTGCTCAAATGGGGATGGCACAAAACAAGACAATATTTTCATTCAGTCTATTGGTTGCTCCAATTGGTTGCTCATGTATTCAACCTGCATTTAAAAGGATTCTGGAGGGATTATTATTTTGGATTTGTTACTCTGGATATGGCTGGATTTCAAGAATAAGGATAAATAAATGGAATAAATCTTTTTAATATCTACACCTGAAAAACAAAAATATTTACCAGTTCAAGTTTTCTCTGCAAGATTCAAAGCATCCTCTGGAAACTTTTCTGGAAACTAAATGCTTGTGATGTTTTCAGCTGGAAAAAAGGGACGTAGTTTTTAAAAAAAACGGAACAAAATCTGAGATCTGAAATTTCTGTTGAGTCCTTCAGGCTCTTTGCTTCAAATTTAAAATCCTTTGAAATTTGGGAAAATTCCTCATTCATTCTTAACTTGGAAACTGATTCATTTTTTTAGAACGGTGGGTAAATTGTCTTACAGGCTGAATTTCAGAGTTTTCCTGCACAATTTTAAATTTTAGAACGATAATCTTAAGGCAAAGATGACGAGAAATTTCAATCCTCTGAACTCTCATCATAAGAAGAACATAAGAATTTGCTGAGCGGAAAAAAGACCACGGTCCACCCAGTTCACCTTCCACCATCCTGGCACTCGCTTGACCAGTCGTGCCCCAAACTATATACTGTATCCGTAGATATTATCTTCCAGCAGAAATCTATCTCATTTATTCTTGAAACAAATGACATTTTCTGCTGTCTCCTTAGGGAGCCTGTTCCGTACGTTTGCTACTCGCTTACTGAAGTTGTGTTTCCGCAGATTTGTTCTGAATTTACCCCCCTTTAATCGCAGGCCGTGTCCTCTGGTTCTACTGTTCAGTGCAAAATACTCATGCAATGTTGTACAAGACACTCACGTACAATATTCTGCATAAGCCACCAAAATCTAGAGAGGCAACTGAAAAAACTGAGTGGGTGACAGGTGCACTTAATTACTGATGGGAATGATACTTCCTTTTCAGCCAAACTGAATTGCAAACTCTCAGTGTTTCTTTTTGGCAATTTACTTCCATTCTCGTCTGCTGATGGCAGTAATGGGGTATCAGCCGGTCTCAGTTGGTAGCACTCTCGGTTCTCCGTCAGAAGATAGTGGGGTGAACTCTGTTTACGTTTGTGATATGTGTCACAGCTGTCTTTGAACCTCACCCGAAGTGTGAGTCCAGGTCGATCGAGGGGGCCAGGCGATTTCATCCAATGGACACTACAGTCCTGCCTTCACTAAATGTGCACCTCCAACAAAGAATAACTGGGTAGCGACTGGTAGCCAGAACCATTGCTCAGACATCAGCTGGTGACTGGGCTGAGATCAGACACTAAACCTGTGATTGCTGTTACGGATGATTGCACAATGAGAGCGGGGAACAACTGTATCCTGTGCTTCTCCCCAGGGAAGCCTGTCTGAATCAACAAATGCTGCTTCATTACCCAGTGGAGATGCAGGGAGGAAATCTGTTTGTGGTAAAATGGGACTTTATTTTGCTTTCTTTGACTTTTTTCATTGGCCAATTTCTTCCTGGAGAAACTTGAAACTGGTCCAAACCCACTTCCTTTCAATCATCAGCCTCTCAAACCAAGACGGTGTGTGTCAGTAGCAACAACAGCTGCTACTGGGGAAGATGTACGTGCACCTGGCGAAAGCAAGTGTTGCTTTTTCCCATGTAACCCGTGTGAAGGTATTGGGGAGGAAGTAGGAACTCGGTTGTTAGTCAATTGGCGAATTACTTTCCATGGTAATAATCCCTCCAACAAAAATAATTGGGGGTCACTCAATCCACGACTGTTTGTGGGACACTGCTGTGTGCAATTGGCTGCCGCGTTTCATCCACAAAGTACAGTCAATTCACTTTACAGTGTATTCTGTGTCAAGCTTTGAGACGTCTTGAAGACATGATGAGGTGCTATATCAAATTATTATTTTGAGAGAATGTTTTTGTCCAGCCCCAGTGAATATTCACTGTTGACGCTACGATTTTTCAACGAGCGATGAGTTGGAGATGCCGTTCTTCCCGACTGCAAGAGCAACGATTCAACACTGGATATCAGCATCATTTAAAATTTGTGCTACAAATCTCCGAAATTCTATCCTGTGTGAAGAGCACTAGATAAATGTAAGTTGTTAATGTTACATAGACAGTAGAAAGCAAGGAATTATGATCCTGAAACTATGTACTTTTACTGCATAAGCTCTCAAAATTCTGGCCTGAGACTATCTTGGTCTAATTTGCAGTGTTTCTTAACATTAATCCATATAAGGAATCCTACTAGAAGTCCTGTCAACAGAACTCCGCTCTGGAAATAGATTGTGTTGGAGTGAAGTTCCTGCAGATAGCTGTGACGTACTTCGGTTTACCATGAGGAGTCCCACTTCTGTGATTTGGTTTCTTCATTAAAGAATCCCATCATAAAATCGTGTATTTTAGGCTTCAATATCATGAGCCCATACTTGCCCCACTTTTTGTTTGCTCGGGTTGAAATGCACAGCAGACTTTGCAATGATGTAAAGATTGTCATATTGAAGCCTACCTTTTCCTTGCAGAAACGACACATTTGTTAAGTGCAACTTCAAGTGACTCAGTTAGTGTGTAGACAGATTAAATACTTTCATGCACCAGTTATATTGCACTTCAGAATGTGAAATTGTACCTATTTTAGTCAAATTACAATTAAGTTGCAGAAATGTGTGGTTTTGGCATGTTCTGACCACATCCAGTGGGAATATGACCTCAAGTGACTACATGGTATCACAATACAGTTGCTTTTTAATGCTCCACTATTGTGCAAATCCGCTTGTAACGAGGTTGAGCTGAAGCCTGTTATGCGCTTGTTTCCCAGATGCCATTTTTGAGCTCGAAATGGTTGACGTCGGAATTATTAGGTCACTTCTGACATGACTTCCTGCTTTGCTGTGCGTACAAACTCAGAGTGACCCACAAATCGGCCATCCTTAGCTTCCCAAATTGTCCGCCTGGCTCAGTTGAGGGTGTCAGCTTGGCTGATATGGTAGCATTCTAACCCCTGAGTCAGACAGAGGTTGTGGCAGTGACTCGATGAACTGTCGTGAGGCTATTTTTTTTTACCTCAGGAACATTATAACGAGTGCAAAATGAAACTCCACTGTAGCATTAGACTTACGCAGCACATTTCTGTTCTGTGTGTACAGAGGAATGGTGAAAAGACAGTTCAGAATATTTTGCAGAGCAGTGACTATTGGGAAAGGTTGGTGGAAGCAGATGGTTCAAAAATTCAAGAAGAAATTGGATACTTATTTGCCCCCCAAAAATTGATTGAGCAGGTTTTAGAGAGAGGACATACTGCAGGACTATTATTACTTTGGGACCGACCTTTTCTGTACCCAACATTTTACACTGGATTAATCTCATTGTTCTCTGAACTTTTTCTAAAGTTGGTCAGCTCTGGGGCCTTCCGTATTGAGCTTTCTTTTAAATTCTTGACTGCCACCTCTGATTACACAGCTTGAAGTCCTCTGCAAGCGGAGCACCCAGTGCTCTAATCAGTGGAGGACTTTTCTCGTTCACTCTATTAAATATCTGTTTTCAGTATTTTGCAGAAACCCTGTCTGCAGAAGTGTCATGAAAGCATGAATGTGACTTTTATTTAAATTCCCCTAAACCAAATTCCCCGACCAATCCTTTCTCTGCATTGCATCGAAAGCACGGCATAAGATTGCATTTGGTGAAAGAGGAAATGGTTTCTTATTTAGAATTTCTAGGTGCAAGAATTATCTATATCTTTACTTCTTCAAAGAGGTTTCTTCTTTGCCTGCTGGCCCCACCTCCATCCTGTTCCAAAAATAGATGCTTTTGAAAAAAAATTTTCAGTCATATTTCTGTTCTGAAGCAAATAAGTAGCCCGGCTCCACTGGCTCCCCATCCCTCAGAGAATCGAGTTTAAAATCCTCGTCCTTATTTTGAAAGCATCCAGTCGGGCTCCTCCTTCCTCTACAACCGATTAACACCATACCAACCTGTCCACTCCCTCTGCTTGGCGGGCACCAGCCTGCTCCATGTCCCCACCCTGCCCTATCTGCCCCACAATTGGCAGTCTGCCCCCGAGCTTTTCTGCCCCCAGAGCTCCATCATGGAATCTCCGCCTTGCCCCCTCCGTTGCCTTCTTCAAGGCCGTCTCAAGACCTTCCTCTTTGATTTTGCCTTTGAAAAATACAGTGGCCCTTAAAACAGTAACATAAATGTAAGTCTCTTTCTTGATTTAAAGTCATGATCAAGCTCCAAAAGTCTGAATGGAATAAAGGCACAATTTGCTATGTGCGAATTGGCTGTTGCATTTGCCTCACTCACTGCACTCGACAGTGACTACCTGGGAAGCACTTTGGAATGTTTCAGTGTTTTGGGCACAATTTCAAATGCAAGGATTATTAGCTTATTAGTTGGCTCTGAAGTATTAGATGATAAATTATTTACCCAACCCCATTTTTGAGGTTATTTTCTCCTCTTGAGCCTCTCTCCGCCCTCTCTTCAGCCAATCTATGATAGGAATCATTCCTAAGACCATCGGGTATGAACTTACTCATCGGTGCGAACTCTTGTTGATCTCCAACCAGTTGCTAGCAGCCGCTTATCCAACTTTCCATCCCTCCCTGGCGCCACGCCCAGGATATTCCCACCCTCTCTTGGAGGTTGCTCTGTGTAGGTATGTTCCTGCTGCCAGCCACATTCCTGTGGCTTTGGGGTAGTTGACTTGACCTCTTCACATGAGCTGCAGCCCCTATTAATAGGATGGGAGAGAACTGGGAGTGGTCAAAAATAGTTGTCTCGCGTCAGTCAAGGTTGTTTGTGCCAAGGAATCGGCTTGCAATTGAACAACACATGGCTTGTTCAGTTCATTGGGATTTCTGTTGGTCATGTTTAAATAACCTTTGGTATTATCATATTTGGGGCCTGAGAGATGGACATTTTCTAGTCCTGTGGTCCTGTGGCGTATAAGACGAGTCCAAGTAGTTTTCCTTCATAGAATCATAGAATCATACAGCCCAGAAGGAGGCCATTCGGCCCATCGTGTCTGGGCATGTTTCTGAGCTTCTGGGCCTGAGCAGAGGAACTTCCTTCAGCCCATTTGTGAAATCTCAGGCCAAACAGTGAGGCATTTATGGTAAAAAGGGGAAACAACCACAAGGAGGGAGAGCTCTGGCCTACCCTGACCTGTTGCTGAGCACCTTAGAGCGGAGGCAGCTATGCGGTTTTAGCTGGTTAAGCTCCAATTCACATTCTGGGGCTCTCAAGCCAGGGCTACAAAGAAGCCTACTCCAACATGTCCCGTAACTTTAGGAGAGGAGGGCGAAAAGAGATGCCAAAAGGTTTATAACCATCTGAAAGATCATAGTAGATCATGCTTTCTGTTGGGAGAAGCAGCAGCAACATTGTAATTCTGCGATTATTTCTGTCAACGATGAACCTTAATTACAAGATCTTCACAAACATACAAGTAGGGGAATAACAGGGCTTAATATACGACTGTTTGTCTGCTTAGTCTGGGTCATAGCAGAGAACAGAAATTTCAACTGTATTTTTAGCCTACGAGGCATTCACTACAGTTGACAACGGTTGATTGTAAAGCTCCTTGAGATGTTTTGCCTTGATAAGGCAATATAAAAATGCAAGTTCTTTCTTTCTTGCAAGGTTGAGTGAATAAATTCTACTGTATTTTATTATCTGAAAGTCGGTGTATTCCTGCATTTGTTAGCTCAGCCGTGAGCTGTTTGCATTTCCAAACTATTTATATGTAGTGCCATAAATTCTGTAAATGTGTGATCGGAAAGCAGATTCAACCAGAAAAGTATTGGTTCTTATACTGCAAGTTATGGTGTCTGGAAGATGACTATTCACTTATCATTATCACAGTTATATTTTGTACCTTGATCAGACTGCACAATATTCAGTAATGATGGCTTTTTAGAGAATGCTGTTAAGATTTTTATGTAAACGGACTTTGGCACTCTACACAGGGCTTTTATTCTGATGTGGGTTTGGATTCGATTCAATTTAGAATCGAGCATCATTTTGACTGTTGCAGGATTCCCGAATCAAAGCCATTTAATCCCGGGACCTGAGCCAACCATCCAATCTGGTCTGCAATACAAGGCTATTTTCCCAGCAAACTGGCAACCTCTGCCGAGAACAAATTTGGCAAATCCTTTCACCATTATTATGCGGCCATAGATGGAACGACAAGGATTAACCTGATGCAATATGTGCCATCATTAAAAAACCTGGGCCATAATGGCAAGTACAGTAAATACAGTATACTTCTGATAACTCAGCACTCCGAGGGGGAAGGGCTCAGTGATGAATTATCAGGAGCGGCCAGGTAAATGTATAAATAAATACATAAATAAATGTGGCTGGGATATTGACAGCATGATGACTTAATAATAATAATCCCTGTCATGTCTTTGAGACATCTCAAAGCGCTTCACAGAATATACTGTAAAGTGAAAGGCAAAGTATTGCAGGTGCTGGAAATCTGGTATAAACACAGAAGACACTGGGAACATGCAGCAGGTCAGGCAGCATCTATGGAGAGAGGAAAATTAATTAATGTTTCAGATTAATGACCTTTCGTCAGGACAGTTCTAACAAAAGGTCATTGACCTGAAACGTTAACTAATTTTCTTTCCGCAGATGCTGCCTGACCTGTACAAACACCAAAATCACATATTCCCAGCGACTTCTGTGTTTTTACTGTAAAGTGAATTGACTGAATAGTTTGTTGGTGAAACGACGTAGCCAATTGCGCACAACAGTGTTCTACAAAGTTGTGGATCTGTGGATCGAGTAACCAGATTATTATTATTATTTCAATTTTTCTTTTTTTTTTGTGACAAGTTAAGCCAGGGTCAAGTTATCAGAAGTTTACTGTATTTACCTTGATTTAGGGCCAATTCGGAAGTGGTGCTATTAACAAACTAAAAGTCAATCGAGAGTATCTTTGAGTTGATTGATACTCTAAAGCAGAACAAACATTCCAGAACCTTTATTATATATGTAGCAAGAATAAATGATCAGATAAGATTCTCTTCACTTTAAGAACATGTAGATCGATATCACGCTAAAAATGCTGAACTTTCCCCCGATACAAATATATTAAAAAAAAGGTGGCTGCTCTTGATGAAAGTGGTTGTGTTACTCATTGTGTTACCCTGTAGATCACAGAATTTCCTCTTACTCGTGACAACCCCAAGTTTACTGTTACCAATACAGGAACTGTATCAGCGCCTTGGGACGTCCTCCCGACGTGAAAGGCGCTATACACACGTAATCTTGTTGTTGTTGTTGAACTAGAAGGAATAAATGGGCCCAATAATAAATAGAGGAGTATCAGAAAGACAAATGGGTTTTCAAACTTGTTACAACAACAACTTGCATTTATATAGCCCACCCCCCCCCCCACTCACCCAAGATAGGGTCCCAGAGCACTTGACAATGGCGGAGCACGATGCCGAGCTGGGGGAGGGGTTGTAAGCTCGGTCAAAGGGAAAGGCCTTCAGGCACAACTTGAACATGGGGAAAGAGGGAGCAAGGCGGAGGGATAGAGGAAAAGTGTTCCAGATTTTCGGAGCAGGAGGCCGGAGCGAGTCGAGCGGAGGCAGCGGGTAATGGGTAGGTAATTAATGCTTAAAACTTCCATTTCTTGCACTGGTCCAACATGCGTCTTTCAAAAAAAAACATTTGACACTGGTATCCTAGAGTACATTTACTCAGACCAAAATAACTCCTCAAAGTTGATGCAAAGGAGGCTAGCAAAGAAGAAATTGCTAGTTCTGTAATTCTACTTGTAAAAATCCTGAAGTCAATTATGCAGATAGCATTTAAATTACACACTTAATTTGTTTCTGAAGTAAAGGTTAGGCGAATCACACTGCAATGCTACAGTCTTCACATAATCTGCCATTCTGGGTGAATCAGTAGCTTGTCATTGTCCTCCCACTAAGATCCGCCTACTCACTCTTTTGATCAATTATTGTGCTCTTAAACCATGGCTATTCATCTCCTTTGTGCTGCTCTCAAATTCAGGTTTCCACAGGGCTGGTGAATGGACACTGCTCTATCTCACAGTTCTCCCAGCTGCAACATGTGATACTGAACTTGACCTCCGTTCTGTGCCAATTGCATCCAATTTTTTTCCCAAAAGTAGGACGAGGGCAAGAGCTGTCGTTTGCCTCGTTTGAAGAGGAACCATCTTCCTAAAGGCCTTTCATTACCACTGTTGACAATAAAATAAGCACTTTGTTTCAAATTGTGGGTGGCTTTGAACAAAGGTATTAATTAAAAACATTTATTTTCTTCAGAAGTATCCAGCTCCCTTTGAAGAGGAGAATATTCATTTCAAATCCACCTTGCAAAGCAATCTTCTATTAACTTTTTCTTGTTGCAAATCCACCAGTTGCATTGTCAGATTGATAGGTTTTGAGCCTCTGTTTCAGAAGTATTTAACTAATGCAAAGATTTTTAAAAGCACATTTGATCCAATCCTTCCAGGGTACATATTATCTTCCCATTGCTGCATACAAGCTGATCTTAAATGAGTCAACAATAACAACACATTTTCTCATTGTTGTGGTCTCAACCACTCTCCCAAGTGACTGTTGTACTTGCCTTATAGCCCTGAACCAATGCTGCCCTGGTGTATTACATAGAGTGATATTAATAATAATAATCCTTGCATTTGTATAGAGCCTTATCACATCTTCAAGACTCCCAAAGCACTTCACAGAATATACTGTAAAGTGATACAGTACGGAGTTGGGCCATTCGTCTCAACTAGTCCTTTCTAGTGTTCATACTAAACATAAACCTCCCTCTCCTAATCCCCTATCCCACAACCCTCTATTCACCTCTTCCTCATCGGGTTTCCTCTTTAAACACATTGATGCTTTGTGCTTCAACCACAGCTTCCTGCAGAGAGTTCCACATTCTTACCACCCTCTGCGTGAACAAGTTCCTCCTATACTCCCTTTTAGATTTGCAAGTGGCTATCTTATATTTATGTCCTTTGCTTTGGAAAATACTACAGCATTCTTCTGGATTTGCATTCTCTATCATGTTTTGTTTCTGTAAGTGAGGTTGTAACTGAGGTGTTTCCCATGTAACAAACACAGTACATAGATTTATGAAGTACTTGAGAAGTTGGATTCCAATGCTGCATTTTGTGTCTAAGTGAATTTCTGTTTGATTCACAAATCATTGATGAAATTCAGTACACAAGAAATAAATGGGACGCTACTGTGCGCAATTGGCTGCCGCGTTTTGCCCGCAAAATATACAGTTAATTCAGTTTACAGTATTCTGTGAAGCGCTTTGAGACGTCTCGAAGATGTGATAAGGCGCGATATCAAATGCAAGGATCATTATGTAAGTTAATGTTACTTATGCTTTCACAAAATAGAGTAAAATCAAGTCATTTAGTGCTTTGTGGTGGTGGAAGCTTAACACTGATGCGGTGTGAAATTTTGCATTGGACCAACTTCAAGCATTGTTGGTACATCACTGCCAATTTATTATAAAATATCAGCTTTCAGCACGATTGCCTTGAAGGGATGTTACTGACCCAGAACATACAAATAGCTTGGGTGCCCCACTGAATTATCTTTCCCCCACTAACGGCACTGTACAGTATATTCTGTGAAGTACTATGAGATGTCTTGAAGAAGCAGTAATAAGGCGCTATATCAAAAGCCACATGATTATTATCTTTGTTTCAAATCTTTGTTTTCCCCAACTTTGTGTTGACTGACCATCGTCAAGGGCATGAAGTTCTACAATGATTATCAGAGGTGATAATTTGGGCCTTGAATGCTACATTTTTTTCAACAACAACTTGCATTTATATAGTGCCCCTCATGCTAGAATTTATTCACATCTCCTTCCCACACCCCCCTACCTACTCAGTGACCGGCAGCATCTCTGCAAAGTGCTCTGAGATGTTACTCTACATGAATATCATTATATGGATGCTTGTTGTTCCATCAAAACGTGAGGAATAAATGCATTTTGCTAATCCCGCCACAAATATGTACAAAGTGCTTTCCCAAAAGCTATATTGGATATTTAACTTTTGCAAGAGCAAATGCAGTATATGTTTTCAAACCTCAAGCTTGCAAGATTGCATCATTTACACGAGCTCTTTTACTTACACGTAATAAGAGATTGTTCCTTCGGTGATTTGATATTATCAGCGTCAATGATTTGCCGATTAAACTATAACTGGCTTTTATCATCATAGAACTTTAACACAAAAATTGTACTTTTGCTTCACTTCCTTTCTATGGTTCCTCTCTAGTAACTGGTATATTTAGTAGTACAGGGAAGTTATGTGGGCTTGAGCTTGAGCTGTCACTGTGGAGGGCTGCGTGGATGGATGGATGTTGATGTGCATTCGGGTGATCAGTCACCCATTTACTAGTGTAGTGCGGCCAGCTAGCACTACACAACCGTGCCTGAGTTTTGGCATCCGTCCACACACACACCACGGTTCCTTGTTGTTTGTGTCTTGACTTGAATATATTTGCAGTCATTTGAACCAGTCACAACATGTACACATTTTTCAATGAAATGAAGCTTCAAATTCATGAGGTTCAAAAGATTGATTTTCACCCTCTCACCTACGGAGGATTTCTGATGTCTCTTCACCTTTTCTCTCACATTTAAAATTGGTCATTCACTTTATCTGTGTTTGTGGGACATCGCTGTGAACAAATTGTCTGCTGTTTTGTCCACAAATACGCAGTCACTAAATCCCGTGAGATAAACTTTAAGATAAACTCCTGATGTGAAAGGCGCTATATCAAATGTAAGGATTATTATTATTGAACTTTCAAGTATCTTTCCATTGTAACCTCCTGATTTTCTTTTATCAATACTATTATGCTTGTTGCTCCTTTGAACAACAACAACTACAACAAAATTGCATTTGTATAGCGCCTTTCCAACTCCTCCCTCCACAGACTACAGATAATCCAGAACTCTGCAGCCCGTGTCCTCTCCCCCACCAAACTCTGGGACCCCATCTCCCCCACTCTCGCCCGACTCCATTGGCTCGCTATCCTTCAGAGGATCCAGTTCAAGATCCTGGTCCTCACCTACAAAGCCCTCCATGGCCTCGCCCCACCCTACCTCTGCGACCTCCTAACCCCCTACCAACCCGCCTACTCCCTCCCTCCGCTCAGCCGTCTCCGACTGCTCCACGTCCCCCAACCCACCCGCCCCACCATTGGCGGGAGAGCCTTCAGCCACTCTGCCCCCAACCTCTGGAATTCCATCCCCCAATCACTCCGCCTCAGCTCCTCCTTAGCCTCCTTCAAGTCCCGCCTCAAAACCCTCCTCTTCGACCATGCCATCGACCACCCCCCTTCCCCTCCCCTCTCCCCTCCTGACCCTAGTTTGGGTCTGAAATGCTGTACAGTATCCAGCGCCTTGGGATGTCCTCCCGACGTGAAAGGCGCTATACAAATGTAATCTTGTTGTTGTTGTTGTATCGTACCTTATTTTCTGCCTCACTGTGTGTGGTTGTGCACTCTCCCCGAATGGGAAGCAGCCACTGTGGTACAATGATTTGATTTCGGGCCTGTTCTCTGTGAAGAAAAGTCTTGAAAAAGGGTCTGAGAGCAAGATGCTGGCTTCAAAATAGCTCATTGTGGGGATGGGGGGTCATGTTTTTTGAAGGGCATAGCGCCATCTGAGACACAAGGTAAATGTCACGATTAGCGCTGCAAAACCCAGTTTGCCGATGTTGCATTTTTGACCCGCGGGCTGGCAATTTGAACAACACTGACCATTTAGCAAGCAAAGCAAGGATCCGCAATTTATGGTTCAGATACATTAAGTGGCACATTAGCGTCATGTTTTTGCTGTGTGTAAGAGAATGGGAGCATCTCTGAACCAGTGAGCAATTTGTGGTTACTTTCATGTTTGTTTTCTACAAGCTCCCAGATAGTATTCAGCTGGGTTAGTGCAAAAAGCTTTGGAGACTTTTGAGCCAAGAACGTTCTCAATTGGCTGTAAAGTGACTAGTTTGGATTCTCTCCAGGGTGGACGTGAATAGTAACAGGGCCGTTTATGAGCCTGACTCGTAAATAAAAGTTTCCCTAAATCAACATGTCACTGAGTGGCTGCCAGCCTTGAGGCTTTGTGTATTCTGTTTCTGTTTGACCTCCCGGTACTTTGGAGGCCAACTCTCGGTTTAGCTTTACCCTCCTCAAAGGGTAAAGATTCTAATTTTCTTCTCCTTTCACAAGGATTCAAGCGAGCTGGAGGAAGAATTACCACCGAGAACTTGTATCAAGAGAAACGACTGAGGTCTCAGAGGCAATGTTACCCTTTATGGGGTGAAATTTGTGATGTTTCACTTAATGGGCTAACATTAGCGCATGCAATGCATTACAAAACACCGCAAATTCACCTTATATTTTTCCAGTAACTATGAAATAAATATAGAGGTACTTTACAATTGATATTAAATACATCCAGATGTAGTGGACTCCTGTAGCTCAGTGGTTAGAGCACTCGACTCGCAAGGGTTCGATTCCCAACAGAGCAAAATCTTGGAGAAGTTTCCTTACTCCACACGCCTGATAATAATCCCTCAAAAAAAACAATAATAAATTGGTTACTCCAACCCACGACTGTTTGTGGGACGCTGCTGTGCGCAATTGGCTGCTGCGTTTCGCCCATAAATATACAGTCAATTCACTTTACAGTATATTCTGTGAAGAACTTTGCGACGTGTCGAAGACGTGAAAAGTGCTATATCAAATGCAAAAATTATTATTATTTATTATTATAGTGGGAGCTGCATTCCTGATGTCATCCTCAATGATGAATTCTGTGAAGCCAGGTTGGTGGCTTTGCACAAATAATAATAATTAGTGCACAGCAGTGTCGCCAAACAGTCGTGGATTGAGTGACCAAATTAATATTTTTTTCTTTTTTTGAAGGATTATTATCCCCGGAAAAGCGATCCGCCAATTGACTAACAACCAGGTTCCTACTTACTGCTAGGTAAACAGAGACCTGTGGAGTAAGGAAACTTGCCCAACATATTCTGTGAAGCGCTTTCAGACGTCTCGAAGATATGATGAGGTGCTATATCAAATGCAAGGATTATTATTAATATAATTCAAAACTCTTCTGAATGGACATCTTTTGTGTACCTACCTAAACCCCAGGCCATCAAACTTCGGAGCGAGCCAAGCATGGGAAGGATTCCAGGTCTGGTTACAACTGACACATTATTCCATTTGTTTGCACTGTATTTATGATGGTAAATTTCCACTTGTTTACGAAGCGCTTGCTTGGTGGAAAACTCACTAAAACCGTGCACTCTTCCTCACACCTCTGCTCTGCCAAAAGTGAATCATCAGCGAGTGGAACATTTTGTTTTATGTGTTAAGTGCTTTACATTTTGCTGTTGGCTTTGGGGGCCCTTTTCTGTTCAAACGAACAGCTTTCACAAAATGCATTCTTCAAATCTGTGACTAATGACAAATCCTCGGAGCCCTTCCAGTCGCTCAATGCGATCCGCGCTGGATTACATCTGCTTTTAGCAGGCAATGCTTCTGTACGCGAAATTCCAGCTTGTTTTAACCTGCGAGACCATGGCTTGGCTTAAAAGTTAACAACGACAACAAATTACATTTGTATAGCGCCTTTCGCTTCGGGAGACTTCCCAAGGCGCTGGAGATTTTGTAGAATGGCGAAACATTCTTAAATTTCGGTCTTAATTTGGAAGCTGGATGTTTTTAATAACTGCGGAAAACCAATGTCCAAATTAAGACTGGATTTGAGAGCTTTCCGTGATTCTCTGCAATATTTGAGACAAAATTGCATACAGGCCATTTGGTCATTAGTACCTCTACCGGCTCTTTGAAGGAGATATTCAATTACTCCCACTCCCCCTGCTCTTTCCCCTTAGCCTTGCAAATTTATTTCTTTTCACACAAATATCCAATTCCCTGTTCCCTATATTTATTTAAAAGCTTATTTACAGGACTTTCTGAGGAGCATTGGCTTGCTGGCTTGTGGCAGAATTATGAGCTTCTGAGTCTCTTGCAGCACAAATACTGTACGTTGAGGAAACACAATGAAGAACTGAGCAGGATAGCAACCAAGTCAGTTAGAAGGAGCGCGGTGGAGGAGATGAATTATGAAAGTGGGTGAAGGTGGAAGGAAAAGGGACTTGTGGGGCATTGCTGCACACAGATTGTGTCTCATTTGCCTACAAAAACTGTGAAGCACTTTGAGATGATCTCAACATGATAGCTGCTAGTACAGATGCAAGAATTTTGATATTATTGAAAGTGGGAAACAAAGTAGTGTTAGAGAAGGGAAATTTTACAACAGACACCAGGAAGTAATTCTTTACAGAGAATGGGATCAGTAGCTGGAATGGGTTACCAGGCAGGGCAGTTGACGTTAAATAGGGCAGTTCATCCAGAAAAGAGCTCGATCTGGAGGTGGGGAGTTTGACATTCTGGAACCATAAGCTCATGGCCTTATTCATCTAAACTTATTTTGCAGTCCACTTTCTCGTTTATGTGTCTCTGGACATTCAAAAGAGCTCTCCTACCTGTTGAAACGTTTAGCTCGATTCATGGAGCAGTTTGAGAGAGTAATCTGGAGAGAGTAAATTCGCAGTATAGTAGCCAGACCATAACTGCACACATTAAGATAAACACAACCCTTCAAGCAGACAGGAAAAGAATGCAAGATGCCCATAAAAGTGTCATCTTTATTAGTACAGTTCTGTAATACTGTCCCTTTTTAGAATCTAATACTAAGTATTCGGCTCCCTCTCTGAGCTCATTCTGTGTGTGGGTGTGTGTCTGTCTCTCTCTTTCCCCTCTGAATTTGTTCACTCACAGCATCTGTTATAAGAGAGGAGATTCATTCAATGTGGCGTTGTATCGATTGGAGAACTTCAGCTAATCTTGCACATGTGTGATGACATTATACGCTTTGTGCATGCATTGAAAAGATGGACAACCCTTTCTCCAATTAGGAGCTATTATAATAATAATAATCTTGGATTGGATACAGTGCTTTTCACATCTTCGAGACGTCTCAAAGTGCTTCACGGAATACAATGTAAAGTGAATTCACTGTGTATTTTGAGGGGCAAAACACGACAGCCAATTGCAAATAGCAGTGTCCCCAAAAAACAATCATGAATTGAGTGACCAAATTATTTATTTTTATTTATTTTGAAGGAATTATTACCCCCAGAAAAGCAATCCACCAATCGACTAACAACTGGGTTCCTACTTACAGCTAGGTAAACCGAGGTGTGCGGAGTAATGAAACTTGCCCAACGTTTCGCCCTGCCTGGGAATCGAACAAGTCTCTCACTTGTGAGGTGAGTGCTCTAACTACTGAGTTACAGGACTCCATTTAAATAATGGACTCCAGATACTGAATATATGACAAATTCATGTCTGGGTTTTTTTTTGCCTCCCCTCCCATATCATTATTTAATGTTAATATTAATCTGAGGTAAGCTTTGCGGTGTCCTGCAATGTAAATGTATCTTATAATGATCCCTCCCCCACACCACCAAGACGTGAGTAATGGAGATGATCTCTCCTCCTACACAATAAAAATTATCACTGTGAGGCTGTAGAATTATAATAATAATAATCCTGGCATTTGATATAGCGCCTCATTACGTCTTCAAGGTGTCTCAAAGCGCTTCACAGGATACAGTGTAAAGTGAATTAACTGTGTATTTTCTCTAGCATTTCTTATGTTCTTATAAGTATGCGGTGAAGAATCTGCAGTGGGGATTTGTTTGGTTGACACAGGAGATCAGAGACTACAGTAAAGGGGAGAGACTTCAACCACTGCCAGGTTGAACCAGGAAGCATCAATGCATTTAAGACAAAACTCAATGTATACATGAAAGAGAAGGAAATACAGCAGTAATAATAATAATAATAATAATAATCCTTGCATTTGATATAGCGCTTTTCACGTTGGGAGGACATCCCAAAGCGCTTCACAGAACACACTGTAAAGTGAATTGACTGTATATTTGTGGGCGAACGCGGCAGCCAATTGCGCACAGCAATGTCCCACAAACAGTCGTAGATTGAAAATGACCAATTTATTATTCTTTTTGGTTTTTTGGAGGGATTATTATTAGGCTCTGTGTGGAGTAAGGAAACTTGAAGGCTAGGTTAGAACAGCATGGGAAAGGTTAGGAGATTTGGAGACTTGCGTGTATAGCCACCGACACAGACTAGATGGCCGAATGACCTTTTTGGTGCTGTAGATTGTATATAATTCTCTACACCTGACACAAGCGCAAAGATTCCAAATGAAACTTCTGACAGCCCCACAGCTATATGGTATCCATTTGGCATTTACACTCTTCCCGAGTGGCTTGAGTTTAGAAAACCTAAGGTACATTGATCAACGAAAATAGTGAACCTAGTGTGAGACTTCTACTGCCGCCCTGGCTGAGATCAGTTAATTCATCACAGCCAAGACACAATGAAACAAGGGACCTTCCAGGTCCACCGCACCCTGATCTTTCCATGTCCACACAGTGCAATTCCTGGATGTTGATCCAAGAGGCAGCTGAAATTCTGTTCCTAATTTGGGTTTCACTTCAGGAATCTGGATTGAATTAGGAATAGGTACCTCATGGTGCTTTTTGTCCTTGCAAAATGTGTATTGCTTTCCTCATAAACCTTTACACATTGTCTGATTGAAAACCAAACCAGATGGTTTCTGTACCAACACAATGTACCTTTTTTCTTCTCAGTAATCCTTGTTGTGTAACTAGAAACCCTTTGTGACTTGTTATGTGCTGCTGAATACTGTATTTTCTAATTTAACCACTTCTTTGAAATGCTTTCTTTTTCTTAGAATGTTTCTTCTCTTCTGAGTTTTGCTTCTGTGTTTATATTAAACAGTAAAACAGTATTTTTTTAGTAAATCACATACATTTATATATATTGAAACAAATAGATAATTGGGGGATAATTCTTTGCCAGAATTCACTTTATTTTTATTTTATGTGTGAGCAGTGTAAAATGCAAATGATCTAATACTTCACGGAAATGCAAGAACAAGACATCATTTTAGAGTATATCGAAATATCTCAGGTAATGCTGCTTTTGTACCATCATTTCCAACAGCAAGATCTCACAAACAGCCATGAAATGAACGACAGAATAATGTGGAGGATCGTTGGCCAGAACACAAAAATAAACTTCCTTCTCTTTTCCACGCTGAGAAGGAATTTTTTTTAAAAAAGTGCACAATTCTGCTCAATCTTGTATTATACGACTAGAAAATATATTTTATATAAAATATAGAAATATCAAAAAAAATAGTTCTGTGAAGCGCTTTGAGATGTCGAAGACGCGATAAGGAGCTGTATCGAATGCAAGGGTTCTTCTTATGAGGATGAAATGGTCACGCAGGCTAAGACTGGATGGAATTTGAATCATCAGACCCAATGGTCACTTCCCACACAAGTTACTCATAATTTATTTATGCTCACAAGTAAAAAAAAAAGTTTGACAAGTACTCTCAAGTTGACAATATCTCTTTTAAGAATCAGCAGATGAGTGACATGTGAGGTAAACACCTTAAGAGTGAAGTTACCAATGAATAATAATAATAATCCTTGCATTTTATATAGCACCTTTTCACATCTTCAAGACATCTCAAAGTGCTTCACAGAATATACTGCAAAGTGAATTGACTATATATTTTGTGGGTGAAATACAGCAGCCAATTGCGCACAGCAGCGTTCCACAAACAGTCGTGGGTTAAGTGACCAATTGTTTAAAAAAAAATGAAGGAATTATTAAAGTTGTTGACCTGGACACCTGGTCATTATCCAGTTCTTTCTGGGTCCAGGTTGGGTGGGGAGATTGTAATGTGACGTCACAGCCTTCTTTTTCTTTGCTTTATCAATATGTTATGATTATTGCTCCTATGAACTTTGCTCCTTGTTGCTCACAAGCTCCAAACATCCTATCCTATTTGTTTTCTTTCCTCCCGCAGCTTTAGTGTGTTGAAACCAAGACTTATCTCATCACCTCCTTCTCTCCCCTCCCTGTTTTACCAACAAAATGTGATAAGGTGCTACATCAAATGCAAGGTTTATTATTTATTATATTATAAGACTCTACAAGTCCTCACTGCTCCCTCTTAAAATAATAATAATATCATGTCGTTGAGACGTCTGAAATAGCTTCACAGAAAATATTGTAAAGTGGTTTGATTGTATTTTGTGAGCGAAACATGGCAGCCAATGGCACATAGCAATAGTGGACAAATAGTTGCGAATTTTTTTGAGGGATTATTATCCCCCACCAATTAACCAACAACCGGGATCCTACTTACTGCAAGGTAAACAAAGTTAGGAAACTTGCTTAAGGTTTTGTCCAAAATATTTTCTCTTCCCTTCCATCTGCAGCCTTTTAAACCCAAACTGTACATCACTGAACCATCGTTTATTTCTCTGTCTCACCTCTCTCCTACTCTATTCAACCATAGAGTTATAGGCGACACATTTGCATGCAACCAAATCACAAGAATGTATTTTTACAGCAGTATTAATTCTATCTTTAATTCTGGAGGTGCAATTTTCAACAATAAAGGGTGGGGGAGTTCCCGTGGGCCAACAATGATTCATTGCTCCTCCTGATCAGATAGATCTGTGCTCTGGGCAAAAAGAGGTGGGTAATTTGCAGTGAGCTCGACTCCGGATGAAGACACCAGAGAGAACCTGTGCAAGTCTACTCTAGGGTTTACATATAAAGTACCAAACACCTGAAATACTGGTTGATTCAATTTCCATGGCAATGACACCCAAGTAAGTGACTGGAAAACCAGAGGCCAAAAAAACACCCTCATGTTCCAGCCATTTCTACATAGATTTACATTGACTGCACAACATTGAAACAGGCCATTCGGCCCAACAAATCCATGGTGATGTTTATATTCCTTGTGAGTCTACTCCCACTCCTTAGATGACAAAATATGATGGAGAACCATTTCAGGGAACTTGATGGGGTAGAATTTATTTAGCTCCGAATCCTTCTGTGTCATTGAAATGCATAGAAACCATCAACGTCACCTCTACCTTCAAAAGAACAATTCCCTCCAATGTATTTTATCACTCGCTATCACAGGGGATTTAATGTGGCAAATCTTACTCCTGTTCTTAACACAGTAACTAGGTCTCTTGTTTTCCAGGGACTTACTTGGGTGTCATTACCATCAACCAGGATTTCAAGATATTCAGTGTAAACACCAGAACAGAAATTCTTAGATACAGTAGAGTCCTGGTGTGGGTTGGAAATCCCCCCAGGTTCCTGAAAGGTGTTTGAAAAGAATGTTTGGTATGTAGTGAAGGGCAACTTCTCCCTCTTTGGTCATATAGTGATCTGATTTATAATAATAATAATCCTTGCATTTGATACAGCATCTTATCATGTCATTGAGATGTCTCAAAGTGCTTCACAGAATGTACTGTAAAGTGAATTGACTGTATATTTTTTGGGTGAGACGTGATCTTGTAGAAAATTGGATTTAGTTGAAACTTGGGAATGGGATGGAGGGTGGGGGTGGGAGGGGGATGTTAAAATACGTGTTGATTCGGAAAGGATCAGGGACTTTCCAAAGTTGTTCAGGAAAAGTATCTGTGTTTATTTATGTGACAATGTGATTTTATGTTCAAGGGTAAAATAGTTTTAATATCTGTTATCAGTGGTTTTCAACAACAACATGTACTTGTGTAGCACCCTGCCATGTTTTATACCCTATTGTCACCTTACACCTATTGCTATGACCTTGTGGCTGCCATGTGTGAAGGAATACTAAAAGCTTGACCCGACTGGATTAACTACATAAATGGTTTGGATGATCACAGCCTTAAACTATTTACTGCATGAGTCTGAGCTTCCTTCCCTCAACCACCCTTCCTGTTCTAGTTATTAATTACCCTCTGGGTAAAGAAATATTTCCTGATATCTGTGCTGAAATTGCCTTTTGTAACCATAAAGTATAAACCCTCGTTCTGCTCTCTCGGTGCACCTGAGGGTATTGAGTTGGGTTTAGTTTCTCAAACCCATTTAAAAGCTTATATCCCTTTATAAGATCCCCCCTGAGATGTTTCCTTTCAGGATTGAAGATCCTCAGCTCATCTAATTGTTCAAAAGCTTACATGAGAAAGTTCCATTTAAATGAAAACTCTGTGTTAGTGCCAGAAGGAGATGGGACATAAAGGGCCTAGTTGTACAGTTCTAAGAAATACCAACAGATACAGCTTGTACTGGGTGTCAACTGGCTCTGCAAATATGCCAAGACTTGCTTTCATCTGACTGGTCTGTACAAGTGAATCTTGATTTACATGTGTTTATTCAGAGAAGCAGCACAAACAGTATGTCAATGCAAATACTGTGGCTGTTCACGGTTTATTCCCTGGCGCCAGTTCCCTGTTAGGCTGATAACAACAACAATAACAACAACAACAACAGCGTGCCCTTGCTTATAGTGACTTTCACATAATAATAATAATAATCCTTGCATTTGATATAGCGCCTTATCACGTCTTCGTGATGCCTCAAATCGCTTCACAGAATATACTCTGAAGTGAATTGACTGTATATTTTGTGGGCGAAACACAAGATGAATATCTCAAATATTTGAAGGCTTGACCAAAACGCACAGGCCACCTAAAAATGTACATATTTAAGAAGGACTTGAAGTCGTGGCAAGAAGGGGTAAAGAGAAGGGATTTGGGGAGAGAATTTCAGAAAGCAAGGACATTGATTGAAATTTCGGCCACAGATGGAGGGAGTTAGATAACAAAGCTCACAAATTTCTATCATGGGGGAAAAAACATTGTTTTGTGATGTGGTAATTGAATTAGGCCACTGAATGGAGCCATTTAGTCTAACAAGCCTGTTCAGCTATTCTATTAAATCATAGCGAATCATAATTTTGTTTCCCCACCTTTTCTGTCAGAGCAGCTTGCATTTATAAGGAGCTTTTTATGTAGAATAATGTCTCAGAATGTCAGGCGGGGCAGTTGCTGAGCAGGAGGTAGGGGAGAGGGGGGAAGTAGGTGATCATAGGCAAGGTCGAAGAAGTAGGTTTATAGGTGGGATTTGAAGTCAAGGTTTCAGGGAGAAGTTATGTAATATTTGCATTTGATATAGCCCCATATCATCACGTCATTGAGATGTCTCAAAGCCCTTCACAGAATATATTGTAAAGTGAATTGACTGTATATTTTGTGGGCGAAACCTGGCAGCCAATTACACACAGCAGTGTCCCCACAGACACTTGTGAATTGAATCTAATTTTTTGTTAATCTAAGTTCTATCTAACTTTACTTCCCAAAGCTGCCTCCATTTTAAACATCCCTATTAATTCTGCATCTTGCCTCTTTGGTTCCTTTCTGAAGCTCTTGTGTTATCCAAAGAATATTTGGGAGCTCAGTTTGACATCTCATCCAAACAACAGCACTTCCAGCAATGCAGTGCTCCGCTATTAATGCACTGGAGCCTGGCGTGCTTCATGTCTCCCACCTTGCCCGCCTCACTATTGGCGTGCGGGCCTTCAGCCCTCTCTACACCTACCTTCTGGAACTCCATCCCACAATCCATCCCCCTCTCCCCCTCACTTGCCTCCTTCAAGACCCGTCCGAAGATCCTCCTCTTCAACCGTGCCTTCAGTCACCCTCCTACCCCTGTCCTCCGTCCCTCCCGATTCCAACTTCCAGCTCGGGTGCAGATCCTTGACTGTCCAGCACCATTGGACGTCCTCCTGACGTGAAAGACATTACATTCTACAAATGTAATTTGTGGTTGTTGTTGGACTGTGAGCTTATAGTTTTGACATGGAGCTTTGAAGCGCTCTGAGGCCCCATCCAAAATCCAAATTGTTGTTGTTGTTGTCACAGTCTACCTGCCTTTTGTGTGCATTGACACCCCATTGAGGAAAGTGAAAGAGCTGATTGTGCTGCCAGTGATTGGCTTCCACGTTGTGCTGTTCTTGGCCCTCCCTCCCTCTCTCCCTCCCTCCCAAGGGGCCTTTCAACTGCAAATTCCCCTCCTGACCGGACTTTCCCATTTGCAAATTCCGCCAACTTGGACCGAATCCCAACCCAATATCTTGTTCATGTCTGAGAACAGCACAAGCTGCGCTGAGAGCAGTGCTGTTCGTACTCTTTCTGGGAATAGTCCCCATTATAGAATAACAACACCGCCTGCCTGATGAAAAGCTCTTCCTGGTACTCCCGCATGCTAATAGGATTATTGCCTGTGGCAATGGTGCCCCCCCCAAAATAAAATGATCTGAGCATTTGATAACCCTTTAATTCCGTGACTGGAAATGTTTTTCCATCTGTGGAAAGTGAATTGTCTTTTTGGGTGATTTTAGTGTGTCAACTTTGCTCAATTGATACCAATCTTTCTCCTGTGGGTCACAGCTTTGTGGGTTTGAGCCCCACATCAGAATTCAAACTCACATCACAGATTAACACTTTCTCCCCCCCCTCCCTTGAAAGGGCAAAGGTAACAGAAGACACAGAGGCACAGAGTCGATAATAATAATAATAATCCTTGCATTTGATATCTCGCCTTATCACGTCTTGGAGACGTCTCAAAGCGTTTCACAGAATATACTATAAAGTGAATTGACTGTATATTTTGCGGGTGAAACGCGGCAGCCAATTGCGCACAGCAGTGTCCCACAAACAACTTGTGGATTGAGTGACCAAATTATTGTTTTTGATACCAGAACAACTGAGGTAAATAATGTGATATTATGTAATAATTTATAACTAGTACATCAAATCGTTTATGAAATTGACATTTTTCACCCTAAGCATTTCAAAATGTCACACCCACCCCTCCCCCGGGTAGTTCTTACACAAAACAGCATTACACCCGATCCAGAACTAGACTTTTTACAATTCGTCTGTAAACAACTGATAACAGACAGCTCTAATCCCGACCAAATCCCCATTCAGCCAGGCTGATCCAGCGCATATCTCCACACACAGTGTGCGCGGTGGCAGGGGGGGTGTGTGGGGGGGTGGTGGTGGAATGTCACAGCTTCATGAGCGAGGCACGTGGCAAAAGTATTCCCAGCAGACTTGATGGCTTTCTAACTAATTCAGTCAGGGCAATTCCTGGCAATAAAGTGCGTGTAAACAACAACAACTTGCATTGAAATAGGGCTCTTCGTGTAGGATAAGATCTCATGCTTCTCAATCTTGTGGTTGGATGCTGAGCAAGGGTGACGAAGGAGGGGATGGATTTTAAGGTGGGATTTAAAGATAGGTAAAGCGTGGGCTGTGGGGCCGAGGCGGATGGATACAGGCAATTGCGCACAGCAGTGTCCCGCAAACAGTCATGGACTGAGTGACCAAATAAAGATTAACAACAACTTGCATTTACCCAGCGCCCCTCACGTAGGGTAGTGTCCCAGAGCGCTTGACAGTGGCAGAGCACGACGCTGTGCCGGGACTGAGGTGCCAGTAGGCACGGTGAAGGGGAAGGATGGGACAAGGCAAGAGGGATAGAGCAAGAGTGTTCCAGAGTTTCGCAGTGATTTGACTGTGCTCAGCTATCTCATCTCAGTTGGAGCTTTAGTTGGCCTGGATGCCACCTGGGTCAGGGAGAGGGGAGAATCAGCCAGGTTTCCAATCGCTATCCGAATTGAAACTCGCAACTGAAAGGTGCGCTAATGAGGATCTGATTGTAGGGATTTGGCTGCGATATCTTCTCCCGCTGCCATGGTTCACAGGTCAATAATTGGCCACTTATCGAAAGGATACCCGGAAACGTAACCTAGAAGAAGGAAAACGTAATCAATCACCTGCTGGAGTGAGGTAGAAAAACAATCAGCTTCTCTCCGTTACATTTTTCTGCTAAAGTAAACCGTTTCCAAGATCTTATGTTTTTTATTCTTTCCAGCTGGGCCCCCATCAGGTTCAAACATTTGCTTCAAGTCAATTGCGTGTTTCTTGGCACTTCTGCTGTGCCTCTACAGTGCCACGTTGGGACTCTGAGCTCCAGGGTAGTGCAGTGTTGGAGGTGTCATCCTTTGAATGAGATGTTCAAACCAACAATAACTTGCATTTATATAGCGAGCCTCTCCCAGGATAACTTCCCAGAGCACTTGACAGTGGTGGAGCAAAACACTGAGTCAATGTGTTGTATGTCAAAGGGCAGGATTATTATAAAATTTATTATATGATAGTGGAACAGGCCAGAATGGCTGCATGAGCTCCAGTATGTTACAGGAAATTGTGCGTTCCCCCGTTTGCTTGGGTACAACCGTAAAGGTGGGAGGGATGACAAGAATATAAGTTCTTCCATTAATTCAATGACGTTGTAAACCACAGAAGTGAAACTCATCTAAAGTCTGAAGTGGATTCTACGCACATTAAACACTCCCACGCGTACACTATTATTTGTAACGTATACAGCAGTGTTAGTCCCACTCTATAAACACCAACTCATCCACAACTCTGCAGTCCTCTCTCAGGCTAAACTCCGCATGCCTAATACCCCTCGCTCCCTGTCTATCAAGTGGATCAACTACAATCAACTACAATGTAGTCCTGTAGCTCAGTGGTTAGAGCACTCGCCTAATTGTCTGCCACGTTTCGCCCAAAAAATATACAGTCAATTCACTTTACAGTATATTCTATGAAGCGCTTTGAGACGTTTCAAAGATGCTGATAAGGCGCTGTATCAAATGCGAGGATTATTATTATTATTTGTCTTGTGATCTTGGGATTATAATAATAATCCTTACATTTGATATAGCACTTTTCACGTCTTCTAGAAGTCTCAAAGTGCTTCAAGAATATACTGTAAGGTGAATTGACTGTATATTTGTGGGCGAACGCGGCAGCCAATTGCGCACAGCAATGTCCCACAAACAGTCGTGGATTGAAAATGACCAATTTATTATTGTTTTTGTTTTGGACGGATTATTATTAGGCTCTGTGTGGAGTAAGGAAACTTGCCCAAGGTTTCGCCCTCTGCCTGGAATTGAACTCAAGTCTCTCGCTTGCAAAGCGAGTGCTCTAACCACTGAGCCACAGAGATCGTCTTTGAAGTGAGACGTTAAAGCAAGTTCCCGACAGTGCCCACTCAGGTGGGTACGAAAGATACTATCAAGAGAAAGAGAAGGGAGTTTCCCCCTGGTGAACCAACCAACAAGCCTCCAATTAAAATTGGTCATTCACTTCACGGCTGATTGTAGGACATTGTTGTGAGCAAAATGCCTGCTGCACTTACCTACGAAAACAGTCACGACACTAGATATTGGTAACTACACAGCAGTTGAGATTGTTCGATGTGATAAGGGCCTGTAAAAGAAAAATGGAAGTTCTTTCTTCTTTCCTTTATCATTGAACCTGAGTCTCCAGAGCGGTTTGGAATTTGTGGACTGAATTCGGGCAAATACTCCTCCGAACTGAATGTAGCATGTCTCCATCACTTAGCTAATCGTTTCCATTGGTGTGATTTATGTGCTGGGTTTTCACGCAGCCAGAAGTTTCACAGTATAAATAGAGCACAAACTTTTTTGAAAATAAAAAAGTATTAATAGCTGCTAATATATATATATTAAACAAAAATGTGCAACGTTTTTTCTTTTGTAACCTCAGGCTGCAACCTCAGAATGTAACACTTGGGTGGAAGCAATCAATGCAAACTGCACACTTTAGCAGAAAAAGCCACTCAAATGTGAGCCTGTCTGGAGCCCGTCAAGTGAGAGTGAGCGAAGCGTTGGCAATCTGACTTCCTGCCTCCAACGTCAAAGCCCATAGTCACGACTCCCCTGGTGGCCTACTGGGTAAAGACGTCACCCAATGCGTCACTGAGCCACACAGACTCGGGACCTTAACAGCTTCAACAGCAACAATTTGCAAACGTAGCTTCAAATCTTAATCTCAAGTAATCTCATCTGAGGTGGCACTCGGTTTGGGAAACCGGGCAAGGAAATTGAGGGCGGGGATTCATCATCACGATCCTATAATAATAATAATAATAATCCTTGCATTTGATATAGCGCCTCATCACGTCGCTGAGACGTCTCAAAGCGCTTGACAGGATATACTGTAAAGCGAATTGACTGTGTATTTTGTGGGTGACATGCGGCAGCCGATTGCTCACAGCAGCGTCCCACAAACAGTCGTGGATTGAGTGACCAAATTCTTATCTCCGGAAAGTGATCAATCCGCCAATCGACTGACAACTGGGTTCCCAGTTACTGCTGGGTAAACAGAGGCGCGTGTGTTGTGTGCGTGCGTGCGTGTGTGTGCGTGGAGTAAGGAAACTTGCCTAAGGTTTCGCCCTCCAGGAATCAAACCAAATAATTGGCGTACACAGACATAGAAACTGTAGCATAGCAGAGGCCATTCGGCCTGTCGTGCTGGGGCTAGCTTTATGCTTCTTACCTTAGCTGTAAATCGTTAAACTGAGCTCAGGAGATGAAAACAGTTCCAAATTTAGTTGAAGCCCAGGCTCCAATGTGCACTAATCTTTCGGAGCTGGCCAAGACCACATAACTGGTGAGAAGGAGCGAGCTTGAACAGCCAGTGTCTTCTTACAGGGTAAATGCAAGCGAAGTTTGTCCCGGGTTTGTGTGCCCGAGAATGTGTTGAGCGGTGATGTAGCATTTAGTCTGAGCCGGTCAGAAGTACGTCACCCCGAATATTTAAAACAAAATTCACACTTGATGCAATCAAAATATACTTCTTGCATAAACATACATTTCGCCCACAAAATATACAGTCAATTCACTTTAAAGTGTATCCTGTGAAGAGCTTTGAGGCGTCTCAAAGACGTGATGAGGCGCCGTATCAAATGCAAGGATTATTATAATCAGGTTTGAAATACAATAATCATTTTGCTCCTTTTTAAGACATCCTAAAGGGTGACATTTTTCTCTGAAGAAACCCAAACTGAGATTCTTTCTTGCTTTTATTTCGGCACAAACACATACCCGAGAGTCGTCTAAAGGGTTAAGTCACAGTTTGAACTCAGTGGATTGTTTCACAAAGCCCACTTGAAGACCTCGGTGTGCATCTTGTGCTCAAATGCTTTGGTGGCTGGTGGTTTTTTTGAAAAAAACACACACTGGGTAAGCCAGCAGTGTGGGATAATTCCTGCTTCATGTGCTTTGTGAGTGGGCGTTGTGGGTGTGTGTGTGTGCATTTACTGACGAAAGCGTGAGACTGAGTGTAAATGTCAAGGAAGCACGCCACAGGCACACGCTGAGGGAGTGTGTAATATGTCGCCTCCACTCGTATGAAAGGACACCGTGTCACTCCGGCGGGGTTAACCGTGTGGGTTAACGCTAGGAGATCCCAGCACATCTAATCTGTATCAAATAGCACCCACGTACATACTGAGGTTGACCTCATAGGTCAACATTTAACTCCTTCAAGCTAATAGCTAGTTACATAAGAACATAAGAATTAGAAGCAGGAGTAGGCCATTGGGCCCCTCGTGCGCTGCTCCGCCATTCAATAAGATCATGGCTGATCTTCTCACCTAACTCTGATTACCTGCCCTATCCCCATATCCCCTAATCCCTCTATTTTTCAAGAATCTATCAGTCTCAGCCTTGAAAATGTTCAAGGACTGAGCATCTACAACCTTCTGGGGTAGTGAATTCCGTAAGTTCACTGCCCTCTGAGTGAAGAAATGTTTCCTCAACTCTGTTCTAAAAGGCTGACCCTTAATTTTAAAACTGTGACCCCTGGTTATAGATTCTCCTCCCGGGGAAACAGTCCCTCTGTGTCTACTTTATCAGCCCTTTAAGAATCTTATATGTTTCAATAAGATCTCCCCTAATTCTTCTGTACTCTGGAGAATACAGCCCCAGTTTATTCAGCCTATCCTCATAGGTCAGTCCCCTCATCCCAGGAACTAACCGAGTGAATCTACGCTGCACCCCCTCGAGGGCAAGTATGTCCTTTTTTAAATAAGGACCAAAACTGCACACAATACTCTTGGTGCGGTCTCACCAAAGCCCTATACAGTTGCAGCAAGACTTCCCTACTCTTGTACTCTAAACCTTTCGAAATGAACGCTAACATGCCGTTCGCCTTCTTAGTTGCTGCTGCACCTGCAAACTAACTTTTTGGGACTGATGTACAAGGACACCCAAATCCCTTTGAATACTAACACTATCTAACTTCTCCCCTTCCAGAAAATAATCTGCTCTTTTATTCTTGCTCCCTAGGTGAATAATTTCACACTTGCTAACATTGAATTCCATCTGCCATCTACTCGCCCACTCCCCGAGCCGATCTATGTCTTGTTGCAATCTTTTTGCATCATCCTGGGAGCTCACTCTGCTGCCGAGTTTAGTATCATCCGCGAATTTAGACACATTACATTTAATGTCCTCGTCCAGATCATTGATGTAAATGATAAATAGCTGAGGCCCAAGCACTAGTCCTTGTGGCACTCCACTAGTTACATCTCCTGCCACTTCGAGAATGATCCGTTTATCACTACTCTCTGCTTTCTACCCGACAGCCACTCCTGGATACATCCTCAAAAAATTCTAAAAGGTTAGTCAAGCATGGCTTCCCTTTTGTAAAGCCATGTTGACTCTGCCTAATCTTTTTATGGTCTTCCAGGTATCCCATAACTACGTCTTTTATTAAGGACTCAAGAATTTTCCCTACAACTGACGTCAAACTAACTGGTCTATAGTTTTCCCTATTTTCTCTCCCACCCTTCTTAAATAGTGGAGTTACGTTTGCAATCTTCCAATCAATGGGAACTTTTCCAGTATCCACAGACTTTTGGAAGATTATAGACATGCCATCCACTATCTCAGTAGCCACCTCCTTTAAAACTCTCGGATGCAGGCCATCCGGTCCAGGGGATTTATCGGTTTTAAGACCCGACAATTTACCTAGAACCATCTCTTTACTAATGTTAATCTCCCTAAGTTGCTCGCTAACATTGTCTTCTATTTTTGGTATGTTTCCAGTGTCTTCTACGGTGAAGACTGTAGAAAAATAGTTGTTTAATGACTCTGCCATGTCTTTGTCCCCTATTATAATTCCTCCGGTCTCTGCCTGTAATGGACCCACATTCACCCTCGCTAGCCTTTTCCTCTTTATATATTTGTAAAAACTCTTGGAGTCTGTTTTTATGTTCTTTGCTAGTTTGCCCTCGTAATCTATTTTCTCCCTCTTGATCAATTTTTTGGTCCTCCTCTGTTGTTCCCTAAAGTTCTCCCAATCCTCGGGTTTACTACTCATCTTCGCTGTTTTATAGGCTTTTTCTTTTGATTTGATACTTTCCCTAACTGCTCTAGTTAGCCATGGCTGCACCACCTTTCCCGTGGCATTCTTATTCCTCAAAGGAATATGTGCTCGTTGGGAATTTTGCACTATCTCCTTGAATGTCTGCCATTGCTGGTCTACCGTCAAATCTTTAAGTTTAGTCTCCCAGTTTATTCTGGCTAAATCCTCTCTCATACCAGCAAAGTTGGCTCGATTTAAATTGAAGACTTTTGCTTCAGACTTAACTACTTCCCTCTCTAACTTAACGCTAAATTCCATCATATTATGATCGCTTTGCCCGAGAGGAGCCTTAAGTTCCAGTTTGCTGATCAGCCCTGTTTCATTACACAAAACAAGGTCTAATATGGCTTGTTCCCTGGTCGGCTCCTCAGCATATTGATCTAGAAAATTATCTCTAATACATTCTATAAACTCCTCTTCTATGTTACCTTTCCCAATTTGGTTGTCCCAGTCTATGTGCAGGTTAAAATCATCCACAATTAGTGTCTTTCCTTTGCTACATGCTCCACTAATCTCTTGATTTATACCTTGAGCGATACTTTGACCACTGTTTGGGGGTCTATAAACTACTCCCACTATAGTTTTCTGCCCCTTGAAGTTACGTATCTCTACCCATACTGAATCTACATCTTGCTTTTCAGATTTAAAATCTTTCCTCTCTACTGTTTTTAATCCCATCCTTTATTAGCAGGGCCACTCCCCCTCCTGCGCGAGCTTCACTTGAGTTTCAGCTATCTCCTATTTATACTTTCTGGGTGCAACCCGTTTCTGATTTGCTCAGCAGTGATTTGGAATTAATGCCTAATCAAGTGATTAATCAATAAGTTAATTTAATCAATAAGTTATTTGTTATTGGCTCGGCTTAATTGGCTGCAGCTACAGCTGCTCCCTGTAAAGTTACCCCACAAGACCAATGTACCAATGGTATCAGCAATTTTAAATAACACAAGACTTACATCCTTTCAAATTCAAGCTTCAGTGACTGAGTGTTAAGTCTATTATTTCACTTTTTTTTGTGCTCTTGCGGAGAAAATTAGCACAAAACTTCCCTCTCTTTGCGATTGTTCACTGGGTATTTTACTGAATTCCCAGCACAGTAGGCTTGATCATTGTTTTTATTAGCGGAGTTTATATTTTATCTTGCTCACTTTCTTCTCCATCCGTCGGGGACAGTCACTAGATCTGAGGTTCATCTCAGTCGGTGTCGGGAACCTTTCTGTTAATTTGTAAGATTTGTAAGAATAACATGAAGAAGAATAAGAAGTGTCTTCACGTTTGAGTGGTGGGAATGTGTCCCACAATCTACTGGGGCTGAGCCAGGATTCTATTCCTCACCCCCTCACACGCACTAAATAGTGATCAGGGGCAGCAGCAACAACAGCAACTTGCATTTGCACAGCACTCCTCACGCACGGTATGATCCCAGAGCGCTTGACAGTGGTGGAGCATGACTCCGAGCTATGTGGGTGGGTAGGGGAGGGGGGTGACCGTAGGCACAGTATAAGAGGAAGTTCTTCAGGCATAACCTGAAGATGGGGAAGGAAGAGGCAAGGTGGATGGATAGAGGGACAGCGTTCAAGAGTTTCGGGGCGTAGTGGCTGAAAGCCTGGCCACCAGTTATTCAAAGAAGAGGTATTTCTTGACCTGATTTGTGATAGTTTCAAATCATTGGTTAATCCAGGATCTTTCTGGGAATATCTGGTTGTATGTGGGTATTGGAGCAGAGATTGCGAAGTTCATTACTGTGGCAAACTGTTCTCGAGCCACTGTCTTATTATGTGTTGATTCCTAACTGGGCCACAGTGCGGACTCCTTCCAGCAGCCAATATGTTACTCCAGGTTAAGCGGTTGAATTCGAAATCCACTACAAAATACAGTGCCCAGCCACCACACTTTGCAGTAAATCCTGTGAAGCCCTTTGAAATATTTCAAAGATGTGATAAGGTGTTGTATTGAACAAAAAGGATTATTATATGTTAGTTCCCAGAGTTGATGTTCTATAGATAACCAACTTAACTAAGGTTTCTAGCTCGGCCTGGCTCAGTGGTAGCACTCTCACCTCTGAATTATTAGGTTGTCGGTTCAAGACCTACATCAGACCAGGAGATGAGTTGCATTGTTGGAGGTACCGTCCTTTGGATGAGATGTTAAATCAAGATCACATCTACCAGTTCCAGTGGACTTTAAAGATCCCAAGGGCACTATTCGAAAAGAGAAGGGAGTTTCTCATTCCCGATGTCCTGGCCAATAATCCCCGAAAATACAATTGATCATTCACTTCATGTCTGTTTGTGGGACACCGCCATTGCGCAAATTGGCTGCCACGTTCGCCCACAAATACACAGTCACTCCACTTCATAGTAAAATAGTAAATTCTCCTGACGTGAAAGGTGCTATACCAAATGCAAGGATTATTATTAAATCAGTTTGTGGACTGGGTTAAATAAATAATTCATGTATTTTTCTAGCACTAGCATTGCCAAAGTATCTCAAAGAGCATCACAGGTAATCGCTATCAATTCTTGATCTTTTCGTAGGTAAGTGCAGCAGCCAATTTTCTCATAAGTCCCGCAACCCTCTGACCCACATAATATAACCTCACTCTCTATCTGCTGTGCTACAGATAAAGGAAATGTGCTTCAAACCAGCATCCAATTTGCAACACAAATTTACATGTAACACCTTTCACATTGGGGGATGTCCCAAGATTCTAAGAAACCTGGCTGGGCATCTGAGCCGGGTAGGGAGGGAAAAGACAACCGAAAGCACAGCTGACATAGATCTTGAGAGGGACGTTTTTGAACGTTTTCTGCATTTCTCTTTGGTTTTGCATCAAAGGATCGTGTGTCGGAAGGTGTCGCCTCCATAGTTCTCATTGCCTGATCTGCTAAACCATAACCACTCAGCTGGGTTTGTAGAGCACCACATACACGGCAATCCGAAAGAGGGCAGGGAGATGGGGAAAGCCATTTGGCACAGCGGAAGCATCATAGTTGAGAATATTCGGGGCCATGAGTTTGTTTTTTTAGCACAAGCTGACAATAAAAATATTGAGTGGATTTTGTAGCAATAATCCTTGCCATTTGATGTAGCACCTTGTCACATCTTCAAGACATCTCAAAGTGCTTCACACAATACACTGTAAAGTGTGGTGACTGTATATTTTGTGGGTCAAACGCGGCAGACATTTGTTCACAGCAGTGTCCGCCAATCGACTAACAACCGGGTTCCTTACTGCTGGGTAAACAGAGGCATGTGCGTGGAGTAAGGAAACTTGCCCAACGTTTCACCCTGACCAGCTAGGAATCAAACGCAATCGATTCGAAGGTCCTCTTGCTTGCGAGGCGGTAACCACTACGCTACAGGTCTCCCCTAAAGCCATTTTACCCTCCACACCTCCAACACACACCCCTCCCATACACACACAGACCCATAAACCAAACCAGACCCACAAACGGCCTCACAAAACAAAAATAAAATAAAAAATAAAAATTAATGGGGTTTGGATTGACATCAAAATTCAAATTCAACTGCAGGACAGACTAAGTAATGAAATGAGTCATCTGCATGGGTTGTACTTCTAACAAATATGCCACCAACACACCGACACACTGCATAAACTGCAGCAACATCAGCGCTCACCTACATGCAATTATTAAATCTCGGCCTTTCGGGTGTAATTACTTTCCCAACAAAAGGCACTTCACTGGCACCATAAACCAAGTCATTTTAACAAGGAAATTCAGCTCGCTTTCAAAAGAAGTAAAAAACCTACTTTAGTTTCTAAAAAGATCCAAGAAAATAACATGATAATCGGTTCAAATTAAATAAATAATAATATTGTGGTCACTCAACTCCTGGCTGTTTGTGGAACACTGTTGCGTGCGATTGGCTGCCGCGTTTTGCCCACAAATTACACAGTGAATCCACTTTACAGTATATTCTGTGAAACCTTTTGAGACATTTCAAAAACGTGATAAGGCACCATATCAAATGCAAGGATTTTTTAAAAAATTATTTTATTAACTGTTGCTTTCTTGTTTATAAAGTGCAGTTTATGGGTGATCTTATTTGCAGAGTATAGCTAGTCAGAGTGAAGCACTTAGAAGCATCCTCCAGTCTGGAAAAGCACTATATAAATGTACATGTTGTTGTTGGTAAGAGGCTCATAGCAAATCTGCTGGTGACCACACATATATTCAATGTGCCTTGTCACTGACACGACTAGGCATGAACAATAAATCCATGGCATTTCTTAAGAAAATTTCATAATACGAAGGTCCTGTCCAACTTTCGTCCAAGTACAATTGGTCATTCGGCCCTTGGCTGTTCATGGAACGTTGCTGTATGCAAAATTGGCTGCTGTGTTCACCCACAAGAAAAACACACGGCCACTCCACTTTACAGTATATCCCGTGAGGCTCTTTGGAACGGCCTCCTGATGTGAATGGCGCTACACCAAATGCAAGGATTATTATTAATAAAGGATTTCATTAGAATCGCTGTTGATCAGTCAATGCTCTGAACATGTGCCCTCTTGTTCCTCCAGCCTAAATATATCTGTAAGCAATTTTCTGGGTTTACTTTCTCAATCTCATTTAGCATCTCGTATAGCTTTCCTCTGAGATGTTTCTTTTCAAGGCCTAATTCATGAGTGGAACAGATTGCCAGGAGAGGCCAGGACACTGGAATCATGTAAAGAAACAGCGCAATGCTGTGATGGGAAGATAGTAGGGTGGAAGGATGAGATCAAATAGAATTGTTACAGTCTGGAATGCACTGCCTGAAAGGGTTGGTGAAAACAGATTCAACAACAACTTTCAAAAGGGAATTAGATAGGTACCTGATAAGGATATGGGGTAAGAGCAGGGCAGTGGGACTGATTGGGTAGCTTTTGCAAGGAGCCGGCACAGGCACAATGGGCCGAATGGCCTCCTAGTGTGCTGTAATAGTTTATGAATCTGAATGAGCCGAAGGGCATCCCTCATCCAAACCGACTTTATGATCTTCTCGTTCTGAATCCATCTGACATGGGGCATAATCTCACTGCTCTCCTCTCACTGCCTCTAGTGGCTGAATTGCTGTAAAACCATCTTTCATTGAAAAGCATTCAAATTAGTCTTAAGTGTTTTTGTAACAGTGAAGGATGAAATGGACATTTCAATAGACTTTAACATACTGATCCTTCCTGGAACTTGCGTGCGGTGTCACTGTGAGGAGGGGTTAGGGTTACCTATCCCACCCGCCTCCCACGCTGCCTTAGTGCCATGGGATATTTAATTTCCACCTTATCAGGCAGGTGGGATGTTTCTTTAACATCTCATCCAAAGGACGGCGCCTCTAACAATAGTGTTCCCACATCACTGCAGTGGAGGGTGAGTCTAGACTACAATTCCAAATGCCCATGTGGGGCTTGAAGCCTCAACCTTAACACACAGTCACTACACTTCATGGCAATTATCTGTAAAGCACTTCAAAAAGTTTTGATGTTATAAAGTCTGTACCGAACGCAAAGATTATTATTGTATTACTATTGAAAGATCAGCTTTGGGGAAGTTTATAGGTAGAGCAAGTCTAAATGTCACCAGCTCTGTGTGTGTGGAGACCTTGGGTGAGACAAAAATATAGGAGGATGTTCTTTATTAGTAAGACTTTTACGGATTAACCTCACACGTATCCAATGCCACCAACGGATGTTGGTTCATCTCTACAACAATTTCTACGGAGCTTGCTATTTTTACGATTTATTATAATAATATTTTATATTTATGATTAGTGGATCGCTTTCCGGAGGTAATAATCCCTTCAAAAAAATATATAAATAATAATAATGATTTGGTCACTCAATCCACGACTGTTTGTGAGATGCTGCTGTGCGAAATTGGCTGCCCTGTTTCCCCCACAAAACACACAGTCAATTCACTTTACAGTATATCCCGTGAAGTGCTTTGATACGTCTCAACGATGTGATAAGGCGCTGTATCAAATGCAAGGATTATTATTATTAAAAAAGGAGAAAAGGCATGAGAGCCTGACTGAGGGCAGAACATCTGTGGATGTTTCCCTGATAGTTGGTAATGTTGTAAAGTACAGAGTTGTACTTTTTCTGTCTGAAAATAAAAGCATGAAGCGTATTTCTCCCTCTGTAGATTTACTGGCTGTGTTGGGGATTCAGAAGCAGACTAGGGGACAGGGGCTACCCCTGTGATTGTGGTAATCTCCACCCTCCACTCTCCCACTCTTACCACAGAGCCTCACACAGAGCTGTTTCCTGAGGCTCGCAGCCCACTTAAGATCACTTTTAGAATGAACCTCACTTCTACAGGATTTTATCACGTCAAAACTTCTCCAAACAGTTATTACAGTAATAAAGTACAGAGGATTTTTTGTTTGTTTGTTTGTTAAACCAAACCCAACAGTCATTTTGCATCCCACGAGGTGACTGATTAACTTGTCGACCTCCATCCATAATCCTCCAGAAAGAGAACTTTTTTAGCGCCTCATCATGTCGAAACGTTTCAATACACTTTACGGTAATCGCTATCAAGTGCAACGCCTGTTTTTTGTAAACAGAAGTGACACTCATTTTGCACACGCCATGATCCCACGAACAACCACGAGGTAAATGATCAAATTTGTCTAGTGGATTACAGGATAATATAAAGTAGTAATAATAATAATCCTTGCATTTGATATCGCGCCTTATCAAGTCTTTGAAACGTCTCAAATCACTTCACAGAATATACTGTAAAGTGAATTGACTGTATATTTTGTGGGCGAATTACAGCAGCCAATTGCCACAGAGCGTCCCACAAACAGTCGTGGATTGCGTGATCAATTATTATTATTTATTTTACATTTTTTCTTAAGGGATTATTATCCCCGGAACAGCGATCCACCAATCGACTAACAACCGGGTTCCTCCTTACAGTTAGGTAAACAGACACGTGTGGAATAAGGAAACTTGCCCAGAGTTTCACCCTGTCCAGGAATCGAACCCAGGTCCTCTCGCTTGCTACAGGACTCCACAAGCAGTGGGATCTTTAGCATCCACCTGAACAGGAGATGGGACTTCAGTTTAAACGACTCATCCAAAGCACGGCATCCCCAACAACAGTGCATTTTCTCCGACACGACTGCCAGCCTAGACTCTGAGCAAAAAGCACCTGGATGTGGGTTCAAAAGCGTAACCCTCTGGGGGTATCAGGCTGACAATACAATGTTGAATACTCACTGAACCTTACTCAAGCGCAATGTGGTCAAAACCCTCTACAGAAAAGAAAATGTGAAGCTGCAACTAATCGTAGACCATTTGTCATTTCACGCTGATAATTTGATGTTTTCAATTATTTCGCCCGATGATCTGCAGCTGTATTTTTCTTTACCAAATTGAAACCAGGTTCTGATCCTCAGATGCTGGTGATCTGACTGGTGCTTTCAGGGCCCTTGGCTATTTTCAATATAATATTAAAAATAATAAGTAATAATTTTGAAGTCAGCTAATGATGATCCTCGGCACTGATTGTGGGTAGGGACTGACTTAAAAAAGTTTTAGTGAAATTAGGTGAAAGGCTTTCTCTCTGCTAGTTCACTTCCAAGACAAGGGGATACATCCTTCAAATGAGACGTTATAATAAACCTTGCATTTGACGGAGCGTCTTATGTTGTTGAGACATCTCAAAGCGTTTCACGGGATATAGTGTAAAGTTGTGTGACTGGACGTACTTTGTGGACATTAAAACAAGCTCTGGTCTGCCTGTTCAGTTCAGATGGATGTTACAGTACAATAACAATACAAAACTATATTCCTATAGTGTCTTTCATGTTGGGAGGACGTCCCAAGGTGCTGGATGTTAAAAATTTCATGGTGCTCTTCGAAAAGAGGAAGGAATTTCTTCCAGTGCTCTGGCCAACATTCCCCCAAGTAAAATTGGTCATTCACGTGCTCTATAGACAACGGACTGACTGAAGGCTTTCCCGATTCCCAGTGTCAACTCAGGAACAGAAAGCATTCCTAAATCCCTGGGTCTCTGACACACACTGTATTGTCTGACTTCAGATAATCAACAACAACAGCAACTTGCAGCCTCCACGAAGGATCTCATCTCAGAGCGCTTAATCAACCTTTGAGCAGCTATCTTTCTCAGCTTCTCTCAGCTACAGGCTTTACATAGGCTGGTGGGGGTTACCATTTTGAGTTCTAAGGACACATGATTGCGTGGAGTGCTGTAGCTCAGTGGTTAGAGCGCTCGCCTCGCAAGTGACAGGACCTGGGTTCGATTCCCAGGCAGGTCAGGGTAAACCTTGGGCAAATTTCCTTACTCCTTAAACCTCTGTTTACCCAGCAGCAAGTAGGAACCCGGTTATTAGTTGATTGTTATATCACTTCAGGGGATAACAATCCCTTAAAATAATAAATCAATAATAGCAAATTAATAATAATAATTGATCACTCAATCCACAACTGTTTGTGGGGACGCTGCTGTGTGCAATTGGCTGCCGCGTTTCGCCCACAAAATATACAGACAGTTCACTTTACATCATATTCTGTGAAGCGCTTTGAGACGTCTCGAAGACGTGATAAGGCACTGTAACAAATGCAAGGATTATTATTATTATTATTCAACAGAGGATACCAGGAGAACATCTCACTAAACGAGTTCCCAGTCTATTCCAAATTGGGTTGAACTTTCCACAATTCTGCGTGGCCTTTAATGTTAAGGCACAAAGTTCTTCCAGACAAAATTAGGTTGAATTTCAGCCTTAAGTGGGCTTAAAGGATATCTGGAACATATTTGTATAATGCAGGCACACATGGAGTTGAGCAACCAAAACAATGGTTCACCTCAAATGAGTAATATTTACTGACTTATTAGAAAGAACAAACTTGCATTTTACTTGAATAGAAAGTAGTACATCACAAATGTTGTACAATGACTTGTTTTGAATAATTATATGGAGCACATATTTTAAACATTGTCAAGGAACAGATACGGGTTGATTATAATGCACAATGGTTTTATATTAAAGGTTAAACTTAATCCCATCAAAAGCGACTGAGCTTAATGCTCCTTTGGTGAGGATTGGCAAGTCTCGGTGGAACTTTTCACTCACTGTTAACTGGAGAATGGTATTGGGAGATGGAATTGTTAAGCTGTGTCCTCCCCTGTTATTGTCCTGCTTTTGGTGGTACCAAAAATATCTCTGCCTTGTACAACTACGCAAATTTGAGTTCAAATCGCCTGTCAGAACTTGAGCTCATCATCTAGGCTGGACCCTGCAGTGTGGTCATTCATTCATGACTCTTTGTAAGATACTTCTGTGCGCAAATTTGCTGCCACGTTTGCTGCAAATGTGCAGTCACTACTCTTCACAGTAACATCCTGCAAAATCCTGCTGTAAGACTTCTCAACAATGAGATAAGATGCAATGTCAAATGCAAGAATTATTGTTGCTTAATACTGCCAAGTGAGTGGATAGGGGCGGCACTGCATTGTATATCCTGTGAAGCGCTTTGAGAAGTCTCAACGATTTGATAAGGTGTAATAATAAATGCAAGGATCATTATTGTTGGGTACCCACTGTCGTATGAAACCATGATGCCACGCATTTCCGGTGGTTTCTGTTTGTGAGGGAGAGTGGCACAGCGGAACAACATAGAAATACAGAGCATCGCAGCTCAATTTGTTCTCTAAAGATGGGCTTCAATGATAATTAAGGCAAAGGCTGTGTTCGGGATATCGGAGGCAAGGTTGTGACAAACCAGCTCAATTGCATGACGCAGTCTTAATTTACAGTGTGAGTTTGACATGAATAGCTGCTCTTTCATTTCACAGCCACGTTGAGTTGTTACTGAAGAATAATAATATTCCTTGCATTTGATATAGCGCCTTATCACGTCTTTGAGAAGTCTCAAAGCGCTTCACAGAATGTACTGTAAAGTGAATTGACTGTGTATTTTGTGGGCGAAACGCGGCAGCCAATTACGCACAGCAGCGTCTCACAAACAGTCGTGACCACATTTTTTTTGGTGTGCGGAGTAAGGAAACCTGCCCAAAGTTTTGCCCTGCCCAGGAATCAAACCCAGATCCGCTCGCTTGCGAGGAATACTCTATTACCCTGCAGGACTCCTCAGTTCCAACTTGAAGTCTTTAAGTAACCTGACCGATAATCTCTCAATTGGAGGGTTAAGACTCTGGGGTAGCTAACACTCATTCCAATGGCATTGACTTCCTTTTCTTTCACTATGATTAATAATATGGGTCAGACAAAAGGCTGTGGGTTCAAGATTTTGAGTTCACAGTCCAGGCTGTAATGCTGTACTGGGGGAGGGTTAAATTGTCAGAGGTGCTGTCCTTCAGATGAGGTGTTAAACCAAGGGCATTTGCTTACTAAAAACAATCACTACATTTGACAGTAATTACGGCAAAGCACTTACTTTTCAACATTTAGCGCTATAAAAAGGCACACGTTCTTTCTTGTCTATTGAGCAGCAACGGGATGTGACTCATTGATAAAATGCAATGGTAATTTTACAACCGTTTCAGTTTCACTACAATGCTATCCAATAATGCAGCAAAAAAAAAGAGAATTCAATTGCAATATTTATTCTGCGGGTAAAACGTATTTATTCTTGCTGAACATATTTTCCGTCCGATTTCCAGCCACCTCCCTCAGTCCCTTAATCGTGTGCCAGAATGGTGCGCCAATGGTCTAGTCGGTGACTCTTTCCTCTCCCTTGCTCTCGTTCTCTGTCTGGCTTTCTCTTGTCTGCCAGTCAGTCCGTCTGTCTGTCTGCTTCCACAACAGCAGCGGCTTGCCTTTATATTGCACCCTTCACGTGGGGTAGCATCCCGGAACGCTTCTCTACCCATCAGTCTGCCTGTCAGTTTGCCTGTCAGTCTGCCTGTCAGTCTACCTGTCTCTCTCTTTGCTTTTCAAAGTGACATTATTCAAAAAGAGAAGGAAGTTTCTCTCTCCCGGTGTCCTGGCCAACAGGACAACATCTCACATAACATGGCATATTCCCAGCGCCGTGGGATGTCTCTCCGATGTGGAGGGTGCTATCCAAGTGAAATTTGCTGTCGCTGTTGTTGTTATTCACTTCCTGGCTGTTTGTGGGACGTTGCTGTGTGCAAATTGGCTGATGCATTTTCTTCCAAACACAGTAACTGCACTTGACAGCAATTGCCTGTGAAATTCTCTTGAGACTTTTTGACGCTATAAGCAGTAAACTAAATGCTAGGATTATTTTTTTAAAAAATTATATTTTACTCAAAGGATGGCATACAAATGCAATTAATAGTCCCGCAGAGGCTTGGTCCTGCAGTTGACAAAAAAAACAGCGTCTTATCTACTCCGACATCTCACCGAACCAGTGCGCAACTTAGGAGTCCGTTTTGACCCCCAGCTTCCTCCCCCACATCCGGTCCCTGACCCGGACCGCCTTCTTCCACCTTTGCCACATTGTCCACCTCTGACTGTATCTTACCCCAAATGCAGCCGAAACTCTTGTGCATGTGTGTGTCACCACCATTTAAAAGATCCAGCTCGTTCAGAACTCTGCCGCCCGCACACTGACCCGGACCAAACTCCGTGCCCACATCTCACCAGTTCCTGCCCAGGCTCCACTGGTTCCCCATCACCGAATGGATCGACTTCAAGGTCCTCACTCTCGTGTTCAAATCCATTCACTCCCTGGCATCTCCCTACCTCTCCAACCTCCTCACTCCCCAATCCACCACCCAACGCCTCTCCCACCTTCTGGAACTCCATCCCACATTCCCTTCACCTCGCCCCTTCCCTTGCCTGCTTCAAGGTGCATTTCAAAACCTTCTTCTTCGACCGAGCCTTCGGGTCCAAATCCCTAACTGTCCAGCTGCTTTGGGACGTCCTGCCGACTTGAAAGGTGCGGTGTAAATGTCATTTGGTATTTTGTATTGTATCCTCGTTTGATCTCCCGCCGGATGGAGTGTTTAGTAAATGTATGGAACAGGTTGACAGTAGAAGCAGAAAGTGTTGTTTGTTTCAAGAACATATTAGTTTGATTTTTGTTAAAAAATAATATCTGGGGATACAGTATACACTTTGGGGACATAACTTGTCAAGCGACTGCCAGGATGGTGGAAGAACTGGATGGAACTTGGTCTTCTTTCGTCTTATGGTCTTATGATTGGTTCTCAAGTTTCTCCCTGTCTTAAAGTCCATCCCCAACACCTGCTCGGTGGCTGCCCTCAAACCGAAACGTTATTCAATGGACAGAGAGCGACTGTGATTAAAAGTTCCCTCAAAGCAATCGCGCTACATAAATATACTTCAGCTTTTTGTTTCTGTTTGCTTTTACGGCACAGCTGCTTGCCTGGAGTTTACAAAAGGAGAAGTATGAAGTCTGAGAATAAAAGGCCATAGAGGATGGAGTTTTCAGGGGCTTTTGTCCTCCGTTGCGATTCTACCTGAAACTTAATAATAATAATCCTTGCATTTGATGTAGCGCCTTATCGCATCTTCGGAACATCTCAAAGCGCTTCACAGAATAGACTGTAAAGTGGATTGACTGTATTTTGTGAGCGAAACGTGGCAGCCAATTGCACACAGCAGCGTCCCACAAACAGCCGTGGATTGAGTGACCAAATTATTATTCATTAAAAAAAAAGTTGAGAGATTTTTTCCTACTAAAAGTGATCAGCCAATCGACAAGCAGCCGGGTTCCTGCTTACTGCCAGCTAAACAGAGACGTGTGAAGTCAGGAAACTTGCTTGAGGTCTCATCCTGCCCTCTCGCTTGCGAGCCGAGTGCTCTAAACAATAAGCTTCAGATCCCAAGAACTTTATAAGTAAGTTCTTGGTATCTGAAGATTTCTTTGTGCTGGGACTGACTGTGATTTTTTTTCCATGTAAATAATATATGAAGAAGGTTATATCATTATTTCCAGCCTCTCCAGCCTTGAGTTCAAATTGTTTTCATGTATTTTATTTTATAAAATAGGGTGTCTCCCTCCCCTCACGGCTTTCCCGATCCTCCCATTAATAAACAATATCAATCCTGCTTCCTCGTCAGTCACAAGGATCACAGTACTAAGGAGTAGGGATCAAGTTGTCCTAGATAACATGCTTTTCCACTTCCCTCACACTCTCTCTCTACCTGGGTTTGATTCCCGGGCAGAGCGAAACCTTAGGCAAGTTTCCTTACCCCACACGCCTCTGTTTACCAGCAGTAAGTAGGAACCTGGTTGTTAGTCGATTGACGGATCACTTTTCCGAGGGTAATAATCCCTTCAAAATAAATAAATAAAAATAAATAATTTGGTCACTTCAATCCACGACTGTTTGTGGGACGCTGCTGTGCGCAATTGGCTGCCACGTTTCGCTCATAAAATCTACAGTCAATTCACTTTACAGTTCATTCTGTGAAGCGCTTTGAGACGCCTCAAAGACGTGATAAGGCGCGATATCAAATGCAAGGATTATTATTATTATTACTACTACTCTGTTACACTCTTGCTCTCTTTCTCTTCCTCCTGTCTTTCCCTCCCTCCTTCCTCTGTTTCTCTCCCTATCTCCTTTACTTCCTGTCCCACTCTCCTCTCCTCCCTCTCTCGTCTGTCAGTCTGTATCGAGGCAAGGAATTCTGCACACATCCGGTATCCTCATACCCCATTGTCTAAGGAAACGTTTTCTAATTTCTCTCTTAACCTGTTTAATCGTAAATTTAAGATTACGTTTCCTTATCATAAAAAATTCAGAGGGAGGAATTGACCAGATCTATCTCAACAAGTACTGTAGGAGGCTCCCTGCACAAGAGGCTACATTAAATACAAGATGTTGTTGTTGTTTACTTCCCTTTATTACTTTAAAGTCCTCAATGAGATCACCCTTTACATCTTCAACTCTATGGCACAAAACTCCAGTTTAACCAGCCTCGCATTAAGGCCAATTCCCTTCAATGTCGGGTATTAATCTGGAAAGTTGCCCACTGGACATCCTCCCAAATCAGGGCTCCTTCCTAAAGTGAGTTGCCCATAGCTGAACAAAATGCTCCAAATAAGGTCTGACTAACATAGAGAGCGCTTTGTTTCCCGACCCTCAGCTTAAATGTTGGGGTGACTCACTGTAAAGCCATGGATGATCATCTCATTAGTCATGGCTGAATTCTGGTAAAACGAGCAATGAATATTCCTGTTTCACATGCTAACTCAAGTTGGACACTGAACCCTCGACTAGATAACTCTAGGCTGTATGTACTGTACTCTGCCTATACTCTATATACGCTGTGTTTCCATGGGTGTGTAACGTGAATTGACGGTATATTTGTGGGTGAAACGCGGCAGCCAATTGCCTACAGCAACGTCCCTCAATCAGTCGTGGATTGAAGTGACCAATTCATTAACTTATTTTTTTTTCTTGAGGGTTTATTATCAGGCCTGTGGAGTAAGGAAACTTGTCCAAGGTTTCGCCCTGCTCGGAATCGAACCCAAGTCTCTCACTTGCGAGGCGAGTGCTCTAACCAATGAGCTACAGGACCCCAGGGAAATATGTCTTTCGTCTCTCAGAATTCATGCACTCGAGTGCATGAATTCTCCCACAAAACTGATCACCATGGTGCTCAAAGGACAGCATGTCCTTTGCTGTGGATTACATGACTGAAAGCAATCAAGCCCAGAAGTTAAGAATTACTGGAAGGAAAGCAAGACATCTAGAAAAGTAAGTGGAAAGGATGGATCACATATCAGTGAATGCAGATTTGCTTCTGAATCTCAAGGGAGACGGGGAAGGAAGGGGGCAAGGCGGAGGGTTAGAGGAAGAGTCTAGAGTTTCGGGGCTTAGTGGCTGAAAGTGTGGCCACCGATGGTGGAACGGAGGGCACGAGGGACAAACAGGAGGCCGGAGCCTGTCGAGCGGAGGCAGAGGGTAGTGGGTTGGGGAATAAGTAGGTCGGAGAGGAGAGGTAGGGAATGCCAGGGCATGAAGGGATTTGAGGATGAGTGTGAGAATCTTGAAATTGGACAGGTGAACAGAATCAGCAGGGAATTAGATATACATCTGAGCAGGAAAAACATTACAGCTCACAGTCCAGCCTGACCTGCAAGTGCAGTGCTGGCCAAGAGCTTCATTGTTGAGGTGCCATCCTCCAGAATCCATAATAAACAGTGGATCTTTGTCTGTTCAGTTGGACATGGAGGATCCATTGGAAAACGAAGGTAGTTTCTCCCAAAATCCTGGCCAACAATGCTTCAGATTAATTGGTCGTTCAACCTTTGGCTGCGTGTCACCTTGCCTTGTCCAAAATGGCTACAAAAAAACAGTCACTACACTCGACAATTAGTGATGCTGTTTCAATGCTATAAAATCCAAGTTCATTTTCTTTCTATCTTCCGCGCTACATACATATCTACTGCCCGTGTCTTTGACTGTGGTGCTCTCAATTCTTTAATGGGATATAAAAGTGGCAGCAAATTCCTCCCACAGCTGATTTGTGTTAGCGGAAAAATAACGCAACCACAAGAAAATAAATATCTGAAAAACAAGAAACATTGGGGTGAAATTTGCAGCAACACATAGCTTGTTCCTTGTAAAAGTCATTATTATAACAAGGAACGTGTTGTAACGCTCCCAGATTTCACCCCATTCAACACTTTTTTTTGAGATAAAGTTACAACTTTAAAAAACACCAACAGGACAATGCATGTCTCACTTCATCGTAAACTCTGATTTGTCTCCTACATTGCCTACACAAGATAGGCAGCCTCGCCCTGTTCTTGGCCGGTTGAATGAAGCTGTCAGCTGAATTATGACTTGGCTTGCATTCAGTCGCTGTGACATCTTTATATCGCCCTGCTACAAAGCTACAATTAATTTCTATGTGGGCTTACCAAAAGCTTTCGCAGGTTGGTGAAAACGGGAAGCTTTGCTCAGGACCCTGGGCTAAAGGAATCAAACCTCAACATATTGCAAGTTCATTTCTGCTGTTTCTACTCCTGCTATTTCCTTCTGTTTTTAAACATAATGGCATTGAGGTGGCTTAAATGAAACGTTTATATTGAAGTCCTTAACTCTTCATGGCCTTAAAATTAGAGAAGTGAGATGCCTTCGCACGCAGGGTTGTGAGATAATCAGTTGTGTTGTTGAAAAGGAAGAAACATAATAATAATAATAATATTCCTTGCATTTGATACAGCGCCTTATCATGTCTTCGAGAAGTCTCAAAGCGCTTCGCAGAATAGACTGTAAAGTGAATTGACTATATTTGTGGACAAAATATACAGTCACAGCCCTGATCACGGTTGTTGAGACGTTTCAAAGCGCTTCACAGAATATACTGTAAAGTGAAATTGACTGTATATTTTATGGGTGAAACGTGGCAGCGTTTTTGCACAGCAGCGTCCCACAAACAGCCGTGGATCGAGTGAAGGGATTATTACCTCTGGAAAGGTGTTAGGGCACTAATTAAGGGCCATCATAGTCTGTTTATAAAATAAAAAAACCTTGCATTTGATATATCTACATTTGATATAGTGCTTTTCACATCTTCTAGAGGTCTCAAAGCGCTTCACAGAATAGACTGTAAATTGTAGTGACTGTTTTGTGGGCGAAACTTAATTACCTTTCTTTAATTTCTTGAATTAATTCCCTTGAGGCACTTTGAGGCATTTCAACAAATGAAAAATGAAAGTTCTTCTCATTCTGTATCTCCCACCGCTTTATCTGTCAAGAAAGTGTTAACTCAAGACTTTGATAGTTAATTCTATTTCAGAGAAAAATTTCCCTTTGGGTCCATTCGCACCAAGCCTAGTACTTCCGTTGTAATTTGGTCAGAGCAGAGAGCTCAGGACAGATATTAGTAAATGGATAATTTGGGTGTTGCTTTAAGTAAGGAACGTGCTGTGGGTTAAACTGTGAGGCGCGGATTAAACATTTGCTTTCAGCCACATTTAATGTCGCTGGCGCTGTTCCCAATTCACTGTCAAAACCACAAAATGTGTGTGTCTGCGAGTGAAATGACACTGTGCATACTTTTAATTGGCCTTTCCTAGTCTCAGTTTCTGAATGTGAAGGGACAGAGTTCAGTTCTCAGTATTGTTTAGAGGTTTAGAGGTTTGAGAAACGCTGAAACAAAACACTTTTGTTTGACGCAGTGACTCCCCCTGTGGAGAAAGCTCCAAGCAGCAAGTTACTTTGAAGTGTAGTAACTGTCATTGAGCAGGCAAAGACGATTCCTTAATATGGGATCACTTTAGACTTTGGGTTGACCAGGGATTGCTTAGCTCTGTGAGCAGAGTGTGTTGAGGTGCATTTTGCATGGGTTGTATCCAAGTTAGCAGAAGATATCTGAGTTTCCTTATTAAGCAAATCTTTGAAGGTGGCAGGACAGGTAGATAAAGCTGGTAAAAAAGCATTCGGGATCCTTGGCTTTATAAACGGGCATACAAAAGTCAGGAAGTTATGATGAACCTTTATAAAACAGAGAGACTGTGTTCAGTTCTGGGCACCACACTTTAGGAAGGATGTCAAGGCATTGGAAATGGTGCAAAGGAGATTTACCAACAAGGGACTTGATTTATTTAGAGAGACTGGAGAAGCTAGGACTGTTCTCCTTGGAGCAGAGAGGGTTAAGGGGAGATTTAATCGAGGTGTTCGAGGGGATTTGATAGGGTGAACAGGGAAAAATTGTTTCCACTGGCGTCTGTAACCAGGTCTGGGTCTGTAACCAGAGGACACCGATTTAAGATAGTTGTCAAAAGAACCAGAGGGAGGTGAGGAGAAATATTTTCACACAGCGACTTGTTGGGAACTGGAATATTTTACCTGAAAGGGTGGTGGAAGCTGATTTGATAACAACTTTAAGAAAGAAGTGGATAGATATTTGGGGAGGACAGGTTTGCAGGGCTATGGGAAGAGAGCGGGGGAGTGGGATTAATTTGGATAGCTCTTTCAAAGAGCTGGCACAGACATGATGGGCTAATGGCCTCCTTCTGTGCCTTATAAATCTACGATCTTATGAATCTTGCTAAGAAATACTGCAAAATGGACTCCCTCCAAGACATGAGACAATCAACAACAAAAGACAGAACATTCCAGCTTCCCAGAAAATTAATAATAATATTATTCCTTGCATCTGATATAGCGTCTTATCGCGTCTTCGAGACGTCTCAAAGCACTTCACAAAATATACTGTAAAGTGAATTGACTGTAGATTTTGTGAGCGAAACACGGCTGCCAATTACGCACAGCAGCGTCCCACAAACAGTTGTGGATTTCTGTCAAATGTAGTGACTGGGTATTGTAGGCAGAATTGTAAGTAATTGTAAGCAATGCTCTGTCTGTGGCATTCCTCACTATTTGAGATTTAAAACCGACTTCAGACGGGATGATCTGCTAATAATAGGCTTTCAAAATAATCACTTTCAAACCAAGGTCACATCCCAACAGCTTGAAAATGGCCAGAGTTTGTTGTGTAGCAGGCGGCACCTTGGTATCACTCAGAGAGAAGCCTGTAAGTTTCCATTCTAAGATTTCTTATTTTTAGTATCAAGCAAGAGGACCTGGGTTCAATCCCCGGGTCAGGGCGAAACGTTGAGCGAGTTTCCTTATTAGACAATTTTCCTTATTCCACAATTTTCCTTATTCCTTATCTAGCAGTAAGTAGGAACCCAGATGTTAGTCGATTGGTGGATCACGGTCTGGGGGTAATAATCGCTTCAGAAATAAATACATATTAATAATTTGGGCATTTGATCCACAACTATTTGTGGGACACTGCTGTAGGCAATTGGCTGCCACCTTTCGCCCACAAAATGTAAATATAAATACGTCTTCTAGACGTCTCAAAGCACTTCACAGAATAGACTATAAAGTGCATTGACTATATATTTTGTGGGCAAAACGCGGCAGCCAATTACATGCAGCGGTGTCCCACAAACAGCCGTGGATTGAAGTGACCAATTTATTAATGGTTTTTTTTCTTGAGGGATTATTATCAGGTGTGTGGAGTAAGGAAACTTGCCCAAGGTTTCACCCTGCAGGGAATCGAACCCAGGTCTCTCGCTTGCAAGGCGAGTGCTCTAACTGCTGAGATACAGGACTCCCATGTACTAATAGGGATCTCGTCGGTCTCCCCAGCTCTACTATTCAAAAAATCCAGCTCATTCAAAACTCTGCTGCCAATCGACTTACCCAGACCAAACCCTGTACCCCAATCTCACCAGTTCTGGCCCAGGCTCCACCGGCTCCCCATCACCGAACGGATCAACTTCAAGATCCTCTCACACTCGTGTTCAAATCCCTTCACTCTCTGGCACCTCCCTTCCTCTCTGACCTCCTCAACGCCTCTGCTCGACTGGCACCGGCCTCCTACTCGTCCTTCACGCCCTCCGTTCCACCATCGGAGCTCGTGCATTTGGCCACTATGCCCCGAAACTCTGGAACACTCTCCCTCAATCCCTCCGCCTTGGCCGCCTTGGCCCCTCTCTCCCCTTTTTCAAGTCCGCCTGAAAACCTTCCTTTTCAACCGTGCTTACAGACATCCCCCAGGCTCGGGGTAAGGCTTCACCAAAGCGCTTCGAGACGTCTCGAAGAAAGCGTAAGAAAGAAACTGTTTGAATTTGAAGTAGGTGCTAACCTGCTATCAAGATATTTAAATATAATGCAGAAAGTACCAGACTCTATCCTTGAACAACTTTCCACCAGTGTAGCTTCCACAGCAATATACAACACTTCAAATTTGTTAGCCAACAGAATATCTGTTTGCTGAGTAATGCGAGACTGTTTTTAGCTGTGCTTCCATAGTTGGTAGACGTCTTTATGAGTTAAGAAGTTTAGAGCTCGATGAGTACTCAGCGAGTAATGGGGTGGGGCTGGGGGTGAAAGGAGACGATTCTGGATGTCATAACAACTGCAAATGTTCCTTGGTGCTGTGCTGAATGGGATGTTACAAATCGTTTCAGTGTCCTTATATTGGGTAGGAGTAATATATTCCTGTTCCAGAGGCCTGAACTTTCACCCAGTAAAACTATATTGTCGCTATCTTCCTCTATCCCTCCGCCTTGCTCCCTACTTCTCTATCTCCAGGTCCTTCCTGAAGACCTTCCTCTTAGACCGTACATTCCCTCACCCCCACCATCTTAGCTCATGCTCCACTACTGTCAAGCACTCTGGGACACTACCCTGTGTGAGGGGCGCTATAGAAGCACAAATTGTTGTTGTTGTTGTTCTGAAGTTTAATATCACACAGAATTATGGTACCGTCTTAAGTTTCCTTACTCCACACAGAGCCTAATAATAATCCCTCCAAAACCAAAAACAATAATAAATTGGTCATTTTCAATCTACGACTGTTTGTGGGACATTGCTGTGCGCAATTGGCTGCCGCGTTCGCCCACAAATATACAGTCAATTCACTTTACAGTGTGTTCTGTGAAGCGCTTTGGGACGTCCTCCTGATGTGAAAAGCGCTATATCAAATGCAAGGATTATTATTATTATTATTATTATTATTATTAAAGTTGATCGGTCTAACAGGTTGACAATGGGGTGGAACTTCAGGTTTCTTATTGCTGCCAAACGACCTTATGTTGGAAGTGCAAAGCAGGCAATCATAGAATTCAATATTTATACATATTTATATATACCCTTTCAGCCCATCGGGTCTGATCTGTTGTTTTTCTCTGCCTGAACCACTTGATCTAATCCCACTCCTCACCTCGCCCTTTCGTGTTCCTCTCTTTCAAAACTCCATCCTAAATCCCTTTTAAAATTGAAGAACATTCAACAATTCGCCCCAAAAATATACAGTCAATTTGCTTTACAGTATATATTCTGTGAAGCGCTTTGAGATGTCTAGAAGACGTGACAGGGCGCTGGATGAAATGCAAGGATTATTATTAATTACGCTTCATCTTCAATATTAAGTTGAAGGTCTAAAGGCTAAAACCCAGCTGGAATTTCAAGCCTAACCCGAGAAGACAGGGCCAGACTTTTGACAAAATCAATACCCTTGTGCTTTTTCGCACTGTAGCAACGCAACTTCCAAACAATTGAATCCTAACAAAGGCAAAACTTTTCGATCCACCAACTTAGAAACGTCACAAAGCGCTCAGTACATCGGTCGATTTTCAGGGCATTTTCCGATTCAAATCACGACCTCACTGTTTGCTTTACGAGGTTCTGAAATCCTCCAAAAGATCAGCGCAGCTTCAACAATACAACATCGCACTCTGCCCACTGGGTCAATGCAGGGGTCTGCCTTGAAGGAGAAAATTCATACCAGATGTGCTATTAAAAAAAAGAGTATTCTACAATGTGCCGGGTTGTGAAATGTTCCAGAGGGTCAAAAAAAAATAAGCATAAATAGTAAAATCTCATAGCAACACACAGTAAGCAACAGCTTGGTTGGCATCTGAAAGTTAACTGGAAAATAAAAAAAAATGACGTTTTCTTTTTCTGGACAACTTGACATTCTAGTATTAGCCGACTGTAAATTTATTGTGTTTTTCTAACTCAGAGCGAGCGAGCGAGCGAAACTCAGGCTGTGGAAATGTAAAGTGATTGCTTGTGGCGGGTACGACAGCTGCAGACGTGTGGATTCCCCCATCGTCCTCTGCCTGGCAGAGAGATTGTCACAACTTAACCCTTGTGACATAAAGTAAGTGCGTCTGCCTGGGCCACTGATCCTACAATGAGCTCTTTGCTGTTTGAGGTCAAATGGGCAGCAGAAGGCAGTAAATATACTTTTACAGAGCGAGAGAGAGAGAGCTGGAGAGAGATCTTATAAATCACTTTACAGTATATTCTGTGAAGCGGTTTGAGACGTCTCGAAGATGTGATCAGGCCCTATATCAAATGCGAGGATTATTATTATTATTAAATATTATTATTATTATCATTAGAATAGTCTCCCAGCGTCGAGAGGACGTTCTCCCAGTGCCTTAGGAAGTCCTCCCGGCGTGAACTTTATATTGTATTGTAACAGTCAATGCGGAAAAACTAACATGTTTCTGGAATCCCATAGTTTACACTCTCGCCTTGCAAGCGAGAGGACCTGGGTCCGATTCCCAGGCAGGATAAAACCTTAGGCAAGTTTCCTTACCCAGCAGTAAGTAGGAGCACGGTTTTGGTCAAAAAAAAATTAATAATGAGGTCACTCAATACATGACTGATTGTGGTCCACTGCTGTGTGCAATTGGCTGCCATATTTCTTCCACAAAATACACAGTGAATCCACTTTACAGTATATTCTGCGAAGCGCTTTGAGACGTCTCAACGATGTGATAAGGCGCGATATCAAATGCAAGGATTATCATTATGTTTAATGTGGTCAACAAACCTAGAGCAAGGACTTGAAGGGAAGGTGACCAGACCCTTTAGATTTAATTAATCCTTATATTTGATACAGCGCTTTATCACGGTATCGAAACATCTGAAAGCGCTTCCCAGGATTTTCTGTAATGTGCAGCGAACACAGGAGTTAATTTGGATACAGTGTCCCACCAACAGCCCTGAAGTGAATGCCCAAATTTATCTGCAGGATAAATTTGGGCATTCACTTCAGGAGATTGGGAGAAGCTGCCTTCTGTTTTCAAAAAGTGCCACGAGATCTTTAATATTCATCCGAATCTGAAGACTGGCCTCTAGTTTAATGTCTTATCCGAAGGATGGCACCCCCGACCATCCTGAGACATGTCAGCCTAGACTGAGCTCAAAGTCCTAATCTAAGGCTAAAATTCACAACCTTCTGACTCAGAGGCACGAGTGCAGCTAACTGAGCCAGGGTGACCCCTGACTTTCCAAATGACACAGAATGTGGTAAATATCCTAAAGAGCTCAATATTTGTAATTAATTAAGACTTGCCCCATTGTGAATCTAAAACAGTTTTCCAACATCTACATCAGTCAAATATACAGTCAAATATACTTTCCAAGAAAAATAGTCATCTGCCTGGGTCTGATTCTGTGTCTATATGTGTCTCTCTCGTGTCTCTCTCTGATGTCTCTGTCTCTCGCGGTGTCTCAACAAAAGCTGCCAGTCAACTTGAGAATGAACGTTTCTGCATAACTATCTTCTGAAAGTTCCTCTTTGATCTTGGAACACTGTGTCCTGAGCGTCAGTCTATTTTGTGTTCAGGAATGTCCTGAAATATTGTCAAAATTGTAGATCTCCCCAAAACGTTCAAATTATACTCGATATCTGTTGCATTTAAACCTGAACTTTGTTAAAAACCAAGGGGTACATCCTGAGTCTCAGTTGGTCAAAGTGTTAAATATATTGAGATTGCTTATCAGCAGACCACACACTGTCTGTCAGCAGAAACCAGACTTTGCACCCATAAATGCTTCCTACTTGTGTGGAGAGATTACAGAGGTTTTCCAGTCAGCTGGTAGCCAGAAGTGCCTGTGTTACTTGATATAATAATAATAATAATAATAATAATAATAATAATAATAATAATAATAATAATAATAATAATAATAATAATAATAATAATAATAATAATCCATGCATTTGATATAGCGCTTATCTAAACGTCTCAAAGTGCTTCACAGAATATGCTGTAAAGTGAATTGACTGTATATTTGTGGGTGAAACGCGGCAGCCAATTGCGCACAGCAGTGTCCCACAAACAGTCGTCGATTGAAAATGACCAATTTATTATTGTTTTGTTTTGGAGCGATTATTATAAGGAAACTTGCCCAAAGTTTTGCCCTTCCGGGAATCGAACCCAGGTGTCTCGCTTGCAGGGCGAGTGCTCTAACCACTGAGCTACAGGACTCCATTGATGGGTGATTAATCCAGAGTGGAGGTACACCAGTCTAGTATATGTACACTGTCCTGTCTGTAGCTCAGTGGATAGACCTCTCGCCCCACAAGCGAGAGGACCTAGGTTTGATTCCTGGGCAGTTCCCTTACTCCACACGCCTGTTTACTTAGCAGTAAGTAGGAACCCAGTTGGTAGTTAATTGTCAGAAGGCTTTTCCAGGGTAATAATCCCTTTTTAAAAAAAAATTGTCACTCAATCCACGATTCTTACAGTGTATTCTGTGAAGCGCTTTGAGACATCTCAATGACTTGATCAGGCGCTGTATCAAATGCAAGGATTCTTATTAAATTTGTTATTCTATGTGTCAACTTGGCTGAGTTGGTAGCACTCTGACTCAGAAGTTTGCAGGTTCAAGCTGTGTTGAACCTGTTATGAAATGTCACATTGTTGACCTAATTGTTATAATGGAGCTCTCAGTGCGGGACTTTCCTCTCGCACTCCCACTCTTCCTGCGAGGAAATCTGCTTGGCTGCTGCCCAGAATGGCATAGCTGAAATAAGGAATTCACCGTGTAGGGAGCTGTGGGCAAGACTCCAGTTCCATCTTTCCTCTATTGGAGCATTCTTGAGCATTGAGGCCTTCGAGTAAGTTTGTTATGCGGATGCAAAACCTTGACTGTTCAGCATCTTAGGCCGTCCTCCCAACGTCAAAGGCGCTTTGCAAATGTAACTTGTTGTTTTTGTCAGCGCTCTGGGACGCTAACCTGTGTGAGGGACGCTGTATACACGCAAGTTGCTGTTGTATTGTTGTTGTTGTTTGTAACCATTGGTAGAAAGTGGTTGAAAAGCCACTTGATTAGACAAACACTTAATATTCATAAACTCCGTAAGGCCTTAGGAACACCAGTAGGTACCTCCAGCCACTCTGATTGCTCCACACTCTCTATAGGCTGTTGTGTTATTTTGCCCAGTAGATTTTAGCCTGTTTTATTGCATCTGTGTCCTGCAGTATTCTGTTTACACTATTATCCAATTTATGTCCACCTTGATCTTACCAACGGGGCCCATTTTGTAAACAAGTCTGCTCGGAGCTAAACAGAACCAGTCCGTGAAAAGATTTTTTAAATAAATAAACTACTTAAAGAGGCAGCGTGACTGGGAGTGTTGGTTTACCAAAAGTAAACCAGACAATGACATCAGGCTTATTTTTCATAAATTGTCACATCTGGGGTCATGAGTTTTATTTGTGCATCGGGTCTCTGTGTTTGTGTGTGTGTGTGTGTGTGTGTGTTTGCATGTGAGTGTGTTGCTGTAATAACTTGCAGTGTGTGTTACAATCTGTGCCACCCAATCAAATCCAAAGCTCTCCCGCATTCCTGATTACCAGTGTGTGTATCTTGTAGCTCGGGGATGTGATGATTAACAGGATAGGTTAGAGCTTTTACTAGAAACCCAGGTAAACGCATAGCTTCCTTCTACAAAGATGAGATATATTAGTTCTAGTGTCAACAACCTTATACAGACAGGGATGTAGGATGCTTTATAAGCTTTTACTATGGCAACATCAATTCCTATACATTCTTGTCTTCCTATTTATCTGGTGTCAGTCTGGCTCAGTTGGTAGCTCTCACCTCCATGTCAGAAGGTTGTGTGTTCAAGGCTGTAGTCGGGACATTGCTGTGTGTGAATTGGCAGCCACATTCGTTTCTATAAATAGACATTTTACGGTGAGTCCTATAAAGTGTTTTGAGACATTTCATTAACTTGATAAGGCTCTGTATCAAATGCTAGGGTTGTTCTTACCAAAACCCACTGCCTCTCAAGTCAAAATTCAAATTTCACGAGTACTCAATTTCATTATTATTATAATAATAATTATTATAGTAATAATCCTTCCATTTGACATAGCACCTTTGAGACGTCTCAAGCGCTTCACAGGCTGTATATTTTAAGGGCAAAACCTGGTAGCCAATTGTGCGCAGCAGTGTCCGACAAACAGACGTGGATTGAGTGACCAAATTATATTAAAAAAATGTTTTTGAAGGGATTGCCCCCAGAAAAGCGATCCAACAATCAACTAACAACTGGGTTTCTACTTACTGCTGGGTAAACAGAGGTTTGTGGAGTAAGAACTTGCCTAATGTTTCGCCCTGCTCAGGAATCGAACCCATGTCCTCTCGCTTGCGAGATTATTTTGTTGTACCCCCCCCCTTATTTTCTCCCTCCTTTTCTGGCGCTGTACACTCCTGAGATATTTCAGTCCCACTCCTCCTGATCCACCAGGAAGGAATAGACTTAACCGACTCGAGGAAAGGAACCTTTTCCAGATGCTGTGCTCTGTGTCCCAGACACTTGAGACCACAGTCAGCTTCTCAAACAGTGGATTCCTGAATAACATCTAATTGGCTGTGTTCTGCAGTGTAGTCAGAGATTCCTTAAATAAATCCTTGGCTTGGCTGCTGGGACTTCGAAGTCAATAAAATTATCATTAGAATGAGCTAGGGGGCACCAGCTATTAGCTGCCGTCCAAACCAGCGTTCCTGTAGTTAATTATCCAAGAACTCCATAGAATTCCACCTGTGTTTGATACTATAAGCCACAGCTGGAACTGCTATAACAGCAATTTGGGACCATTTTGAGGAAATCAGATACTCATAGGGAGCTGTATGTGCAGTTCTTCTTAACCCTTAGAGTGCAGAGAAGCCTTTGGCCCTTCTAATAATAATCCTGGCATTTGATATAGCGCCTCATCACGTCTTCGAGATGTCTCAAAGCGCTTCACAGGATACACTGTAATGTGCAGTGACTGGGAGGGGGCATTTGGAGTGGATTTTGCGGAAAGGTTGCGACTGCGCTTTTGTGTTGCACTATGGCCCAGCTCATAGCTCATTCCTCTAACAATGGGGATCAGCCTTGTTGCTCTCCTGTCTTGCCTCCAGGACCAAGGCATCCCTCTCATATTGCGACTACCAGTTCTGTGCACAGTGCTCTCTGCCTGACCAGAGGACAAGATAACTCGAGAATGATATGTGCAGATCTGACCAATCTCCAATCTATGCCAGCATCGTGTTTGCCTTGTGTCTTGTTATCTCATACTGTTTTGACTCAGTGAGAGATGAGTCAACTGTTATTAAACACAGCCAAACAAAACTAGCTGAAAATGTGACATTTCTGAACTGGTTTGAGGTGATCATATCAAATCTATGATGAAATGTTGCATTTTTCACTCTATACCTCTACTATCCCCCTACTTACCTTCCCGTACCCTCCGTTCCTCTGGCTCCAGTCTGCTCCACATCCCCCGCCCCAACTGCCCTACCATCGGTGGCCGGGCCTTCAGCCTCTCAGCCCCAAGGCTCTGGAACTCCATCCCCCAGTGCTTTTGCCGCTTCCTCCCTTTCCTCCTTCAAGGTCGATCTCAAGACCTTTCTCTTTGACCGTACCTTCAGCTCCCCTCTCGACTCTCTACCCCCTCCTCGCTCCCTCCCTTCACCCTGACCATTTTCCCCCTCCTCGCTTCCTCCCTTCCCTCGACCCACCCTGACCATTTCCCCCCCCTGCTCAGGTCCCGACCCAACTGTCCAGCGCCTTGGGATGTGTAAGGCGCTCTATAAATGAAATCTTGTTGTTGTATAGTACAGCATGATAATAATAATAATTTGATCACTCAATCCACGACACTGCTGTGCACAATTGGCTGCCACGTTTCACCCACAAAATATACATTCAATTCACTTTGCAGTATATCCTGTGAAGTGCTTTGAGACGTCTTGAAGATAAGGCACTGTATCAAATGCAAGGATTATTATTATTATTATTATAATTATGATGATCAAAGACTGTCAATCAAACTTGGAGGCATCAAACTTGGCAATCAATCTGTGCGGTCTCTGGCTGGAGTACTGGCTGTATTTCCGGTGGCCGTGACATAACAGGCCTGTCAAGGTTCAAGAAAAAAGACATCTTTGAGGGGGTTTTATAAGAGGACTATAAGATGCTAAATGGATGGGAATTAAAATAAATTAAGAACTATCCTGTTGATATTCCAAGGTTGCAGGACAAGAGGTTTGCGAAGGACTTTTTTATGGCAAATATCAAGGAATAACAATAATAACGATCCTTGCATTTGATATAGCGCCTTATCATTGAGACGTTTCAAAGTGCTTCACAGAATATATTGTAAAGTGAATTTTTGTGCGAGAATTACAGCAGCAAATTGCGCACAGCAGTGTCTCACACACAGTCGTGGATTGAGTGACCAAATTATTTTTTTTTAATTATTTTTTTCTTTGAAGGGATTATTACCACTGGAAAGCAATTACCCCCATCAATCGACTAATAACCGGGTTCCTACTTACTGCTAGGTAAACAGAGGCATGTGTGTGGAGTATGGAAACTTGCCTAAGGTTTTACATGCCCGGGAATCGAACCCTGGTCTCCTTGCTTGTGAGGCAAGTTCTCAAACCAATACGCTACATGACTCCACATCAAAGAATGTTTCTTTAACAGTTGGAATGTGTTATGAGGAAGGGTGGAAGAGACCAGGGCGATGAATGCATTGAAGAAACCGCTTAATACTGTAATGGAAGAACAGTTGGGTGGGTATTTTGCAGGGATGAGATCAAACAGGCTCTTATGATCTGCAAGTCTGTACAACTCCCTATACAGCTTATGTTCGGGTGAAAATCTTCACCCCAGTGTCCAGGGCTAGGTAGACTGCCAAGCAACACAACTGCAACTGCTAAGCTACCAGAGAATTTGTTTTTAATTTGTTCTATTTAGCGGAAGGAATTGGACGTGAGTCTTACAACGTTTAAACAGGAATGTGTTGATTTCTTCAAACACAGATTAGATAGTTTTAGGAAATAACAGTATATAGGGAGTTTGGGACATATGTGCAGCGACCACCAGGAAGGTGTAAGGCGAACTAGATGGACCTTGGTCATTTTTTCGTCTAGCTTTTCTTATGTCCTTAGGCTGCCAGAACTCAACAACAATACCATGACTGCTAATTATTAGACATGCCCCCACCCACCCACACCCCCCTTGCACCATGTCACACCAGCAGGTAAAAAGTAAATAGCCCTTTAGAAAGTTAATGGAGAAAAACACCCAGTGACTGTGATTCCAGCTGCAGATCTCTGGCAACTTCTCCACGACACAAACCACAAGGCGCCATATGGAACCGTGCACCGAAGAGATTCTGTTAAAGGGACAGGCAAACTTCAACGGAAAACAGACATAATTTAGCACCAAAAGATTTGAGGTTTGAGACTTTGAGAAGGTTGTAAGAAGGTTTTGCCTTAAGAAGTGAGAGCGGTGTGCAGAAGTTTGGAAAATGTCCACTCATTTCAGTTCAGTGGTGGGAGGGGAGATTATTACCATTAGGGGCACCTAATCTCCTTCACTCTCATAGAATCGTACAACACAAAAAGAGGCCATTCGGCCCATCGAGTCTGTGCCGGCTCTTTGAGAATGTAATGTCAATCCCACTCCCTTTCCCCGTAACCCTGCAGACCCGTCCTCCTCAAATACCCGTCCACCGCGTTTTTAAAAGTAGTTATCAAATCGGCCTCGACCGCCCTTTCTGCGTTCCAGATTCGAACAACTCGCTGCGTGAAAACATTTCTTCTCCCCTCCCCTCGGCTTCTTTTAGATACTATTTTGAATCTGTGACCTCGAGTCACCGACACACCCACCAGTGGGAACAGTTTTTCCCTTTCTAACCTATCAAATCCCCTCATGATTTTGAACACCTCTATTAGGTTCTCCTCGTAACCTTTTCTGCTCCAATGAGAATAATCCCGGCCTCTCCAGCCTTTCCTCATCATCACGGTCCCTCATTCCTGGTACCAATTTAGTTTTAATAGAAACTAATGCATTGGATTCAATGTACCGACTGATCAGGCTTTTTATGTTGAAATGGCTTCCTGCACTAGCACTAACCCTAACCCAAACTGCTGCTGAGTTGTGTCCAAGACGTGCTTATTACAGGCACGTGTAAACAAGCACGGCTACCATTAGGACTCCTTAAATAAAAGTACAATTAGCCAACAATCTGTATTACATTACCTACAAGGCACCTGGAAAGTGCTGTAACAGGAGGTGCCTATTACAGGATTGGCATCTGAATCTGCCGGGAACTAACACAATGCAGCACTCCCCCAGCACTGTACTGGAGCATCAGCCTCGACTATGTGAGTTTGAAGTCCTGGCGTGAGGTTTAACCCACAATCTTCTGACTCAGAGACAGAGTCCTGCTGGCTGAGCCAGGCTGACACTCTGCCAGGACTGGCTAAAAGCTTTGACTATTTCTGGCTGCCAATCACCCTGGCACAATACCAGGTATTCAGATAGTAAATAGCATGCCAATGACTATTGTTGAGGATGGCACCTGTATAAAAGCTACTAGGAGGAGGTACGGAGGACTTCTGCTGCCCTTGAAACTGTAACCCTAGTAGAAGGGAAAAGTAGTCAAAGCCCCTTATCTCTGTGAACACTGAGGGACCTTGCATACCGACTACATGCCTCCGGTTGAATTTCTGTTTGTATTTCTCAGAACTAGCTAGTGACGTTTCATCGCAGATCATATCAGTGCTTGGCTGATTTGAGTACTGCTCTGAAGTTGTTATTAAATGCCACTGACCTTGTAGATGTCTGTTTGCTTCATTACGTCCAGGCTTCTGAGAGTTACACTGAATGATTGGGTAAGTGAGGAGCTAAGATCTGTTCTCTCCACTGACTGATGGCACTTCAAATGGTGATCAGATCAAAGCTTTCTTTAAATTGATCATTCCTTGAATGGCTCACACACTGTTAGAGGTGAGAAGCTGATGACTGATTTTAGCTCACCTTAACATAGGTATCAGTTTCATACTTGGAGGTTATGATTTAAGTTGTGTGCAAACGAGGTACAGTTACACCAATTATTTAGCAATTTTGATTCCCACTTACTGCTGTTTGGCTCATTCTTATTTCTGTTGAGCCCTGTAGCTCAGTGGTCAGAGCACTCGCCTCGCAAAGAAGAGGACCCGGGTTCAATTCCTGGGCAGGGCAAAACCTTAATCAAGTTTCCTTGCTCCATACGCCTCTGTTTACCTAGCTGTAAGTAGGAACCAGCTTGTTAGTCGATTGACGGTTCACTTTCCAGGGGTAATAATCCCTTAAAAAAATAATAAACTGGTCACTCAATCCATGATTGTTTGTGGGACACTGCTGTGTGCATTTAGCTGCTGCGTTTCGCCCACAAAATATATACAGTCGATTCACTTTCCAGTATATTCTGTGAAGCGCTTTGAGACGTCTCGAAGACGTGATATCAAGCGCAAGGATTATTATTATTGTTGCAGATTGAATGTAAAACTTTTCATTAAACTATTTCCCCTCGATCCTGCAACAGTGCAGTGTATCACTCAACATTGTCGAAAGCACCATCTGTTTCAGTAGCCTGAGCTGTGAGGCAATGTCGTTAATCTGCACTAAGAAACTCATGTAAATCATGATCTATCACTCCTCCCAATTATCAGAGCATGGTGATGGATGGCAAGCCAAGCAGACTTGTCCTTCCAATCACATAAATTCTAAGTTGAAACTCTTCGCTCATAGAGTAGGCTGGGTAATGCATAACCTCACTGTTCAGACAGTCACTCCACCTTGACTTCACTTAAAAACTGCTCCTCAAGCCTTTCTGGTGAAAGAGGAGCGACCATTTGCGTTGCAGCCTGATGATGTCCTTGCTTTCAAAACGGCTTCACTCAATGTCATTACATTTGACTGAGTCTCGCTCATTGAATTTGCCAATGTGACCCCACTTCATCACACACTATAGTCTGAATCTCACATCACTGCTGACTAATCTCAGGAATCGTGCACATCTTTAGGTGTCAACCTAGCTCAGTTGGTAGCACTCTCTCCTCTGCAGCAGAAGGTCATGGATTCAAGCTCCACATCAGGACTTGAGTTTATAGACTAGGCTGGCGGAACTCTGCACTGTAAGAGGTGCTGTGTTTTGGACGAGACATTAAAACAAGGTCCTTTCTGTATGTTCAGATGAACATTAAAGATCCTGTTACACTGTTGTAAAAGAGAAGGGAGTTTCTTCCAATGCCCTGGCCAACAGTTCCACAGGTATATGCACTTGTTTGTGGGACATTGCTGTGTGCAAACTGGCTGCCATGTTTACCTACAATTACACTTACATTACACAGTTACTACATGTGCTACTAATTGCCTGTGAAATGTTTTGATACTATGGGCACTACATCAAATGTAGGGATTGTTAGTTGATTGGGGTATTGCTTTCCAGCGTTAATAATCACTCAATCCACTCAATCCACGACTGTTTGTGGGACGCTGCTGTGCGCAATTGGCTGCCGCGTTTCACTCACAAGATACACAGTCTTTACAAACTTTACAGTATATTCTGTGAAGCGCTTTGCAATGTCTCGACAGCCTGATAAGGCACTGTATTAAATTGAAGGATTATCATCATCATATAAGATAGACCTAAGAAAAACTTTTCCCATCCAGTCTTCTCTTTGCAAGAGAAGGTATTTCAGTAGCTTTGATGATTTGCCACACCTGTTGATGATGAATTTTTACCAGCAATTTCTTGTGATCTGCACATCTGAACCGGAAATGACCCAGACCATAAACCAAGAGGTCATTCTGCGCCAGTAGCTTCTCCTCCTGTGGAGCAGACTAATTACTGTGTGCAAGGGTTATATGGCTCAGCATGGTGCAAGCTCCTTGTTGAGAGGAACCTTTGTGTGTGCTGGGGCACCATCAAGTGTGGCACATTCATGTGCAAACATCAACCGGAAATAAATTTAAGGTTACACAACTCGTGACTGGCAGGAATTATACTTGGCTTAAATTATTATACTTAAATGGAATAGAGAATTGTTTCTGCACCCAAGAAGTCTCAACGATGTGATGTAGGGATGTAGGGATTGGGACACTACTGTGCGCAATTGGCTGCAGCGTTTCAACCACAAAATATGCAGTCAATTAACTTTACAGTGAATTCTGTGAAGCGCTTTGAAACGTCGAGAAGACAGAAAGGCACTATATCAAAATGCAAGGATTATTTTTATTTACTATATGCTTTGATCAAGAAATTCCAGTTGAGTTAAAATAAACCTTCGGACCAACTTTGTATTTGTTTTGACTTGGTATTTTGGGTGTCCACTGTTCCACGAAAAAAAAATTGTTTACATAGATTTAAAAATTAATTCGCCCACAAAATAAATGTATAGTCAATCAACTTTACAGTATATTCTGTGAAGCGCTTTGAGACATCTCAATGATGTGATCAGGTGTAATATCAAATGCAAGGATTATTATTATCATTATTACAAATGCAAAGATTATTATTATCCTGTTACAGTGTACGGAAAATGGAATATAAAAAAAATGGCTGAGCTCAAAGACAATTCAGATGCTGATGAATGTTATTCCCTTGTTCTCCTATCTAACAAAGTTCTTAATTAAACACAAATTTACAGTTTCTTTTCAAATCACTTTAAATTTTGTGATGGAGATGTTAATTTAGATGCTCCGGTGACTAGGATTCAGGTGAATGCAAAGGCCTCCATTTCTTGTCTCCCTCCCCCCGCAATATCTTACACACAAAATGGGAGTGTTCTTGCCACTTATCCTGGGCTGCTTTTCCCCTCCTGATCATGTTAACTCCCTACACAACTCTGAATACTCGTGTGAAGTTGGTTGTCTTTGCCTTTGGTTACCCTCCTACCCCCACCGTCCCTGCCTTCTGTCCCTCCTGATCCCATTCTCCAGTTTGAGTCCCAATTCCTGACTGTCCAGTGCCTTGGGACGTCCTCCCGATGTGAAAGGCGCCGTGAAAGTGTATTTTGTAAATGTTGCTGTGCTCAAATTAGATTCTGCATTTGCCTCTGCAACAATGTTCATTTCAAAAGAATCTCAGTCCACAAAGTGCTTGAAAATGTTTCTTGCATGTGAACGGCACTATGAAATAATCCTTGCATTTGATATAGTGCCTTATTACGTTGTCGAGATGTCTCAAAGCGCTTCACAGAATATACTCTAAAGTGAAATGACTGTATATTTTGTGGGCAAAATGCAGCAGCCAATTGCAGCGTCCCACAAACAGTCGTGGATTGAGTAATCAATTTATTATTTTTTTTGAAGGGATTATTACTCCTGGAAAAGCGTTCCGCTAATCAACTAACAACCTGATTCCTATTTACTGCCAGGTAAACAGAGTCGTGTGGAGTAAGGAAACTTGCCCAACGTTTCGTCCCACCTGGGAATCAAACCCAGGTCCTCTTGCTTGCGAGGCGGGTGCTCTAACCACTAAACTAACTCCAAACATGCACATTTGTTGTTGTTGCTCAGTATTTGAAATTGACTTGAAACTGACGACTTGACTGTTGGATAGAGAGGATGCCTAACTCTTAATTTGACCAACAGCTGTTCCCCATTGCAATTCACATTAAAAATGAAACAAAAAGAGCAGACTTGCCAGATTAATTGTACCTGTATATCTTCAGTGGGATTGAATTACTCTTTTAATGACATCTCCATACACTGCAAATGCTTTTATGACCAAAAGCATATGTCTACACATCATCAAAGGACAACATTTGACTGTTTTATGCTGACATTTTCAGGCCAAGGCTGGGTGGGGGGTGGAGAAATTAGAAATGATCTGTCTGTAGGTTTTACGCAATCAAGACTCCCAGTTGTCATTTTGTAGGTTTTACGCAATCAAGACTCCCAGTTGTCATTTTGCGAGGAGTACCATAATTACACTTTCAGTAAAGGTGAGTTGTCCTTTTGTTTGTCACAGTTTTTGGCGAGCGAGAGGAGGGAAGAGCAGGGGGAATGGGATCAGAGCAGTGAGCTCCAGGAGGGATCGAGCATCGACACAGACTTATCAGTTGAAGAGCAGGGTGGATGGGATTAGGGCAGAGAGCTCTAATGGGGGAGCAAGCACTAGCATATACATCATGGGGAAAGAGCAGGGAATGGATTAGAGGAGAGGGCTATCATAGACACCAAAAGAAAAGAGCAGTGGAATAGGACTGGAGTAGGAAGATCCGGTGTGTTGATCAAAGACTAGCACAGACATGATGGGGAAGAGAGAGCAGGGACTGTGGTTGGAGTAGAGAGCTTCAGTGGGGAAGAGAGCACCAGCACAGACACGATGGGGAAAGAGGGGATGGGATTACAGTAGATTAGAGTAGATGGCTGCAGCATGAGGGATTTGTGGAGGGAACTGCTGAGAGTGCTGGGCAGAATGCAAAAGGCTGAGCCACCGATGGTGGGTCAGAAACTACAAGAGAAAAGCGTTAAAATTAGAAATTTTGCTGCCCAATACTGCAGCTCAATCTCGGTCAGAGACAATGACACATAGCGCTTTGGTTGCGGGCCTTGTAATTGTGCAGCTTCGCCTCGAAACAGTTGTGACCGATAACAGGATGTCAAATAAATCGGGTACACAGAGTCCTGTTTGCTTTGTGCAACCTGCAAGCAATTTAAAACAAAGTTTACGAAAAGAAAGGAAGGGGAGAGTGAAAAGCAGCAAGAATAGCAATTACTGTTGATTTCAAGCTGTGCACAAATAAATCCCGTACCTCACCAGAAATCCTAAATCCAGGCCAAAGCTAGACATGGCAGTGGATCCCCTTCTCTGAGCTTTTTACCCCATTAAAAAGACGTCATGGAGAGTTGCAGAGTGAGGCAGGCGCAGTTTTTTTTATTTACTTCACACAGCCCTTCCTTCCCCTACCTACCCTAGAACGGCTCCCTTCCTGTGCCCCGCTCAAAGGCCTTCTCTAAGTGACCACCCTTCTCATGTGAAGGCTGTCCCCAAGTGTCACTGAGCCTTCCACTAACAACAACCCTTCAGCTTGCCTTTGTATAACAAATTTTTACCCACAAATATACAGCCAATTCACCTTACAGTTAATTCCGTGAAGCGCTTTGAGACGTCTAGAGGACGTGATAAGGCGCTATACCAAGCGCAAGGCTTATATAATGTCTTGTTCATATCATCGAGCATCTTGCAACGCTTCATACGAAGTGTAGTGACTGTGTGTAAAAGTGAGGCAGATGAAGAGAGTGCAGAAATGATGGAGTGAGGAAGCGACAGAGGAAATGGGATGATGTTGCTGCAAGTGAGAGGGAAGTGTGTGGGACACTCAGTTCAAGTGGATTCTGTCCAGCTTTGATTCACAAAGATCCAATGTATTTCATCTTGTTAAACGGATCCACCTGGGGTTACGACTGCTTTGGTTTAATTCAGCGGAAAAAACTTACTTGCAAATCCTCAAAAGCACAAATAGAGTTAAAAATAATTCAAGCTGCATTTTCTTGAGCGATGAATCATTTTGTCATTAATTGAATGGACATTGTACCCATATTAATCATTTCAAAGCTTCCTTGGAAGGAGCAGAAATTCCACCCCAAGTTCTGGACTTTTAAAAATTTTATTTTGTCCGATTATTTCCTCTAATTTGTTTACCTTAATTTGCACATTCCTCTCTGCCAGTCTGGCCTCCTCATTGCTGGGGTAATGCTTCCATGGGTGCTGGTTGTCCTCCAGTAACCCCTGGTCTAGCCCACCCACCCAAGTGGCTGATTGTTCACGTAGAAACGTTCGGCGCAAGTGTCAGCAGGTCACTGCTGTAGAGAGCATCACAGCCTATCCTGATCTCTCTACACCTAGTTGCCACACGTAGGCACAACCAGCAGAAGGCACAGGAGCAGGAGAGCTGTTAGGTCAGGGTATCAAGAAATTATGGGTCAAAGGCGGGTAATTGGAGATGAGGTACAGATCAGCCATGAGCTAATAGAATGGCAGAACAGGCTCAAGGGGCTGAATGGCCTACTCGTGTTCCTATGTTCCTATGGGCAACTTGGCACAGAAAAATTACCATCAGTGACCCTGAGTTTTCCCGAAGCTCTTCTCTTCCAACTTAACGCAGCGCACAGTTCTGAACCGGACACAGATAGAGCCCGGCTCTGCAAGCCCTGTGTAAAGCTGGACCAAAAGTGGGATTTGGCATCCCTTGTTGGAGGCACCAGCAACAGTAGTGAGCGGCAGGAGGGTTGTCAGTGCCAGGAATGCACCCGGAAATCATCCGTAATTCAATCCCTCTCCTTGGAGCCCTCCACTGCCTCTGAAGTGTGTGTTTTTTCTTAAAAGAGAAGGCGCTGGTTTTGATGTGTCATGGAGGGAAAGGTCAGCGAAAGTGGGAGAGAGAAAGTGACCTGCGTGAGCCTGGAATTTGCTTATCTAGTTTCCGGATTCTGCTGCATCTGATTAAGGGGCCACAGCTGTCACAGTCTGTACAGTGCCTGGGTTTTAATCACACGCCTTGCAGCTTAGGAAGGTCAAACACACTCGTATTGTTTCCCCTCCAGGGACTTTCCTTCTGACTGTGAGAGCATGTTATGTATGTCTGGTGCTGCCTGTTGCTGACTGCTGTCTCCTCATTTGCATTTTTCTCCCCTTCCCCCCCATCTTCTTTCCTCTCCCCCCCACTTCCATCTTGTCCCCCACCTCTCCCCTGTAGCTTCGTGGTTAGAGCGCTCGCCTCAGAGTGAGCTGACCTGGCTTCGATTCCTGGCAGGGCGAAATGTTGGGCAAGTTTCCTTACTCCACACGTCTCTGTTCACCTCGCAGTAAGTTGGAACCTGGCTGTTAGTCGATTGGCAGATCGCTTTTCTGGGGGTAATAATCCCTTGAAAAAAAATTATTTGGTCATTCAATCCATGACTGTTTGTGGGGACGCTGCTGTCTGCAATTGGCTGCCATGTTTTGCCCACAAAATACAGTCAATTCACTTTACAGTATATCCTGTGAAGGGGAAGCTTTGAGATGTCTCGAAGACGTGATAAGGCACTATGTCAAGTGCAAGGATTATTATTATTATTATTATAACACTATACAGCACCCCTCATGCTGGATGATTCATGTTAAGCAGAGTAGAGCTCTCATCTGCAGTTAGCAGCCTGACAGAACAGCTCGGAGGAAGATCCCTGTATAAGCAGCTGAATCACGTGAAGGTCAGCAATTGTTCACTGCACATGGCTTCCCAGAAAAGCTGGCAGTAAAGTCCTTACTTTCAGAGAACTGATTACAGTAAGAGCAAACTTTTTTTGAAGTTGGTGGGGGGGGTGGAGATTTTATTTCTCCCCTTCTCTTCTGAGACTTGAAATTCCACCTGGTCTCAGCCTTTAGACTATCAACTTAACATTGAAGCTGGAGTGAAATTATCAATAATAATAATGATAATAATCCTTGATATAGCGCCTCATCACGTCATTGAGACACTGCAAATTGAGACACTGCACTGCAGAAACACTGCAAATTAGACTAAGATAGTCTGAGGCCAGATGTTTGAGAGCTTATGCAGTAAAAGTACATAGTTTCGGATCATAATTCCTTGCTTTCTACTGTCTATGTAACATTAACAACTTACATTTATCTAGTGCGCTTCACACAGGATAGAATTTCGGATGATTTGTAGCACAAATTTTAAATGATGCTGATATCCAGTGTTGAATCGTTGCTCTTGCAGTCGGGAAGAACGGCATCTCCAACTCATCGCTCGTTGAAAAATCATAAGAGTCAACAGTGAATATTCACTGGGGCTGGACAAAAACATTCTCTCAAAATAATAATTTGATATAGCACCTCATCATGTCTTCAAGACGTCGCAAAGCTTGACACATAATACACTGTAAAGTGAATTGACTGTACTTTGTGGGTGAAACGCGGCAGCCAATTGCACACAGCAGTGTCCCACAAACAGTCGTGGATTGAGTGACCAAATTATTATTATTCTTTTTAAGCGATTATTACGCCCTGAAAGTGATCCGCCAATCGACTAACATCCAGATTCCAACTTGCTGCTCGGTAAACAGAGATGTGTGGAGTAAGGAAGCTTGGCTCAGGTTTCGCCTTGACCTACCCGGGAATCGAACCCAGGTCCTGTCACTGATAATAATTCCTCCAAAAAACAAAAACAATAATAAATTGGTCATTTTCAATCCGCGACTGTTTGTGGGACATTGCTGTGCGCAATTGGCTGCCGCGTTCGCCCACAAATATACAGTCAATTCACTTTACAGTATATTCTGTGAAGCGCTTTGGGACGTCCTCCCGACGTGAAAAGCGCTATTTCAAAATGCAAGGATTATTGTGAGGTGAGTGCTCTAACCAATATGCTACAGGGCTCAGTTTTACAAGACCATTTTGTCTTAAAATCTGCAGAATTTGTGAGCCAGGTGGCTGACACGTCCAGAAACCCATCAATGCATTTAAAGAGCGCCCCTCATGGAGGATAGCGACCCACAGCGTTTAAACCCCTAGTTTTGGAGTGTCCAAACTAGGCTGAGAATTCCATATTTGTCCTCTACCTACACATGGAAATTTCCCTGTGTCCTAAATGCAATGAGCACTCTCTCCTCAGAGGAATGCTGCTTACGCTCTGAGAAGCTGGCCTTTGTGGAGGACAGTATATAATCCTGGAGAATATTAGGCGCAGGTTGGTGAGAGCCAAGAGTTGGGGATCCCAGAGTTTCGCATAACCTCGGCTTTGAGAGTACTGTCTGGCGTGATCAGGTACTGTGTCAAATGCAAGGATTATTATTATTAATCTTACTTCTCCCACACAGCAATTTGCAATCTGCTTGCTCGTAATTGGCCACCGCAGTCCCCCACCCCCACTCCCGAATCCTTGAAGCTGCTGAGGGTAAGTTCTCCAAAATGTCCTCAAGTTGGAGTGGGGTTCCCACAGATACTCATGGAGAGCTTCCTATTTCTGACAGGGACACTATCTGTGACTTCTTTTACAAACACTGCGTTTATGGCTCCCGGCATCAATACGCCATTAATGATTTGCTTGGGAAACTTATTGAAATTTTCTGGGGAACTTCTGAAATGCTAATACCAGAGCTAACCAGCCAAGCATTGAAGGGACATAAATAAACCTCCTCTTGAGACCAAATTATGTTAATTGCTGTAACCGGTATTTAACATAGTAATAATCCTTCCATTTGACATAGTGCCTTATCACTTCTTCGAGACGTCTCAAAGCGCTCCACAGGATACCCTGCAAAGTAAATTGCCTGTATATTTTGTAGGTGAAACCCAGCAGCGTCCCACAAAACAGTCGTGGAGCGAGCGATCCAATTATTATTGTGCTTTGTTTAAGGAATTATTACTCCTGGGAAAAGCGATTTGCCAATTGACTAACAACCAGGTTCCTACTTACTGTTCGGTAAGCGGAGGTTTGTGTAAGGGAAACTTGCCCAACATTCTGCCCTGCCTGGAAATTGAAACCAGGTCCTCTCACTTGCGAAGTGAGTGCTCTAACCAATACGCTACAGGACTCTGGATCCACATAGCAGTCAGACTCGTCACCTGGAACTATGGTTACAAATGGCATTGTGTGGGGGTTGAAAATTTAACAATCAGGTGTATAGTTGAGGCAGGACTCATATTGAAGAGAGAACTTGATAATAATAATCTTATCATTTGATATAGTGCCTTTCGTGTCAGGAGGGCATCTCAAAGTGCTTCACAGCACACTCTGCAAAGTGGAGTGACTGTGTAATTTGTGGGCAAACACAGCAGCTGATTTATGCACAGCCTTGTCCCACAAACGACCATGAAGTGAATAAACAGTTTATCTGTTGGCAGGATGTGGGGACCTTTGACATCCACCAAAACAGGCAGATGGGAGCTTGGTTTAATGTCTTATCTGGAGGATGGCACCTTCAACAATACAGCACACCCCCAGCACTTCACTGGAGGGTCAGGCGAGACTGTATGAGTTCCATGTCTCAATATGGAGCTTGTAACTCAAAGGTGAGAGTGCTGTCAATTGAGCCAGACTAACATAAAAACAGACAGACAGAACAACAACTCCGAGCCTGATTTAAGAAATCTGTCAAGAAACACTGCATGTTAGACTCCTGTGTCTTTCAGTCTTTTCTCTCTCCCAGGACACTCTTCCAGATAGCTCTTGAACTCATCTCCTGCAATGACTTTAACCCATTCAACTTCTCCTAGTTGAAAACATTCAAACTAACTTCTGCTTAACTTCTGTCCTTCCTCTAACTTTTCACTCATGTTTTCTGGCATTTAGTAAACCAGTTCCCAAGATCAAACTCATTAAAAGAATATCCTTCAACTACGTATGAAGTGTCCACATTGATGAATTGAATACAGTCGTGGTGCTTTTAGCATATCTCTTGAATACGGTTGAACCCAGTGCACTGCCATAATAAAGCCAATCTCACCATCGTCTAATGTTATTTCGCAATGTTGTTGTTGTAGCTGTTATTTTGTGTTGCTGAACAAATAATGGCACATCGCATGTTGCTAAGGAAATAAATTTACAATGATGTACTGTAGCCACATCTCGATTAACAGTTGCGCAAATTATGGAAGGGAGACGATTTTAAGAGTTTAATTTTAACTATTCTGAGCCAAGATTCCTGACTTCTTTGGGAGGTAGACTGGATGGCGCATGGCTGAAATTCCATTTAGTCTTCACCTTTAAAACTATTTCCTTTTAAAATTTAAGATTTATGCAGAATTATAGAAAGTCCCTCAATTCAATCGTAATCTGGACAGTTTATCCACAGTTCCTAAAAAGAACTGTCTTCCAAAAATGTAGACTTGAATTGAATTTTCAGATCTTGCTCCCTTGTTTTTTGATCCTTGTACCAGAGAGAAGAGTCATTCACTACCTAGCTAATATTGCCTTTAAGCATCTCTAATCAGATCATTTCCTAACCATCTCAGGTCTTAAAACCCAAGTATACCCTTCCTCTCATCATAGAGGAATCCTGTCGGCATAAAGGTAGTGAATTGTTGTTGGATGTCCTCCAAGGCTAGTAGTATAAGCCCTCACGTTTGTGGTTTATGAATTCCTTCAAAAAAAAAATTGGTCACTCACTCCATGACTGTTTGTGTGATACTATAGTATTTACAAAACATCACCCACAAAATATACAATCAATTCACTTTTCAATATATTCTATGAAGCCCTTTGAGGGGTCTTGAAGACGTGATAAGGCGCTATATCAAATGCAAGGATTATTATTATTACTTCAAGCTATGTGGTACTCGCCCTATGACAGCCTGTGTATTACCCAATAGGTATGTACCGAGGTAAACAAGACTTGTTTCCTGGACTGTTCTGACATTCACCTGAACTGGACTCCACCCTTTAGTGCATAACAAGCCAAACTAGGAGGCGGCAACATGTTTTCTCTGATTTCCCTCTTTGCAGCTTGTCCTGTATGTGCATTTGTTCGCTCTGAGATCTGTATCCACCAGCCGGAGGGCGCTTTTTGAAAGAACGAGGTGAGAAATGCACTTTTGCTTTGAAGAACCTCCAATCCCGTAGGGTTGGAAAACCACCCTGAATGTACAGTACTTGGGTTGCTAATTGGCCTTCATTACGGTGCAAATTCCTGCCTTAAGGGATGTGAATTGATCGCGTGTTTGGTAGTGTCAGCTCACTTCAATTTGGCGGCACTCACAAGCCTCTGGATTAGGAGGTTGTGGGTTCTGGCTGACATGTTTGGGATTTTGCATAAACACAATACACAGTCACTATCCTTTACAGTAAATTCTGTGAAGTTCTTTGAGATGTTCTCCCGATGTGAAAGACGCTATGTCAAATGCAAGGATTATTTATTAGAATCATAGAATTATACAGCACAGAAGGAGGCCATTCAGCCCATCGTGTCTGTGCTGGATTTGAAAAGAACTTCCAAATCAACCCCACTCCCCACTCTCTCCCCGTAGCCCTGCAAACTTGTCCTCCCCAAATAATTATCTACTTCTCTCTTAAATGTTGTTACCAAATCAGCTTCCCACAGCCTTTCAGGCAATGCATTCCAGATCTCAACAACTCGCTGTGTGAAAACATTTCTCCTCCCCGCCCCTCTGTTTCTTTTAACAACTATTTTAAATTGATGTCCTCGGGTTACCGTCACACCCGCCAGTGGGAATAGTTTCTCCTTGTTCATACTATCGAATCACTTCATAATTTTGAAAACTTCTACCAAGTCTGCTCTTAACCTTCTCTGCTCTAAGGAAAATAATCCTAGTGAGAATAATCATATTAATAATAATAATCCTTGCATTTGATGTAGCACCTTATTACGTCTTTGAGACGTCTTAAAGCGCTTCACAGATTAAACTGTAACATGAATTGACTGTATATTGTGTGGACAAAATGTGGCAGCCAATTGTACACAGCAGTGTCCCACAAACAGTCGTGGATCGAGTAATCAAATTATTATTATTTTTTAAACCATATTACGCCCAGAATACGATCCGCAAATCGACTAACAACCAGGTTCTTACTAGGTAAACAGAAGAGTGTGGAATAAGAATACTTGCCCAACATTTCGTCCTGCCCGGGAATCGAACCCGGGTCCTTTCGCTTGCGAGGCGAGTGCTCTAACCACCGAGCTGCAGTATTCCGTAGCCCCGTACAGTATTTATTATCAGGCTTCAGGTTATTTCTGCCCTTTAGGATCTTGAATCTTTCAATGACACATTTCCCCAGAGCTACATTGGGCAACAAGTGCAGCAGGGGCAAGAGGTCATTAAGCAATGGAAAACCTACCAAAAATTCTGGTTAAAGCAAAATCCGCAGTAGCTTTTAATAGGGAAGCAGACAAACGTTTGTGAAAGCCAAGTATAAAACTGTATTTGTCCCCACCCTTTGGAACTCCATCCCACAGTCCCTTAACCTCGCTCCCTCCCTCGCCTCCTTCAAGGCCTGTCTCAAGACTCCACCTTCGACCTCGCCTTCGGTCACCTTCCTACCCCCATCCTCCCTGCCCTCCACCCCTCCTGATACCACCCCCCTCCAGCTTGGGTCCAAATCTCTGACTGTCCAGCGCCTTGAGACGTCCTTCTGACGTGAAAGGCTCTTTGTAAATGTAATCTGTTGTTGCAGTAGTACGTGGAGAGGGAAGATAAGAGAATGAGATGAGACTAAACTGGTTAGCCCTTGCATAAGCTGCCACAATGGGCTGAACGGCCTCTCTCTGCACTGTTAAATTGCATGGGCTGAATGGCCTACTCCTGCTCTGAAATTCCTATGATTTCATACTTTCGTGCACCAAGCGACTGAAAGTGGTTGGAAGGTTTATTGGCCAGCCTGAAGCAGGAAAACAATGTGCCTTGTATGTATCTGGCTGCAGTGAGCCGTGCAGTGAGCATCAGCTGCTGGCCTTGTCATGGAGTTACTCCACAGGGGATCCACTGATCGGGACGCTGTCCAGGCCTCAGCGTGTGGATCGGGAGCCTCAGTGGGAAGCCACTCGCTGAGCCCAGCCTGGTGTGGAAAATGACTAATCCACCAACAAGACTGCCGTTTGTCCCAGGTTTCTGAGACAACAATAATCCTGACGCTTGACATATCACCTCGTCGGAACGGCTCAAAAGCGCTTCACAGGATTTACTGCAGAGTGTAGTGGCTGTGTATTGTGTAGGCGAATGCCGCAGGAGCCCATTTGCGCACAGCAACGACCCGCAAAGATTCAGGAAGTGATTGACCAATGCACTTTAATCCCCTTGCTTTTAAGTGCATCTGAATATTTTTAAATCTGTCTAGTGTAGTAAGTGTGTATTTTGTAGGCAAACGTGGCTGCCTATTTGTGTTCGGTGTGAAGTGAATTTTATCTAGAGAATTATTGGCCAGACCCTGGGAGAAACTCCCTTTTCTTCCCAAATACTGTTATGTGAGCATCTAATGTCCATCTGAACAGGCACAATTGGGACCTCAATTTTAACATCAAATAATAATAATCCTTGCCTTTAATATTCGATATAACGCCTTATCACGTCATTGAAATGTCTCAGAATATTCTGTAAAGTCATCCAAAAGCTCGGCACCTCCGACTGTGCTCCTGCCTAGCACTGCGCTGGAGCATCAAAGAGACATAGAAACAGGAGGAGGCCATTCAGCCTCTCGAACCTGTTCCGCTATTGTATAAGATCTGTATCTCAAGTCCAATTAACTGCTTGCACCATATCACTTTATACCCTGACCTTACAAATAGCCATCCACCTCAGTCTTGATGATGTGAATGGATCCAGCCTAGACTGTGAGCTCAACTGGATCCAGCCAAGACTGTGAGCTCAAATGGATCCAGCCAAGACTGTGAGCTCAAATGGATCCAGCCAAGACTGTGAACTCAAAGACCCTATGTAGGGCTCACACTCAAAAACTTTCTGACTCGGAAGCGAGACTGTTACTGATTGAACCAGACACCAGTGCAAAATATCCGCGCAAGAAGCACAGATTGTATCGAGCTTTTGGAAAGCGTGCTGGTTGGCGCCAAAGTCGTACCTCATGAAATAAACACCATTAGAATCATCAAACATGTAGGGTGCGTGGTTTAATTATTAGCAGAACCTCGACCTGCTAAACAAAAAGAATCTCAAGGCTTGTAGCTTTCTTGAGCAAATTCCAGTTTGCCGCATTTTATTGTGCTATAAAACACAACAAGTGTGCGTCACGCTATTAACACAGTTACCGATCATGATTTTCTTTTAGTTCACGAGGCCTTCTGCAATGGGGAGGGTATGGCGTGTAGACAGAGGTGCGACTGACTGGAAAACTGAATCGTTCAAGTCCAGCAGAGATGCAGTTTGCAGCTATTTTGGAAACAGAATCTGAAACGGAATTTGAACAGTGACGTGCCCAGGAAAGAGTGGCAATGTTTTGCAAGTGTGTATTCGATGAATCAATCGGAGGTTGGCCTGCATTCCCCAACACTGAAATGAAACGCAACTAATGAATCTCTGAACAGAAAAGTTTTGAATCCGCTGCGAACATCTTCAATGTAATTATTCAAGGTCGCGCACTGTAAATTGCCATTGGGTCTAAAACTGGAATTATTAGTTCCAAGTGATTTTTACTTTGGGGGAAATTAGAGTCTCTTTTAGTCTGACATTATAATAATCCTATAATATTCCTTGCATTTGATATAGGGCCTGAACACGTCGTTGCGCCGTCTCAAAGCGCTTCACAAAATATGGTATAGTGTAAAGTGAATCGGCTGTAATACTTTGTAGGCGAAACACGGCAGACAATTGTGGACAGCAGTGCCTCACAAGTAGTTGTGGAGTGAGTGACCAAATAATTTTTTCATTCCCGTGACCCTGTGGATCAGTGGCCTACCCTCCCTGTCAGTCAAATACAATGGAATCAGCGCTAAGTAAAGCCAAATTGACTGCATCTCCTCCTGGGTAAAGGACAGCACGTGATGGAGAGAGAAATAATAATCCTTACATTTGAATATATATGTAACATATAGGGGCGTTTCGCTCACAAAATATACTTTCAATTTACTTTGCAGTGCGCTCTGTGAAGCGCTTTGAGATGTCTCGAAACGTGATAAGACACTATATCAAATGCAACGATTATTATTATCAAAATATAGCATCTTTCACATTTGGAAAACAAGTTTAAAGTGCTTCACAGGATTTACTGTTGTGTGTAGTGACTGTATATTTTGTATACACGGCAGAGCGACAAACCCACAAACAGCCACAAATTCAATGAACAATTTTATTTGGGGGAATTGATTGCCAGCGACAATGGGAGAGAGAAGTTCCCTTTTCTGTTCTGTTTGAGGAGTTTTTCTGAACACTGGGTAGAATGGAGCTTCCACGGAGACAAGTTTGTAATAGCCACAGGGTTGTTATAATGATGTTTGACTGTGCCAGAGAGGGCAGAACACAGATCTCAGGCCACACAGGGCTCTGCTGTGACGATGGGGCACTGGGCCAAATGCTGAAACACAATATCCACAGTGTTGATGCCTAAAACTAGAGCTGCTTGTTGTGTTTTTATATAAGAAATCTGTCAGCACATTGTCAAGATGCGATGTTAAAGCCTATGTGTTATCCTGTGGGGAGGGTGGGGAAGCTGAACAATTATGTTATATTAAAAAACACAGAGCTCTTACTGAGATTCAGAGAAGGTTGTAGCATAACAATTCCTGCAGTGACAATGTTTTTCTGAAGAGCTTAACAGTAGGACTGGCAATGTTCAGGTCGCTACGTGAAGGATGTTCTTTCCTGATAACATCAAACAGAGTCTGGGTGTTTCAGTAGTGTGCCAGGGCACAGATCAGCAGAGGTGCGGGCTCATCTCTCCCCCATCTGGTGAGTTCCCTATCCACTAGTGGGAGGGTGTGGCTGGATCCTTTAATAATAATAATTCTAATAATAATAATAATCCTTGCATTTGATATAATAATAATATAGCGCCTTGTCGGGACGTCTCAAAGTGCTTCACAGAATATACTGTAAAGTAGAGTGACTTTATTTTATGGGCGAAACGCCAATTGCGCACAGCAGTTTTTCACAAACAGCTGTGGATTGAGTGACCAAATTCTTCTTCTTATTATTTTTCAAGGGATTATCCCCCTGGAGAAGCGATCCGCCAATCGACTAACAACCGGGTTCCAACTTACTGCTATGTAAACAGAGGCGTGTGCAGTATGCTTCTAGAAGGGAAAGCAAACCAGGGAGAGATACTCCAAGCTGCTCCTGTACATCTCCCAGTGTCTGGCTGAGCAGTCGAACTGACAGAAACCTGGCAAAATATAGCTTCCTTGTTGCTTCAGGAGTTTTTGATCTGAAAATAAATGGAAGACCATCACCGTGGTTAAGAGTATCCAAATCAGACTGAGAGTTCATATATGGCACCTAGATATGGACATTTTTGTGTGTCTCAAATGAAATACGCACTCTCTCCCTGGAGGGACACCCACCTGCTTATCTAATCCCAAAGAGTATTAGGCTTAGATTGGCAAGAGCTCCAGAGTGTGTATTGGGGGTAACTGCTGGAGTCTAACCACCTAAAACCCCATAGCTTGCCATTGATATCACTGAATGACAAGCTTTCCTGTAGGACCACCCAATCCATTAGGGTTTTGGCTGGAGGGTTGGCTCATGTGGAGAAGGTCTGTAGTCTACAGGGAACTTGAACAAATGCCACTTTCGCACATAACAGTTACTGAATTCAAATGAAGGCATTTTGCGTGAACTTCTTTGAAACATGAACTCAGATGAGATCCTGAGTCGGGGCATCGGCCACTTGGGTTAATCACAACATAGGTGTCAGCCTGGTAACATTCTTGTCCCGAGTCAGAAGGTTGTAGGCTTATAAAATAATAATCCTCACGTTTGATATCACGCCTTTTGAATCTGGACAATGTCTCAAAGCGCATTACGGTATTTACTGTAAAGTGTAGTGAGTGGTTATTTTGTACGCAACTGATTTTGGATTGAGTGTAATGAATGTATATTTATAGGCAACTGTGGGAACCATTTTGCCCAGGGCAATGTTCCATAAGCAGTGGTGAGGTGATTGACTACTTTACTTGGAGGATTTTGGGGAAGAAATTCCCTTCTGTTTCCTGCAGTGTCGTACTTGTTAACATCCACCGACAGAACCTCGGTTTAATGTCTAATCTGAAGGAAAGCATCCACCACGATGCAGTGCTCCTCTCAGTTCTGTACTGGTGCGTATGCCTAGACTGTGAGCTTAAGTCCCAACATAGAAAGGGAATTGTGAATAATAACTAGTGTTAATAATCAATAATAATTAAGCTTTGCTTTTGATATGGTGCCTATAGTGTTTTGTCGTTGCAGGCACTCAATCAATCACAAACGTTATTATTATGTATTGTTAACAGCTTGCCAGGGCATGCCTGCCAATCTCCAGATCTTGTCCCTTGTTACTGACAGGTTTGCTGGATTTGTGACCGTAAAAAGAAATAGTATTACCCATTCTTCCCGATTCTGGCACGTAAGAGTCTTTAATTCTAGACAGAACAAAATGTAGAACAATTTTAATTCTGCAACAAAATATACAACACACCAGAATTAGAACTGGATAAACATGTTGTGTGTTTTGGAAGACAAAAAAAAAAGCTTTTAGCCACATGTTTCTCAATCCTGCAAGAGCCCTGGGCAGACTTTATCTGGAAAATTTGGTTCAATCCCCACTTTAGGATGAAGTCCAGCACTGCCTTAGATTAATAAAATACCTCAGCCACTGTGCCCCCTCTCTCTGGAATTCTCTCCCAAAATTCCTTCACATTGTTCCTTCACTCCCTGCCTTAAAAAGACATCTTTCTCTGTGCCTTTGATCAAGCCTTCAATTCTCCTTATCACCTCTCTGAAGCACTTAGACATTCAACCTTTGCGAAAGGCCACAAAATACACAGTCATTATGCTTTACAGTATATTCTGCAAAGTGCTTTGAGACGTCTCAACAACGTGATAAGACGCCCTATCAAATGTAAGGATTATTAATGCAAAGATGGTGGGATGGAGGAACAGGAGTGAAGGGTTAACAATGTTCCATTTAAGCTGAGATAGCTCCAAAGATTCAAAGCTATCTCAGATCACCATTTCATCTCCCTTAACCCCTCAATCCCTCTCCCCACCGCCACCCAACCCACCTCCATCTCCTACCGCCTCTGGAATAGAATCTCCCCCCACGCCCTCTCCGCTGCTCTGGAGTCATCTGAACTCCTCCCTCTCTGGCCTACCTCCTGCACTGACTTATCCTCTCTGGTCACTCTCCTCCACAACTCCCACACCACTATTCTCGATGTCCTTGGCCCCCCCTCACCTGAACCACATCCTACTCACGAACCTCACCCTGGTCCACCAGCCATCTCCGCTCACTCGAAGGTCAGGCATGTGCCGCTGAACACACCTGGCTCAAATTTGATTTAACGGTCCACTGGCAGATCTGGCTGGACCACATAAAAATTTACCGGTCTGCCCTCACCTCCGCTAAATCGGCCTTCTGTTGCAAGGTAATCTTGGAGGCCAAGGACAACCCCCAGGCTTGTCTTCCCCACTACCAACTAGCTCCTGGGTCCACCCTGGTCCATCCTCTCCTCCAACTCCAACTGCGAGGAGCTGCTGGATTTCGTTGAGACCAAAAAATTTAAATTTGTATTGTATTGTATTTAGCGAATCAGTAAATAATGAGCTCCCCTCTCAAGCCTCCTGACCCTCTTTTAAACGGCCTCACAAAATACACAGTCACTACACTTGACAATACATCCTGTGAAGCGCTTTGAGCTGCGCGCCTGATGTGAATCCCTCTACTACAACGACGACAACAACTTGCAATGTATACAGTGCCCCTCTCGCAGGATGGTGTCCCAGAACGCTTGACAGTGGCTGAGCACGACGCCGAGCCGGGTGGGAGGTGACCGTAGGCACAGTTGAAGATGAAGGTTTTCAGGCATGACCTGAAGATGAGGACGGAAAGGGCAAGGCGGAGGGAGACAGGGAGCGTGTTCCAGAGTTTTGGGGCTGAATTATCAATATATAAAACAGGGATTACTATTAATAATAACAAACCAGGATAACTCCACACCGACCACTTTCCAGTTATCCTCGGGCCTGAAAGGCAGACGTTTCACAGCTTGCTCTGAACTGTCAGCCCACGTCTGTGTTGCAAGTTTACGATGATTCACTTGGACATTATCTCTCTGTATTTACAGGGTGTGATCAGGGTCCATGTCACAGGACTGCCTGGCTACAAGACAAGTGTCAACAGAGCCTGAAAATCAATCACTAACATGGCCTGAAACCTCAAAACTCACTGAAATACCTGACAGTATTTGTCTTTCACACAGTATCATGTCTTCACTGTCAAACCAACTCTGGGCAAGTTTGACAAGTTTCGGATTTGAACTGCTTGTTTATCACATCAAATCTGTTGTGATACATCACGCCAGGTTTTAAGGTGTTAGTTTCTTCCCTCTTCAAAACCCCTTTTAAAAATCCCTTCACTCGCTGATAATAATAATAATAATCCTTGCATTTGATATAGCGCTTTTCACGTCGGGAGGACGTCCCAAAGCGCTTCACAGAATATACTGTAAAGTGAATTGACTGTATATTTGTGGGCGAACGCGGCAGCCAATTGCGCACAGCAATGTCCCACAACAGTCGTAGATTGAAAATGACCAATTTATTATTGTTTTGGGTTTTTTGGAGGGATTATTATTAGGCGTGTGGAGTAAGGAAACTTGCCCAAGGTTTCGCCCTGCCTGGAATTGAACCCAGGTGTCTTGCTTGCAAAGCAAGTGCTCTAACCACTGAGCTACAGGACTCCTACTGATACCTCCCTACTGCTCCGACCTCCTCACTCCCCAATCCACCACCCGGCACCTCTGCTCGACTGACACCGGCCTCCTGCTCGTCCCTCGCACCCTGCGCCCCACCATCGGAGATTGCGTCCCGAAACTCTGGAACGCTCTCCCTCAATCCCTCCGTCTTGCCCCCTCTCTCCCCTTTTTGAAGGCCCACCTGAAAACCTTCCTCTTGGCCCGGGCTTACGGCCTCCTCCCCCCCTCCACCCGGCTCGGAGTCAGGTTCCACCACTGTTAAGCGCTCAGAGATGCCATCCTGCATGGAGGGCACTATATAAGTGCAAGTTTTTGGTGTTAAAAATATATCTCTTTGACCGTGGTTTGGGTCCTCTCATTATCAGTCCACCATCAGTGGTTGAGCCTTCAGCCTTGCTTTCTTACCCTTTAGAACTGCATCCCACAGCCCTCTGCCTCGCCCACCTCCCTCACCTCCTTTATTATGGGATGGTGTGGCTGGCTTGTTTGCCGCTTATAACGTTCTTTTCTAATCAGTTTAATTTTGTAAAACTCTTCAAGACTATTTTACCCGAAGGCTCTGTAACAAATAACAAATAATGATCCTTGCATGTGATATAGCCCCTTTTACGTCAGGAGGACGTTTCAAAGAATGGCACAGGATTCAGAGTAAAGTGTCGTGACTGTGTATTTCTATAGGTGAATAATGCAGCCAACTTACGCATAACAACATTCCCACAAACAGCCATGAAGTGAGTCACCAATTTTATTTGGGGGATTTTCGGCCAGAACACCTAAATGCAACTTGGGAAAACAGGAACAAGAGTGGTCCATTTAGCACATCGAGGCTGTTCCAATAGTTTATTAGCCCATGGAAGATTGTTTTTGTCCCGATGGCCACCCTTTTGCCATAGCCCTTAATACCTACACTATCCAAGTTGTTGTCAGCATTTTAATCTCCACCGCTCTTTCCTCCCTGTCTGGTCAGCCCTATTGTGTCTGTGAAGCAGTGTGAGATCTGCATCCTATGTGAAAGGCTTTGTTAGTACAAGTTGCTGTTTTTCTGATGTACAGATGTGGAGTCCTGTAGAGCAATGGTTGAAACACTTCCCTAGCAAGCGAGAGGTCCCAGGTTTGATTCCCTGGCAGGGCAAATCTTAGGCAAGTTTCCTTAGTCCACACACCTCTGTTTATGTAGCAGTAGGTAGGAAACTGGTTGTGGGTCGATTGGCAGATCATTTTCTAGATGTATTATATATATGCTGACCACGGGGAATTTGGCTTCAACACACGTGGCCGGGGTTGGTATCGAAGCGACCTTCCCAAGGGTCAGCGTGACATTCATCTGGTTTCCTGTGGAATTCAGTATCTTTGAATGCAGTCCTGTACTTCAGGACCATGCCCCTCCTCTCCCTCCCTACCTCCTTCTCCTCTCCCCACCCACCACTACCATCACCTACTGGCACCGTAGGCGATCTTCAGTATTTCTTGTCGGTAATATTGTTGTTAACGTGCAGGAAATGAGTTTGATAGTTTTAAGTGAGTGCCTTGACAACAGTGTGCTGCAGATCTAGTATACCCAATCTCTGCCGCGTGGAGTCCTGTAACTCAGTGGTTAGAGCACTCGCTTTGCAAGTGAGAGACCTGAGTTCAATTCCAGGCAGAGGGCGAAACCTTGGGCAAGTTTCCTTACTCCACACAGAGCCTAATAATAATCCCTCCAAAACCAAAAAAATAATAAATTGGTCATTTTCAATCTACGACTGTTTGTGGGACATTGCTGTGCGCAATTGGCTGCCGCGTTCACCCACAAATATACAGTCAATTCACTTTACAGTGTGTTCTGTGAAGCGCTTTGGGACGGCCTCCTGATGTGAAAAGCGCTATATCAAATGCAAGGATTATTATTATTATTATTATTAATACCTCCCCCTTAATAATAATATAATAACAATTGGTCACTCAATCCACGGCTGTTTGTAGGACACTGCTGTCCTGTGCGTTTCTCCACAAAATACAGTCAATTCACTTTACAATATATTCTGTAAAGTGCTTTGAGACGTCTCGACAATGTGATAAGGCGCAATATCAAATGCAAGTGGTATTATTATTCTATCATCTGACAGTAAATGGTATGATAGCTTGGCTGCTAGGAGTGTTAAAACTGGCCGTGTGAATGACTGACCTTATGTATGTTGCTGCTGTTTCACTCTTCCCTACAGCATTTCTCAGAGACAGACGCATATCACTGGTAATGAGATTAACACGGGTGGATACATGCTTTCCCAGCAGTCACAAGACTTCCTACGTGCAGAGATACTTCCAGTTTCAAGGCTCTGCATACAAATCACCTGTCACGTCTGATGCAACCTTCCAGCCTGGACTGCAATACTCTAAACAACAAGAATGAATAATCCCAGCAAGTCTGCTGTTAGGGGGTGAAACGCGCTCTTCATGTCAGATATTATGGTTGATTTTGTATGTATGTGTGTGTGGGCGTGGGGGGGCATTAAATCTAGTGTGTCCAATTATTTTTCAGATTTTTCTCCACACTGGCATATGTTCTTCTGCTCTTTGGGACATCCTCCCAACGTAAAAAGCACCATACAAATATAATTTGTTCTTGCTGTGGCTCCGGCCTCTTTTTACTGAGGTGAGGTTCCACGGGCACTGCTTGCCCTCTGGAACCCCAACCAAACGGCCGTTCTTTATGTGTAACTCTTGCCACTGAATGTCGACATGGCACTAGACTGTAGAGGTTGTCACAACCAGTTCAGTGACCAGGAGCAGGAGGCCTGGCTGATTCTGCCCTTCCTGATCCTGGAAAGACCACTTCAGCAAAGTTAGCATGGACCCGGATTCGAACCAGAGAGCTCCTGGTCTGTAAGCTGCAGCTCTACGATCAAACCCACAAGAATATTGGGGTTGCCTCTTTCAAGGGATTGTTTAACAGATTTCTAGAAGACTGTGTTGGCAACTGGTTGGAAACCCTATGCTCGCAGCACGGTTCCCTTTGTGGAGTCCTGTAGTTCAGTGGTTAGAGCACTCGCTTTGCAAGTGAGAGACCTGAGTTCAATTCCAGGCAGAGGGCGAAACCTTGGGCAAGTTTCCTTACTCCACACAGAGCCTAATAATAATCCCTCCAAAAGCAAAACCAATAATAAATTGGTCATTTTCAATCTACGACTGTCTGTGGGACATTGCTGTGCGCAATTGGCTGCCGCGTTTGCCCACAAATATACAGACAATTCACTTTACAGTGTGATCTGTGAAGCGCTTTGGGACGTCCTCCTGACGTGAAAAAGCGCTATATCAAATGCAAGGATTATTATTATTATTATTAAGTCAGAGTGACACACGTTTACCAGGAGATTGCACTCAGACTTTAATCCATTTCTTAATTCAGAAATCTGTTAAGAAATACCACACAATGTACCCCTCTGTGTAGTGTAGAATGGATTATCGAATCTGTGATCTTTGTGCATCTCATAAGAAACCTTCCCTCTCTCCCTCTTTAACTTTGACACAAGATAAAGATGTTGCATCTCTCCCTCGGTTTCTCTCTGGTACTTGTTTCATGTTCTAGAACATAAGAAGATAAGAATTTGCTGCTGACGAAAGAAGACCAAGGTCAATCTAGTTCACCTTCCACCATCCTGGCAGTCGCTTGACAAGTCGTGTGCCAAACTACACGGTGACCAAAAAGCTGTGATACCATTACAATGTCTAATACGTCTGAAAGAAATTATGATTTTTTTAGACAATAGGGCAGACATTGGGACTTTTTGGTCACCCTGTATATGCTGTATCCTGTGGTATTATTTTCTAGCAGAAATCTATCTAATTTGTTCTTGAAACAAACAGCATTTTCTGCTTCCACCTCGGGAGCCTGTTCCATAAATTCCACCACTCGCTCACTGAAGTAGACCCCGCATTTCAGGATGGATTCTGATTGAGTTAAGATGGGTGCTTCTGCAAAGCGATTGTCAACAACAAGAGCTATATCCTCAGCCCAAACCAGTGACGATGTAAGTAACAGTTTACCACACCTGAGGTAGATGAACTGAGCAATGACCAAGAGATATTGAACTGCCAATCTCTCATTCTGTAGGTTCCAATAATGATGATAATAAAAATCCTTGCAATTTGATACAATGCCTTATCACATCGTTGAGACGTCTCAAACGACTTCAGGGAATATACTATAAGGTGAATTGACTGTATATACTTTGTGGGTGAAACACTGCAGCCCATTGCGCAAGGCAGCGTCCCACAAACAGTCGTGGATTGAGCGAGCCAATTGTTGTTATTATTTTATTTATTGCATTATTTTTAAATATTGCTCCCAGAAAGCGATCTGACAATCGACTAACAGTGGGCCATCACGTGATGCTTTTGTCCATCCCAGCATTGAAGGGGAAAAAGAAGAAAAATATATTTTAAACATTTTTTTTAAAAAGAAAAGGATCGCAAACATTGGCATTTCGAAAGCATCTCATGCTGAGGCTTGAACTTGACACGACAGCCAGCGCTGCAACATCTTGAGTAAAGTTTTCAGAACTCAATCCTGGAACAGCCTGTTCCCAACTTTTTCCAATGAGCCGGTGACACACCTTTAACAAGCAAAGACTGGATGCCACGCACGACCACACAATAATACAATACCCTGTGCACGTTTGGCTGGCTTTGATACAAATTAAATGCTGTGCCTACAGTCGGAGCTCTGTGCATTATTACCTGATTATAGCAAATTGAATCAGTTGTTCAGGTCTTTAATGCAGTGCGGAAAGTTTCATTTAATCTGTCTTGCTGACTGCAAACTGATCCCGAATGACAGTGTAGAGGTGCAAGAATGCTTAGCAGTAGTTCTATACTGGAAGCTCGTCTATGTTATCTCTTAATTTTTCTTTCGTTCCCCCTGAGGCTGTTGCAATTGATGGGATGGCTGCAAAGTGGGTGGTGGTTATGTCACGGGTAGGATGTAATCAGCTAAATCAGTGAACGATGGAGTTTGCCTACAAATAATAATCCTTGCATTTGATATAGTGACTTATCAAGTCTTTGAGGCATCTCAAAGCGCTTCACAATAGACTGTAAAGTGAATTGACTCTACTTTGTGGATGAAATATGGCAGCCAATTGCGCTCAAAAAGCAGTCACTATCTTTCACTGTAAAATCCTGTGAAGTACTTTGAGATGTCTTGATGACATGATAAGATCCTGTATCAAGTACAAGAATTATTATTGATAATAACCCTTCCATAATAATAATACTGCCTTTATTATACCGTATACTGCCTTTTCAAGGCATTGAGTCGTCTCAAAGGGCTTCACAGAATATATTCTATTGCAAAATGAATTGCCCATGTATTTTGTAGCTGGGATTATTATTATCATTACTTATAAGACAGGCCCATTTCCTTGAATATCTTGAATATTTCCTTGAAGTTCATACAACTTAGATCTTTCCAAATTAAGATTGATTTTAAGAATTGTTCAAATATTTCCACAATCTTAAATTTTAAGACAATGGTCCTGAGGCTAAAACTATGAGAAATTTCAAGCCTATGGTGCGTACGGTTCAGTGTGGCACTTGACTGTGGCTGTTACGCATCAGACCTTTGGGGGATTCAGCCGTTTGGTTCTAGCGAAGGGCAAAAAAACAGAGAGGTTCTCAGATCATCAATTGCAGCCACAGTTAATCACAGTGAATGAGCGATGCACTTTACTTCCCATCAACGTGATTTATTTATGAAATGATGAAAAGTAAAATACTTTATTCGCATCTTGTCTAACCTTTATCTGCCGGCAGATGTAATGGCTGAAAACTCGGATTAAAATCAAAGGGGTGTTGGCTTTGCAATGAATCTAACCTCCCAGAAGAGATCCAACAGCAACAACAACTTGCATTTATATAGCGCCCTTCGTGAGAAATAGAGTCCCGGAGAACTTACCTAAGGGATAAGTCCATATAAAGTTAGGTTCTGGTCTTTCCCTTAGAACTTCCGCAGTAGATGAAGTATCTACAAATAGCAAGTTGGCGCTAATCAAAAATAGATAACATTTTCATTCTGTCTTTGGGACACTGCTGTGTGCACAATCAAACCCGGGAAAATGAACTGTACATAAGTAAAATCTTTGTATGTAATCTGGAATGTTTTTTCTGAAGGAAAGCCAAGCAATGTTGGGATACAGTTTCCACAAGGTCTGGCTACTCTCAGGTATCTCAGTGGCTGATGTATACATGTGAATGTGGACAGTGTGGGAGCTGTTTAGTCCAGTCATACAAACCGGGAAAGTAAGAGTTTTGAAGATCAGAGTACCTCACTGATAGGGACTCACTGTGGAAGATATAAACTGTCCAATATCCATTACTATAATATTAATAATCGTTTCAGTTGATATAGAGCCTTATCCCATTTTCAAGAGTCTCAAAGTGCTTCATAGAATATACTGTAAAATTTGTAAAGACTGTATATTTTGCGGGTGAAATGCAGCAGCCAATTGTGCACTGCAGTGTCCTAATGGTAGAATAACCTTCGTGGATTGATTGACCATGTTATTATATTTTTTTTGAAGGATTGCCCCCGGAAAGCGATGCGCCAATTGACCGACATCCGAGTTCCTACTTACTGTTAGGTAAACAGAAGCATGTGGACTAAGGAAACTTGTCCAACATTTCGCCCTGCCCGGGAATTGAACCCAGGTCCTCTTGCTTGCGAGGCGAGTGCTCTAACTATTGAGCTACAGGCCTCCATTACTAATTCTGAGTAGCACTCCCGAGCCCGACAACGCTCTCCCCCATAATATCACTCAACTTATTTGCCTATTTTGTTGATATTACTGATACTGTCGTTCTCCAGATATGAAATGTAATTTATGTCCGGGTATCTTTCCCGGAAAATGCTGATCATTTGCTGGCCACCAAGTTACTAATCTACATCTTACTGGAAGATGTAGTAAAACATTTAATTCCCTCTGAACAACTTGTATCAGTGCCGAATGAGATGAGACCAGTGATTATTACTGTCAGTGAGTCACTATTTACAGCAGTAGCCTGGGTATGTGAGAATGATTACCAGCAAATACTGATCGAACAACAGCTTGATTTATACTGTACACAAAAATGTGTTTACCTCAAGTTCCGTATACATAATTCATAACATGTTAAAATAATAATAATATTTCTTACATCGTCACGTCAAAGAGTATGTCTCAAAGCGCTTCACAGGATTTGCTGTAAAGTGTAGTGACTGCGTATCTTGTTGACGAGCGCGACCGCTGATTTGCGCAGAACAAATGGTTTAGGAGAAAGTTTTCACGCAGAGTGTTATTAGAACATGGAACATTTTGTGGCAGCTGAGACCACAACAGCATTGAAAAGGGAATCGGATGCCAACTTGAAATGAAACAATAGCGTTAAAAATGCTATCAAATGCTATTAAAAAGATTTTTTAATGCCAATCTAAAAGTGTATGGGAAGGAGTAGGTTCTTAGAATTTAGCATGTCAAAGCTCTAATGGAGGAACTAGCACAGTGTGAACTTAATGGTAGAATAACCTTTGATCTTGTTATCTTCAACTGAAGAAAGTTATCTCTCATCCAGGACTTGATGTCTGACAGACATTCTGTCAGGATAGCAGTGGTCCTGGAGTCAAGGGGGGAGGCAGAGAGGTACAGTTAGATGTCATCCACATACATGTGGAAGTTGACCCTATGTCTGCAGATAATGTCACCAAGAGGGAGCATATAGATATTGAAGAGGAGGGGACCAAGGAAAGAGCCCTGAGGAACACCACACAAGAGTGGGGGCTACAGGATAAACTGTTTGTGGAGATGAAGTGGAGGCGGTGTGAGAGGTATGATCTGAACCAGTCAAGGGCAAAGCCATGAAGGTTGAGGTGAGAGGAGAGGCGGTGGATGTGAATAGAGTGGTCAACGGTGTCGAAGGCAGCAGAGAGGTGAAGGAGGACGAGGAGGCTGAGGGAGCCCTGGTCGTAGATGGACAGAATGTAATTTGTCACTTTGACCAAAGCTGTTTCTGTGCTGTGGGCAGCATGGAAATCCGATTGGAGGGGTTCGTGAAGGGAGTGGAGGGAGAGGAAGGAGCGAAGCTGCGAAGAGGAAAGACCTTGGAGAGGAAAGGGAGGTTGGAGATGGGGCAATGTTTGAGAACAGGAATGGGTCCAAGGAGGGAATTTTAAAGATAGGAGTGATGATGGCCGTTTTTAACGGGGTGGGAACAGTACCAGTGGACAGGGAGAGGTTAACAATGTCAGTGAGTAGAGTGGCAAGGAGGTGGAGCTGGGAGGTAAGGAGAGAGGTAGGGATTGGGTCGAGGACGCAGGAGGTCAATTTCATGCGGGTTATATGGTGGTGAGAGAGGGAGGTAGGTTCGAAGGTGCGGAGGGAGGGATAGGTAGGGACCAGGGTGTGAGGGGCAGATAGGGAGGGGGTAGTAGACGGAGGAGCAGAGGCAGTTGAGCGGTTCCCCTCGACTTTGGATTTGAGGAAGTTCAGCATTGCCTCACATTTGGCATTGGAGGTGAGGATGGGCGAGGCATGAGTGGTGGGCGGAGATGCCGGTTGACAACAAACAACAGCACACATGGCAATCAGCTATGGAGTTCTGTAGCTCAGTGGTTAGAGCACTCGCCTCGCACACAAGAGGACTCGGGTTCGATTCCCAGCAGGGCGAAACGTTGGGCAAGTTTCCTTACTCCACGCGCCTCTGTTTACCTCGCAGTAAGTAGGAACCCGGTTAGTTGATTGGTGGATTGCTTTTCTGGGGGTAATAATAATGCCTTTAAAAAAAAGAATAAATCGGTCACTCAATCCACGACTGTTTGTGGGACGCTGCTGTGCGCAATTGGCTGCTGCGTTTCGCCCACAAAATATACGGTCAATTCACTTTACAGTATATTCTGTGAAGCGCTTTGAGACGTCTTGAAGAGAAAACAAGGCGGTATATCAAATCCAAGGATTATTATTATTATTATGAGTATGACACTTGTGTTCATAAGATTTGTAAGCAGAAGGCAGTTGAGACTGAGCCTTCATAAACTGTGTAATATGCTGTACCAGACCATTTATTATTCCCCACATTTCTCAAGGACAAACAGGAGTTGGGACTGTTGCCATCATTTACCATCAATTGTAAGGTATTTACAGTAAAATTCTTTTACCTGGATTAATTTTTGATATAAAAAAAATAGACTTAGTTCCTGGCAGTGTCTGACTGAAACAATCTTATGTTGTAAATTATGAGAGCTTTATCCTTGCCAATTTAGGTGAGCAGGTGGGGGGGGAGTGGGGAAGGGGAAGTACATGGTCCATATGCTGTAACTGGATTTCAGCTGCTCTAAATAACTAGGAACACGGGTCTATTCGATCCCAGATATCTACAATAAAAATCATGGTGAGATATTGATCTGTATTCAAACAAATAATAATGAGTTATTTATTATTTGTGATAAATTAACAGGAAAAGTAATCTTGGGCAAGTTGGGCTTTATAGGTTTAGTTAAGGATTTTGGACAATTTGGGTTTAGGTTCAAAGATTACCTGAGGTTAGTTAAGAATCTGTGTCAATGGCAGGACCGGGAACTGCGAGGCACAAGTTCACTTGAAGTGGGATCTACACACTTCTGAGAAAGTGCCTGTAAATCATTAACAGAAAATGGGCAAAAGTCATGGGAATACAATGACAAGTCTTCAGTGAATGAATCTGAATATATTATAATCTTTGTTGATGACAATGAATAAAACTAATGATAGTAATAATAATCCTTGCATTTGATATAGCGCCTTATCACGTCTTCGAGACGTCTCAAAGCGCTTCATAGAATACACTGTAAAGTGAATTGACTGCTTTGTGGACGAAATGTGTTTTACAAACTGTAAAAGATGATTTATTTTGCTTACTGTTATTCTTTGCCTTATAGCTGATCTATTACAAACAGTGCTTTCAACTCCCCTGTAATTCTGGTATAGAACGACAAAACCATTTGTTTGTTATCCCCTTCTGAAGGCCACGTGAGTATTGAATATCACAATAGCCTTTCCTTGTCTGTAATCAATGTAATCCTAGCTCTGCTTTTGAAGGTCATTAGCATTGTTTTCACATTATTGAGGCTGCAGAGAGTATAATAAAAAATAGAGTCACTATAAGGTTGTAACATCTCACTCTGACTTTACTGTCATGTCTCATGATATCATCTGTGCCCCTTGAGTAAATTACAGCTCAATTACTCACTCCGAATCATCCTAAATTAACCATGTTTTTTTCCTCTTTATCATAGTTACTGTACCCATTGTGCTAACTGTGTTAAGGAATTTCATTAAAAACTTTTTGTTAACCTGCCTTTGTTAAAAACCTATCATGAAATTGAGTAAAAAAATGAAACATCAATGAAAGACTGCTCTTTGTCTTCGACAAATATCAGATGAGTAATTAAAGCTCTTTGTGAACTTAGCTTTAGTGAATGACATGTCTTTTTGTAAGTGAAAAGCAGATGTGTTTGTCCGTAATTTGACTCTGTATGTGGGTGTGGATATAAGAGAGAGAGAGAGTCTGAAGTAAAAGTATTGTTGGTAACCTGCTGTCCTAGAATTCCGTTAACGCACACTATGTTCTTTAACCTCTTCACCTATTTAAGCTCATTGTTATTTTTTAAAGTTGTTATTCCATTTCTGAGCCTAGACAAGTTTCCTAAGATCCTTTAGTAAAGCTTTCACTGGGGGATGGCCAAAGGACATTTACAGGCTTTATCAGCTCCTGAAATAGCCAACAAATAACCCCATGTTTGCTTTCAGAATAAGCAGGATTTGTGGTACTCTAAACATATTCTGCTCCTTTTATCTTCAAAGTTAATGAACAGAATGTATTAAGGAACACTAGGAATTTGCCTTTCTCATCACACTTGCTATGAATCAGTTTATTTTTGGATATCCAACTTCATTTTATGAACAACTTGGATTTACATAGCGCCCATCATGTCGGCTCACATGTCAGTGTGACCGCAAACCAAGGGAGAAAGGGAGGTGACTGTAGGTGCAGTCCAAGCAAAGGATTTCAAGCTGCGATTTATAGTTAGAGAGGGGGCGAGGTGGAGGAACAGAGGCAGGGCGTTCCAGAGGTTACTGATTGAAGGCTCGGCCACTAATGATGGAGGATTGGGTCGGGCAATCATTTTTATTGAAGTCAAGGTACAGATCAGCCATCTAATACAATGGCGGAACAGGCTTGAGGGATTGAATGGCATACTTCTGTACCTATGTTCCTACGTTTCTATTGGGGGGTAGAAGGCAGGTAAATGGGACTGAATGGATCGCACCTTTACAGAGAGTCCTTCGGTGCTATAAATGTCTATGGTTCTTGATCTGATGATGACATTTTTGATTGTTCTCTGAAAGAGGCCATGGTATTGTTGTCTCCCAGTGTTTCTCCCAATGTATGGAGTCCTGTAACATAGTGGTTAGAGAGGATCTGGGTTTGATTCCTGGGAAGGGCGAAATGTTAGGCACGTTTCCTTACTCCACACATCTCTGTTTACCAAGTATGAACCTGGCTGTTCGTTGATTGTCGGATCGCTTTTCAAGCTGTAATAAACCCTTCAAAAATAATAAAATAAAAAAATAATAAAAATTTAGTCACTCATCCCACAATTGTTTGTGGGACACTGCTGTGCGCAATTGGCTGCTGCATTTCACTGACATAATATACAGTCAATTCACTTTACAGTATATTTTGTGAAGCGCTTTGAGACATCTCAAAGACTTGATAAGGCACTATATCAAATGGAAGTATTATTATTATAAAAACACATTTAAAGGTTATTTATTGTACAACAGGAAGTAGAGTTGACTTGTGAGGTTTGTGGTATCCAATGACGTATGTACTTGTATTGGATTTTGCAATATTATGTAGTAATTATTTTATTTTTTAAATGCTGTTTGGGGAGCCTCTGATGCCTGTTAAGTTTGCGATAAATCACCTTGGAGGTCGGGATTATAAGATCTGGAAGATCCAAACGACAGAGATTTTAAGCATTTGCTCATCTTGCTGTCGAACGTGTAAAGAATTGGGAACGTACTGCTATTCAGTGCGGTTGATGCGTTAATAGGCGTTAGTTTCAAGAACAAAATAATTATTTGGAGTTCTCCCAATTAAAACAAGGGAGCAGGCGAGGGCATTACATTTGCAAACTACATTAGCGGTCCCTCTTACTTTCAGAGCTCCCAGTGGGAAAATATATAAGCGCTGATGTAATTTCACATCTCAAATTCACAAAGAGAAAAAGGTGGGGTTCGTTAACAACTCTAAAAGATGCACATTTAAAGTCCTGTAGTGTAGTGGCTACCGCACTCGTAAGTGAGAGGACCTGGATTAGATTCCTGGGCTGGGCAAAACCTTAGGCAACTTTCCTTACTCCTCATGCCTCTGTTTACCTAGCATTAAGTAGGAACCCAATTGTTAGTGGATCGCTTTCCGGGACTAATAATAAAAAAAATTGGTCAATCCATGACGGTATGTGGGACACTGCTCGGCACAATTGGCTGCTGTGTTTCGCCCATAAAACCCAGAGTTAATTCACTTTACAAAAGCGAAGGCAGCTATCACTGATTCTCTGAATATCATACTAAGGGTACACTTCATTGTAGTGAAGCTAATCCCTAGCAAAGGTTTTCCCTCCTGACATCCTAAGTATGTCCCTCTTGGTAGTTCCAGCAGTGGGCTCCTATCCTCACAGTAAAATGGGCTTTGGGCATTATAGTGAAGCATTGTAATGTAACAAGGGAATATTACTTGAAATAATATAAATGAAACATTGAAAACTTGTGTTTTGGCCAGTCAAGAAAACATAATGGTCACCCTGACCAAGTGATGGTAAATAACTTTAAAATAACATGTCAAACGCACAAAAGAACTACCTTTTTCTTCCCCCCCTTGAGATAAATCCCGAGCCCCAGATCGGGTCCGACACTTACTGTCCAGCGCTTTGGGACGTTCTCCCAACGTGAAAGGGGCTGTACAAATGTCGTTGTCTTTGTTCAGGGCTGGTGGCATCTTCATGGCAATGTTGTGAGCTTTTCAGAGATTAAGATCTAAAAGTTTTCTTTGCGAGGCTGTGTGCCTGGACACCTTTCCTCTCTGCCCTCCCCGCTGCCTCCGCACCAAGCAATAAATCTCTTTAATATAAGAGCAATAAAGCTGTTACGTTGCAGCTCAGGGGACTCGAAACACTGTGGCCTCCACCATTTTTACATTATATTAGTAGTCATGTAGCGTAGTGGTTAGAGCCCTCGCCACGCAAGCGAGAGGGCCAGATTAGATTCCCGGTTAGGGCAAAACCTTAAGCAGGGGCTTACGAGTGCCCTGTCATGTTCGCTATACAAATCTAATTTGTTGTTGTTACTCTACTCGTCTCTGTTTACCTAGCAGTAATAATAATAATAATCCTTACATTTAATACAGCGCCTTATCATATCTTCGAGATGTCAAAGCACTTCACAGAATATACTGTAAAGTGAATTGACTGTATATTTTTTGGGCGAAACGTGGCAGACAATTAGGCGAGTGCTCTAACCACTGAGCTACAGGACTACATTGTAGTTGATCCACTTGATAGACAGGGAGCGAGGGGTATTAGGCATGTGTCGGTTATTAGTCCATTGGTGGATCGCTTTCCTGGGGGTAGTAATCACCTCAAAAACAATTGTGGGGGAAAAATATATCGTGGCAGCAAAACTACTTCATGTCAATGCTGGAAGTATTACAATAATTTAGTCACTCAATCTAAGACTGCCAGGCGTAATTGACTGCCACGTTTTGCCCACAAAATACACAGTCAATTCACTTTACAATATATTCTGTGCTTCAATGACGTGATTATGTCAAATGCAAGGATTATTATTACCTGTGGACTTCCAGAGCGAGCTTGTGGCAAAAAGGCATTCTGTGTACATAAACATATGGCTCTATGCGGAAACCCCAGGATCTATCTCTGGTGCTTGGGAGCAGTGGTTTCCTCCAGCCAGCTGTTCCATACTGCTGGCTACCATCAGTATTCCCTGTGCAGACCCTCTGGGATACCCAGTGTATCAGTAAATCCCATTGCATAGCACTGCTTTTCTGACCTGATGTTAATTTGAAATGAATTCTTTGGAGTCGAGAAAGTACATAAATAAAGCGGGTGATCAGCAACCTCTGGCATGTCAGCAATGCCAGCAATCTTACTATAAACACAACGTAAATCATTCTCGGGTCCCAGTTCAGTAGAACCAGGATGTGTTTATTATTTCTGCCGAGTTACCTGAGAGGGACTGTTTATTATTATTACATTTTCGTTTTTTTCAGGGTGTTTGTTTTTGTCAATGTTTATTTTGACTTTTTTTCCCCCAAATTATACTACTTTGCTTTTTCAATGAATTCCTATTTTTCTTTTCATTAAAAAAAAGTAGCCACTTTTGACCCTCCCTCTGGAATTTCTATAGGAATCCCATCATTTGCACCCACCCTCACTCTGCTTTTAATGTATTTACTCCACATGCCTTTTCCGGAGGTAATAATCCCTTTAAAAAAAATTTGGTCAGTCAATCCGCGACTGTTTGTGGAACGCTGCTGTGCGCTATTGGCTGCTGAGTTTCGTCTGTAAAATATACAGTCAATTCACTTTGAGAAATCTCAAAGATGTATAAGGTGCTATAATCAAATACAAGGATTATTATTTTAAAACCTTCTCAAAAGTAAAGCACTGGATAATTGAGGAGCAGCTAAACAATATTCTACTGAAACTGTAACCTTTATTTGGAACAAAGCAACTGCAGGCAGTCCTATTACTCACTGACTGATGACTGGTGCTACAAAACAGTAATTTACCCTTTTATCTTCCCCGAGTATAGATTGGAAACCAAACTCCAAACTGTTAGATGCTTGCCTTTTAATCCTGCAGTGAGCACCCAAGGAGCCTGGGGTTTTGAGTTGGTTGGAGTCAGTGATTCCTACTCAGTTGACGTCAGCTCTGAGTTGAGTCAGCAAACAGCTGGAGTGAGAGAACAGAGGATTGCTGTTCTCTGAACATAGTGCTGGTAGTATGAGATGCTGTCTTGAAGTCTGTTAAAACTGGGAGGCAGTGTGGACATAAATCTCTCCCGTTTATTAAAATGTCAAAAGTAAGCAGAATAAGCACTGATTTAAACAGCGAGAATCAATAATCCTTGCATTTAATACAGATGTCTATAAGGTCAAAATGTCTCAGAATACTTTTGCAGGTAACTGCTGTCAAGTGCAATGACTTCATAATTTAAAATGATAGAAAGCATCCTTCATATAGTAAGACTTCGAATAAGTCACATCCCAAACTAGTATCTTGAAAACATTATAAACTTTTTTAAAAGAAAGGAAAAACAGGCTGATAAACTTTCCTCTCACCTCCGGGACAAATGTTTTGCAACTAACTATATCTTTGTTCTGAATAGCTCTTCTCTCTTCATGGGTTCTATTTACATAAAGTGCATGTGAAGAGTTTCAACTCCGTTTTATGCTGAGTGTGGGACACAACACTGATCTGCTCACAATCGGGCAACACTGTCAATCCAGCTTAGAGTGACCATAAGAAAATAAGTAAGAAAATAGAAAATAAAACTGTAGTAATAATAATGATAAAGTAAACCTCACATAAGGTGTATTAGTTGGGACGATACATTTAACATGACTTATGCAAAGTATGAGTTATGTCAAACTTGCATAGAATACAAACTCCTTTATCTTTCTTGCCTCACCTCGTCTCTCCGTTAGTCCTTAAAACCTTTCCCTCCCACCATCCCCCAGATCTGACAAAGGGTCATGGACCCGAAAGATTGACCCACTTTCCTTTTTCCATAGCTGCTGGCTGACCTGCTGAGTGTTCCCAGCGATCTCTGTTTTTGTTTCAGATTTCCAGTATCTGAAGTATTTTGTGTTTTATTGTAAAGTGCATTGCCTGCGTATTTTGTGGGCGTAACAGCGAGATGTGCTCTTTGAGAATGAGACTGGGTGGGTGTATCAGGGCAGAAAGAAGGTTTAGCTCTTGATATGTTGGGAATGCACCATGCTGGCGTTTAGTTCCCGAATTGTAAAAGTGTTCCTTCCTTCCCCTAACACTCACATTTCTCCTCTTAAAAGGAAACAAAAAAAAACAACTATTTAAAAGCAACAGCCTTTTTTCCCCCTGTCCCGCACAGACAACACTTATTACAGGTCACAAAGAGCACTATAGCTGATTAAGTAATGTGGGTTGAGCTAAAATATGGGTTGGGCTGATAGCCCATGGGCTAACCATGTTGAAAAGCAATATAGTGCTCTTAATTACATAATTAACCATCAATGAAAAGGTTTGCAGTTGATTCAGTAATTGGTTTTATTGGCTAATTACATAACTAAGAGCACCTGTGTGGCAGCCCACAGGCTATCAACCCAAACTGCATATTAGACACCCCAATGTGCGTTCAGTTTCTTTAACAGAATAATTGAATTGCAGGGGGAAAAACTGTTGTCGAATTGCTGTGCGTAATTGGCTGCCATATTTTGTCCACAAAATATAGCCAATCCAGTATATTCTGTGAAGAGCTTTGAGACATCTCGAAGAAGTGATAAGGCAAGGAATATTATTATTATTGTAACACTTTTCAAATTATGCACAACTTTTTGTTTTATGCTCAACTCTTTGACCGCGCATTTGGTCACCCTCCTACCCCTACCTTCCCTGCCCTAATCTCAAACCCCTCACTGTTCAGCGCCCAGGGACATCCTCCCGACATGAAAGGCGCTATACAACTGTAATTTGCTGCCGTTGTTGATTACAAAAGTAAACTAGATAAAGTTACAGCATAAGGCATAGAACAGCTAAAATATTCTTTTCAACATGCTGTTATCTGAAGATTTCCTACTGCAGAAGAAAGGCGGGAGACAGAGTGGTCAAGCTCCCAGAGGGCTAAGAGAGACGACAGATAAATGAGTCTTACAAGAGTTGCATTACCAGCAGTTCAACACACCTGCTTACAGCAGGATGAGGATAATGCATAAATGTCTGGAAGATTATATAAAAGCTGTCTGGCAGCTGAGGTGAGGCAATTAAGATCCATCTTGTGGAAATACTGTGTGAACCCTGAGCTGTGGCCCTGCAGAATTCATATTTTGTTTCCCATTGGGGATTTCTTCGAATGCGAAGATGTTGGGGGGAATTACGGGAGGGAAGAGATAACTGGCTTCCATTACTCTACCTGTTTCACTTTAACACATTCACTCAGCAGGTGCAACTAAACAAATATCAAGGTTTAACAGTGATTTTAGAGGGTGGGTGGTGTTTACATTAATGGAATAATAATAATCCTTGCTTTGATATAGTGCCTTATCACGTCGTTGAGACGTGTCAAAACTCTTCAAAGAATATACAGTAAATCTACTGAATCGACTGTACATGTTGTGCCAAACTGTGCAGCCAAGTGACCCACAAACAGTTGTGGGTTGAGTGAACAATGAAAAAAAAGAATTTTTTTTAATAGCACAAGCCATTTCTGCCCATTTAGAACAAGAATAATCCTTGCATTTGATCCAACCCCTTATTACAATGTCAAAAGCACTTCACTGAATTTTACTGTGAGCCCCACTGAAACTATCTAATCCCATTCTCCTGCTCACCCCCATATCCTTTAATGTTATTTTTCTTCAAGCGTTCAGTTTCCTTTTAAATGGTTAGAGTACTCACCTTGCAATTGAGAGACCTGGGTTCGATTCCCAGCAGGGCAAAACCTTGGGCAAATTTCTTTACAAGCCTGATAATAAATCCCTTAAGAAAAAAAACAATAATAATTTGGTCAGTCAATCCACGACTGTTTGTGGGACACTGCTGTGTGCAATTAGCTGCTGCGTTTTGCTCACAAACAGAGTCAATTCCCTTTACAGAATATTGAATACTGGTATGAACCTGGCTTCTAACCATGTGGTAGGGGAGAGCCTTCAGCCACTCTGCTCCCAACATCTGGAATTCCATCCCCCAGTCACTCCACCTCAACCCCTCCTTAGCCTCCTTCAAGTCTCGCCACAAGACCTTCCTCTTCGACCATGCCATCAGTCACCCCCCTTTCCCCCCCCCCCCCACTGTCCCCAGCTCGGGTCTGAAATGATGTTCTCTGTCCAGCACCTTAGAACATCCTCCCGACGTGAAAGGCGCTATATAAATGTAATCTTGTTGTTGCATTTTTGCATGGAATATACTTACATTATATTCTGTGAAGCGCTTTGAGACGTCTCAGCATAATAAGGTGCTATATCAAATGCAAGGATTATTATATCTGCAACTGTAAGTGACATATACAAAGTAAGACCTTGTACAAATCTAATGGAGTGAATGTAAGAAGGGTCCTATCACCTCCACACTGTCAAAGTTTTCTATCTGTGTACTTCAGCCTCTTGCATTTACTAATGTAATGCAATAATGTAATGCATTTGGGATTTCAGATGCCTACAATAAAACTGCCAAAGTCTGCATTACTTGTCCTTTAAGGGAAAAAAAATCTTTATTCAGCATATTAACCTTTTGTAGATCGAGGTAGTATTTCTGCACGGAAGTGAAAAATATAACAAGATTAAGAGTTTTTACATTTTAAAAGCACTGGAGGGGGTGACAAAGAACATAAAACAAATGTATCCTGCCTGAAGGAATGGCAGCATGAAATAATTCAGTCTGGGCAAAAGTTCAAGTGAATGCACAGAATACTGAGGGTTTAATGTAGGGCATTTTATCAATTTTGAGAAGATCGTCACCATTTCCTAGATCACTTTAATTACCTCACTATTGTAATAAAAGTCAACTGCAATAAAAGTACATTGGATTTCCAGATTTCTACAAGAGGGNTTTTTTTAGGTTAAATTACTTGCAAACTGTATTTTTTTATAATCCTTCTATTGATTTTTACTGACCGCCTCCCTGCGGTTTTCACCTCTCCTTCCCCGAAGTCCTGGCTCGCTTCCATGAGTGTACCCTAGTGTCCCCTAAAGTGGCTGTTCTTCATGTTATGGTATACTAATAATCCTTGCATTTGATATAATGCCTTATCACGTAGTAGAGATGTCTCAAAGCACTTCACAGAATAAAATGTAAAGTGAATTGACTGTACATTTTGTGGGCGAAACGCAGCAGCCAATTGCGCACAGTAGTGTCCCACAAACAGTTGTGTGAGTGACCATATTATTATTTTGAAGGGATTATTATCCCCGGAAAAGCAATCCGTCGCTGTGAGGGAGATGGCCAAAATTCTGATAGGTCCAATTTTTCCTCTTCCAAAGTCCAGACATCCACTTTCCAGGAAGGGTTAGTGGATCGCTTTTCTAGCGGTAATAATTCCTTAAAAACGCGGTCACGACTATTTGTGGGACACTGCTGTATGCAATTGGCTGCCATGTTTCTCCCACAAAATATACTCAATTTACTTTACAGTATATTCCGTGAAAGCTTTGAGACTTCTCAATGATGTGATAAGGCGTTATATCAAATGCAAGGATTATTATTACTATTGTAGGGAGAGGAGAGGGAGCTGGTGTTTATTTGTATTTCCAGAAATCTACGAAAACACAAATTTGATGATTTTAAAGTCCGAATTTGACATTTTAAATTTGCTGTTTAAATGCAAATTGTTGTTATGTTCTACAGACTTTTATTTTACATTGTAGTGGCGGTGCACAGCCTCTCGTATCTGCCATCTGTAGTCAACATGGCAAAAGCATTGTGAAATTAACGAAGCATCACTCCAATGTTCTGGTGATTGCACAGTTAGATTTGATATCGTATCATAATACAGACTAAAGCCAAAAACAACATGGCTTTAGAACAAAACATTTGAACTGTGGGAAAAGTATAGCGAATTAAAATTGGAGGTGGAACTGGAGCAAGCAGAGTATTTACTTTTGAAAGAAAAGCAACTTAAAGTGATGTAAATAAGAAGCACGTGCTCATGGAAGAGAGGAAAAATAATGTGAGATACGTGCAGTTTTATACCATCTATTATAATAATCATCCTTGCAATTGATATAGCACCTTATCACGTCGTTGAGATGTCTCAAAGAGCTTCACAGGATATACTGTAAAGTGGAGTGACTATTTTGTGGGCAAAACTTGGCAGGCAATTGCACACAGCAGTGTCCCACGAACAGTAGTGGATTGAACGACCACATTTTTTTGCTTTTTGAAGGGTTTATTACCCCTGGAAAGCGATCCTCCAATCGACTAACAATAATGTTGAATGTCTTCATAAAAAAACACTGTTACATTCATGCAAATATAGTCAAATGTGGTAACCATTTTGCACATAGCTTTGTCCTACAAACAGCAGAGAGGGAATTGACCAATTAAGCTGTGTGTGTGTGTAGTGGTGTGATGGTACACTAGTGTATATTTAGTGGGTGAAACGCGGCAGCCACTAGTGTACCATCGCTGCACTGGTGCGTCAGGCTGGACTATGAACTCAGTCTTTAGTATACAAAGACCATGACCACAAAACGTGCTAAAAAAGATTTTAAAAAGTAACCTAAGAGGTATAATTTATTTTAAAAATTCAAAGTACGTAGTTGTGGAAACCTGGGTTAGTTGCAGATAATGACAATTAGTGTTGGAAGAGTAGAATGGCAGATCAGACAGAGCACCAGAGAGCTTTTAGCTGTAAGAAAACTAGATTGAGTGTTGAAGACGAGATAGGTCATTACGGTTTCATCCATTTTACGAGATTAGGCGAGCCGAAATGTTAAGAAGAGCAGCAAATGGCAAATGTGTTAAATGAACTCTTCACATTAGTGTTGGTGAGTGAATGATGTTCACTGATTCCAGATCAAGTGAAATTGGTTTGGGAATTTCTAACATGCGTAGAGATCAGAAACCTTCCGATGGGTCACTGGGTAAAAGCAAACGTGTCTTGATCCTCAGCCAGACAGACTCGGGTATTGTTCTGGTCTACGTTGATCTCACCTGGAGCCTAAGTGATAGTTCCCATGGTTGGAACAGGCTGCTGACACTCATAAGTACATAAGAATTTGCGAAAGAAGATTAAAGTCCATCCAGTTCGCTTTCCACCATCTTGGCAGTTGCTTGACATGTTGTGTCCAAAACTATATATTATATCCGCAGATATTATTTCCTAACAGAAATCTATCTAATTTGTTCTTGAAAGAATCACCATTTTCTGCTTCCAGTGTCTGTCTCCCTAGGGAGCCTGTTTCATACATTTGCTACTCGCTCACTGAAGTAGTGTTTCCTCAGATTTGTTCTGAATTTAGCAAATTCAATCTCAGGCTGTATCCTCCAGTTATACTGTTCAATAACATAAAACAGCTTATCATGGTCTATGTTATCTACAAAAATATCTTGCATGTACACAGCGCCCCTCACGCAGGGTAGGGTCCCAGAGCACGTTACAGTGGCGGAGGCGAGCCAGGGGGCGGTGACTGTGGGCATGATCTGGAGATGGGGAAGGAAAAGGCAAGGCGGAGGGATAGAGGAAGAGTGTTCCAGAGCTTCGGGGCGTAGTGGCTGAAAGCGCGGCCACCAATGGTGGAACGGAGGGCACAAGGGACATGCAGGAGGCCAGAGCCAGTCGAGCGGAGGCAGCAGGTAGTGTACATACTCATTGTGAGGATTCACACATGATGACTATCAGAATAGCACCAGCGAGTGTGGAACTGCACCCAGCATGAGCTCCCACCTTCAGGAGCCTAGTACTGTCTGCACATAGTGCTACACGCGGGGGGGTTTACTGACTAGCGCAGCCACAAATTTCTGATATGCAAATATGGAAAGGTGCAATGCCTTTGAGGGAAAAACTACAATGGCATTGACTAAAACTGCACAGTGCTGTTCCAGGAAATGGATAGACTCCTTCCCCCCAATCCCCACCCCACACCATCCCCCTCAGCTCCCTGTTAGCTGTGTGAAATGCTTTGAGCTGTGCTCCGGATGTGAAAGGTGCTATATGAATGTAAATTGTTCTTCAATCCCCATGGATATACCGTCATCTTGGCCACCATAAGGAAGCCACTGAATGTAAGAGTGAGACCGATCCACCGAGGATCAAATGAGTGAGAACAAGCTGAGGCTGAATTGATCCTGCTTTAGTTATCACAATGCTGCGAGTAAGATATTCACAACAAATTGATTTTACATTGTGGCTCTTTTCAAATCGGGAGCAGGACGTCCCAAGACACGAGGCAGTCAAGAGTTTCCATCTGAGCTGGGGTTGGATTCCGGAGAGGTGGAAAAATGACCAAAACTGCAGTCAAAGAGGAAGGTTTATTTTGTGGTATTGCTGTACAATATTTCTCCCAAGTTCTCCATCTGTTTGCCTTGGGTTGGAATTCACACAGGGGTGAATAGTAATAATCCTTGCATTTGATATAGCACGAGGGACATGCAGAAAGCCGGAGCCAGTCTGCAGTGCTTTGTCGGTCAAACAGCAGGGGGACGCTTATCACGTCATTGAGATGTCTCAAAGTGCTTCACAGGATATACTGTAAAGTGAATTGGCTATGTTTTTTGTGGGCAACAACGTGAATGTGAAACCTAGGATTGCTCGTAGAAAGTTCCAATTTAATTATTTTTCCTGATCTTGAATGGTTTCACAATGGACCATTTATTAACACATTAGTTTACCCAACTTGCAACAAAGACCCTTAGTCATTTCAATAACAACTTACAATTATATAACGCCCTCCCTTCCTGTGGGCAGAGTAATGAAGCGTTAATTCATTGTAGAAGGGTTACAGGTGAACCTGTAACTCCTTCTCATTGGCGTTAATTACATAATCAAGTACACCTATATTTCCCTCTGTACTTGCGTTGACAAATGGTGTACAGAATCACAATGTTGCAAAGTATTTGTTCAATGCAATACAGAAATGCTTCTAACATTAATTACACAAGTGAGAATCCATTGAATTTGAGTTATGATTGAAAGGGGACAAGATCCAGGTTTTTAAAAGGTCAAGAGTTGCAGGTAAGCAGGATTCTGAGAATGTGACTTCAGTCTTGGAGGGTAGAGATTCACAAGCCTCAAACATGATGGTGGCTAAGATTCCCCCCACCTCCACTCCGAGTAATAATTAAGATTCCCAGCAAATTAGCTGTTGATTTATTCTTGTAATAAAACTCCTCTAAGGAGTGCAGGGCAATACGCTATAATAATTTCCTGCAAGACCATAAGTTCCTATAGAGCCATCTCTGGTGCTGTGAGAAGAACCTTAAACAACTGAGGTTACAGCTTCCACATTGAACAGCAGTTCCTTTTAACTTCTGTAGTTCAAGGTCAAGGTTCTAGGATCATATTGCACCGCCAACCTGATAACTTTGTGCCTTTTGTTGGTTTTCAGCCAAGCTCCCTTGGAGGGAAGTGGTATATTACTGTGGAAACCTGATCCACTGGTCGAGCTTAGTGCTTACCATAGCGTCCCCTGCTGGTTGACCAACAAAGCATTGTAGACATCTGACCGTTAGGAGAACGGTTAGATAATTTTGTCCTCTTTTCCATTTTGCATGAGGGATGATGTGACAGGCGGAGCTGATGTGGAAATCCACATTACACTGAGTAATGATAACGCCACCTGTAGAATGCCTAATGTAATGTACATGTTTGGCCTGGCTTGGCGTGTACTCAATACTGATGCTGGCTAGAGTGGTTTCAAATAACATCCTTTGCTCCAAGTTCGATGAAAGTTATGGTTTCAAGGAAAGGCAAAAAGGCAGAATTATTATACAATATTAAAATTAAAATCTCTGCAATAGTGTGCAGGGATCTGGTCTGCGGGTACTTGGAAGAAGACGTGGGAGAGTAATCTGATCGTAGAGCAGCAAAAATAATTATTGATACAGACCTACAAGAAATGTAGATGGTTCCCAGCAGTGCTCGCTCGGGTGATCTGAGCTGACCGAAAGGTGGAGAGGCACTGTACTTTCTATTCTCTCTCCTGTTACCTGTGCTGTTCTTTCCAACGTGGCGTTTCAAAGTAAAATACATAAAAATTTCTATTTACAAACTCCAAATGACCTTGCAGTTTGCGCAACATAGTCAAAGCGACTTCCTTAACACTGACTGAGATGTACAATTAATTAACAATAACAACTTGCATTTATATAGTGCTGCTCATGCAGGATAGCGTCCCAAAGAGCTTAATTAAAGGTAAAGGTTAAAAATGGATAACAATCCAATCTCAAAATTTTGTTTTAACAGAGGAAAAATTTATTCTAAATAATAATAATCCTTGCCTTTGATATACAGCTTTATTACGTTGTTGATGTGTCTCAAAGCGCTTGACAGGAAATACTGTAAACTGCAGTGACAAACACATTAAAATGACCATCAGATTTATAGTGGGAAAATTCTTTATTGATTTGCAAGTTGTTCAAGATGATTGCAGATTACAGATGGAATGATACAGCGTGGGCATGCAACAGCTACATAGTCCTTCTGGTCTTCACTAAAATCCCAAATTAGGTGGCCTACAAAAAAGACAGTCACTTCAGTTGACAATTACTGTGTGGCACCTTGGGATGTTTCAATGTGATAAGAGTGCTGTNAAAAAAAATCTCTTGCATATTGTGTTGGAAGTGGAGTATGTGCTATTCTCACCTAGACTCTGTTTAGGATTCCTCATATTCACGCATTGTGCCAGTGAATCACTGAATGTTAACAGCCTACTGTACTCTGAAAGAGCTCTCCATTTAATCTCGCTCAAGACTTGGGCACACTGGAGTGGAAGCTCGCTCTCCTACTCTACTCTATTTTTGCGAATCTCAATCGTGTGGCAAGCAAAGGCCAGTCGTCTTTCCCCGAGGGACAGAAATAAACTTGGAAGGCTGGCGGTTTCCTTGGCTCCTCTTGCACACATCCTGGCAGTGAGCCAGGGGCAGCAGTGACAGAGCCCTGGCAGCGGTTGATCAACTACCCTTTCGGTCGCAACTCGAGCATGTTGTGGTGACACCAGAGGAAGCACAAAATAGTGTACACTGACCCAGTTAAAGAAAGAGGACAGGCACTCCATATTCCCCCTCCCCCTCCCCATGAGTCAGGGATATGTTTCAGCCTGCCTGCCTTCTCACAAGTTAATTTAGGACACTTTTATCCCAACTTTTACCCAGTTCGTGCAAATTCTTCTAAATATATTTTGAAGTTTTTTTAAAAAAAATCTTTACTGGCAAGCTCAGTCCATGCCACCTGGCGAATAGCATATGGTGTAGAGATTGTAGCAACAACTTGTATTTAAATAGACTTTTAATTTAATAATAACAATCCTTGCATTTGATATAGCGTCTGATCACATCTCAAAGTGCTCCACAGAATACACTGTAAAGCAGATTGATTGTATTTTGTGGGTAAAGCGCAGCAGTCAATTGCACACAGTGGTGCCCCACAATTTACAGTTGTGGATCGAGTGATGTTTTTTGAGGGTTTACTACCCCCGGAAAGTAAATTCTTAAAAAATTAAGAAAGTAAATTATTAGCAAATACAGGAGCTAATTTACTGGTGCAGGCACATTCTACAAACGGAGAGATGAGTAGCAATTCATTTTAAATATTTGAGGTGCATTTGGAGAATAGAACAACAACAAAATTACATTTATAGAGCGCCTTTCACGTCGGGAGAACATCCCAAAGCGCTGAACAGTCAGATGTTGGGGCCTGAGCACGCGGGAGGCTTGGTGTAGGGGTGAGGGAGACCGAAGGCATGGTCAAAGAGAAGGGTCTTGAGACCGGCCTTGAAGGAGGTGAGGAAGTGAGGCGAAGGGACTGTGGGATGCAGTTCCAGAGTGTGGGGGCAGAGAGGCTGAAAGCCCAGCCATCGATGGTTGGGCGGGAGACATAGAGCAGGCTGGAGCCTGATGAACGGAGGGAGTGGGCAGGTTGGTTGGGAGTCAGCAGGTTAGAGAGGTAGGAGGGGGCAAGGCCATGGATGGCCTTAAAGGTGAGGACGATGATCTTGAACTCAATCCTCTGAGGGATGGGGAGCCAGTGGAGTCGGGCGAGGGTGGGAATGATGGGGTCACGGAGCCTGGTGTGTGAGTACATAAGCTGCAGAGTTTGGGATGATCTGAGTATGTGAAGAGTTGGGAAGGCTGATGAGGAGGGAGTTCCCGTAATCAAGCCTTGAGATGACAAATGCGTGGGTGAGGGCATTGGCTGCCTGCGGGGTGAGGCAGTGACGGCATCTGGCACTGTTGCGGAGGTGGTGGTAGGCAGTGCCAGTCATGGGGTGGATGTGCGGGAGAAAGGACGGTTCGGGTCAAACAAGATTGCCAGGTTCCTAACTGGCTTAGTGAGGTTGAGTGTGCAGTCGTGCAGGCTGATGCTGCCAGCGCCTGAGGTGCGGAGACGCTGGTGCGAGCCAATCAGGAGGGCCTCAGTCTTGCTGACTTTGAGTTGGAGAAAGTTGGTCCTTGTCCAGGACTTGATGTTGGACAGTAGTCCTGGAGTTCAGGGTGGAGGTAGAGAGATAGAGTTGGGTGTCATCCACACACATGTGGAAATTTACCCCATGTCTGTGGATGACGTCACATGTAGAGGGTGAAGAGGAGGGGACCAAGGACAGAGCCGTGAGGAACACTGCACGAGACAGTATGGGGACTGGAAGAGAAGCCGTTTGCCGCGACAAATGGAGGCGCTGTGAAAGATAGGACCAGTCAAGGACAGAACCAGATGGGAAGACACTCCAATTTTCTTTGAAATAATATTGCGTGTGTCTGTTTGTGCTCTCGCAGGAGTGTGGTTTGGGGGTGGGGTCTTAAAATCTAGTAGTATCATAAGACAACAACAAGATTCCATTTATAGAGCGCCTTTCACGTCAGGAGGACGTCCCAAAGCGCAGGTACCCCAAACTGACAAATATTCAATTTAACATAGATTAATACTGACGCTGCTTTCGGAAATATTATTCAAATGTTATTTTATTCAGTTTAACACAAGATTATTTTTGGCGTGGTTGAAGTGCGCTGTCAAACATCCTGTTGCAAGTCATACTGGGTGCATCAGCATATTATGTAATAGAGTGTGTGCAAGTGTGTGCGTCTGTGATTACAGGTCTTGATTACAGTCGAGGAATGTGGGGGGTGGGTGGGGGTTACAAAGCAAGAGGAAAGGAGTGCTTCTTCTAGAGAAGGGGGACCCTTTCTGTGTTGGCACACAATTTAACATTCAGTCACCAAACAGGACTGGCAGAAAGTAGACTTGACGTGGACTGACAACATGACTAACTAGAATCATCACAGTCCACCTCTTGGCGATTAGTAAAAGACTTGGCATCGTAAAGTGATCATTTTATGTGTTGTTAATCATGTTCTGCGGAACATTTTAAGGAGCTTAAATAAATTTAGTGACTTTTATTGGTGTGCCTGTTAATTCATTGAAACAACTGTATATTGTATTCTGTGAAGCGCTTTCATATGTCTCGAAGGCGTGTGAAGGCGCTATATCAAATGTAAGGATTATTATTATCTTTAATGACTAATTTTTAAAAAAGCCTCGTGGAACCTCAAAGAAAAAAAATAGGACTATTAGATGCAAGTGTCAATTTAAACAATAAATTACATTTTCAAAGCGTCTTTCACGTCGGGAGGTCTTCCCAAGGTACTGGACAGTCAGGCATTTGGACCCAAGCTCGGGTCTAGGATCAAGAGGGGTGGAGGGCAGGGAGGGTAGGGGTAGGAGGGTTAAAAAATGGTCTTACAGTCAATTCACTTTACAGTGTGTTCTGTGAAGCGCTTTGGGACGTCCTCCCGACGTGAAAAGCGCTATATCAAATGCAAGGATTATTATTATTATTATTATTTCTCAAAAAGACTCAAGACTGGACACCATCCAGCTTGTAAACTCTTTGTTTGTTTAGGGTAGGATGACCATATTTGGTAAACCAAATCCGGGGAACACTCATAAATAAAATTGAGTTCACCACAATTCCTGACGCTGGCAGTTACTGGAGAAGCTTTTTGGATTAATGGCTGCGTTTCTCTGATGAGTGGACTATGTCTGCTTTGGAATGTTATTGTTCTTGCTCAATTTGTGGCTGAACTCAAGACAGGGTAAATTGAAGGTTGTTTTAACAATGAGAATGGATCTCACGGTGGATTTTTCTAGCTGTCCACAAGTCATTCATAACAGAAAACACCCTCTCTATTGAAACATTACTTATAGACACACACACACACACGTTCAGTTCTGCCAGTTTAAAAAAAACTTGCATGTATGTAGTGTGGGGCAGAGTCTCGGAGCACTTAACAGTGGTGAAGCCTGAGGCCAAGCCAGAGGGAGGGAGAAGGTGACCGTAACAAAGGTTGAATATATACAACTGTATTAATTTTTTCTGCCGTAACTGGACTACTCTCTGTTCAATCACTGATCTTGAAGGAGCACCCCCCCACCCACACCCCTTCTAGTTCTTTAAGTAATTTTCTCACTAAAACAGTAAAATAAGCACAATATCTTCTTCATATCTTGTAGTCCACTTCTTTTTGAGATCGTTTAAACATACCAGCTGTCTCTTCTGCCTCTCTCACTCAAGCGATCTGATTATCATGAACAAGTGTCAAGTTTGCATGAGTTAAAGAGAGCCAGAGTTCGGTACATGGGTCTTCAAATATTTTTCAAAGAACTATGAGGCTCTTTTCCTTTGACAAAATTAAGGACTTCAATTGCTCATAAAGTTGAGGGATCCTCTGTAAAGCGTAACATTGATAGCCATTTGACATTACTATGTTCCAATATATTCCGATATTCTTATCCCAAACATTCACAACGTTTCAGCCTTTCCAAGCGAATAGTGAATGCATGAAAAATCTACAAATCTTCAATACAATATTCTCAACGTCTACAGGGCTTGTATCTATCACAGTTCGGCCAAGCATGATGTGAGACGGGTATCCAAGGCCTATCTCTTCTGTTTAAGCTTGTCTTGAGTGTGCACAATTTGTCTTCCTTGTCTGTTTAGGCCACCAAAGTTTGTATTCATATTATCTTGCTGAGAATGCCATAACCTTATCTTTGATATTCTACTTATTAATAACATTTATTATCTCAGCTGCATTAAGTTCTGGTGTCTCCATTAAGTTCATCAAAATCTAAGAGTTTGTTTGTGATCATAAGCCTTAAAATAGCAAGGAAGACAGGAAACAACTTTACATGCTTGTGATTCAATGCATAAACTGACAGTGACACACATTCGACATCTTTCAAATCATCAATTAATTCATCATTTGCCCATGGAGCTAAAACATTTGTAATTATTGCTTCACACTTTGTCTTTGCACACAAATTTTTAATTGTTGATTTTTTTTGTTAAAATCGGTGGTCCAGTCCATCATAATAATATTGACCTGAAGCTGTGATTATGTCTAATGGTATGATATGCATAAGTTCCTTCTTGCAGAGCAAGGTCATACTCACTTAAGTGTTAGCTCAGCGTTGCGAGAAAAATCGGTAGTGGTATGTTTGTGTTCTTTTACAGAGAAATGCAAAACACAGTCTGGCATATTAAACATAATACAGATTTTTCTTTTCCTGTAAATGAAAATCATTTTGAAGCTGGTCATTAAAACGAGATTTAATTTTTTTTGACAAAGTCATTTATACAACGAATCTTGTAGTGCATCAGATATCAACAAACATGAGAAATGTAATGTAAGGGTATGTCGGAGACAATTTATTCCAGACGGGTTTGTCCAGGGATAGAATACCTCAGCCTGGGACTGTCCCCAGAAATCAGGGATATATGATCACCCTACCTAGATAAACATTGAAAAACATCGAAAACTGTTTTACAGGTAATTGCTGTCAAGTGTGTTTTGTGGAGCCAAAATACAACAGCAGTAACTAGTTTGTGTGCAGCAAGTTCCCAGACAGATAATGTCCAATTCATTTGGAGGATTATTGGCTGGACGCTATTCTTTTCAAATAGTGCCACAGGATTTGGATTTAAACAGCGGACGTGACCCTCCCATACCTCACAAGCATCTGGATTGTGGCCTCTACTCCCACTTTACTTTGATAATAATCCTTACATTTGATACAGCGCCTCATCGCATCACTGAGACGTGTCAAAGCGCTTCACAGAACATACCAAAAAGTGAATTAACTGGATATTTTGTGGGCGAAACGTGGCAGACAATTGTTCCCCTCTACTTTTTCTTCCAATTGCTTTCCCCAATGAAACAAAATGTAATTTCTGCAAGCGCTCCCTCCCTCCCCTCACCCTATTTCCCCCCTCCTCGCTCCCTCCCTTCCCTCCCCTCACCCTGACCATTTCCCCCTTCCTCACACCCTCCCTCCCTCCTTGCCCCCTGACCATTTCCCCCCTCCTCGCTCCCTCCCTTCCCTCCCCCTGACCATTTCCCCCCTCCTCGCTCCCTCCCTTCCCTCACCCTGACCATTTCCCCCCCTGCTCGGATCCCGACCCAACTGTCCAGCGTTCGGGACGTCCTTCCGACGTGAAAGGCGCTCTATAAATACAATCTTGTTGTTGTTGTTGCCATAAGTGGGATGGGGGGTGGGGGGGGTTCGGTGGGAAATAATCTATTGTAATTGCCGGTTACGAAAACTTCTCTCAACTTCAGCTAAATGACCTGGAGGTGTGATCTTCATTTTCGCTTGAAAATTCAGCGACAAGTGAAACAGATGTAATGTTGGCACTCTTCGCTTTCATACAGTAATATAATTTCGTAAACTTTGCATTGGATACGGCGCCTCTCATCGCGTCGCATTTTTGAGGCGTCTCAGAGCGCTCCACGGGATACACCGTTGAAGGGGACCGGTGGCATATTTTCGTGGGCGAAACGCGGCAGCCGATCGCGCGCGCAAACGGCTGTGGAATGAAGTGACCGATTTAATATTGTGATTGGTTTTTTTTGAAGGATTATCCGCGGAAAAGCGATCGGGTTCCGACTTACCGCTAAACAGAGGCGCGCGGGGGGGGGCATAAGGAGACTTTATATGAAGTAGCGAAGCTAATTTCCTCATCCATCCTCCTCTCCCCTCCCCATCCTCCTCTTCCCCCCCTCCATCCTCCTCCTCCCCTCTCCCCATCCTCCTCTTCCCCCCTCCATCCTCCTCCTCCCCTCTCCCCATCCTCCTCTTCCCCCCCTCCATCCTCCTCCTCCCCCTCCCCATCCTCCTCTTCCCCCTCCATCCTCCTCCTCCCCCTCCCCATCCTCCTCTTCCCCCTCCATCCTCCTCCTCCCCCTCCCCATCCTCCTCTTCCCCCTCCATCCTCCTCCTCCCCCCTCCCCATCCTCCTCTTCCCCCTCCATCCTCCTCCTCCCCCTCCCTCTTCCTCCCCCCCCCACCTCCCCCTCTTCCCCTGACCCCACACACCCTCCTCCCCTCTCCCTCCGCCGGTGATCACCTGACCTGACCGCTTGCCGTAGCGCGCGGCGCGCAGCCGCAGAGCGTTGTGGAGACGGTGCTGGCGGCGGGTATGTGACCGCCATTCCCCCCCTTCTCTCCCTCTCTCTCACTCGCTCCACCTGACAGGGAACCCCCCCATCACCACCACCTCGTCGTATGGTGTCGCCCCATTCGCGCTCAACTGGGGCGCAGCCTCTGCGTACTCCGACACCGCCCAACCTGCTCCTCCTCCCGCCCTTACCCCCCAATCCCGCCGGCTCCCGAGGGCCGATCGCGACCCTCACTTGGGCTCCGCCATTTGCTCGGTCGCCAAGGCGACGGCGGAGGCGGCGTGGGCGGTGACGTGGGCGGTGGCTCGCGGTGCATCCTGGGAGTTGTAGTCTGTTTGTGCGCAGGCGCGGCCCGGGGTCAACTGGGTGGGGGGGTTAGGGAACTACGAATATCTCGCGGCCATCAGTGGGGGCGCGCAGGAGGGCAGGGCCAGGAGAGGGTGGGGGGGGAGGGGCAGGGCCAGGAGAGGGTGGGGGGGCAGGGCCAGGAGAGGGTGGGGGGGGAGGGGCAGGGCCAGGAGAGGGTGGGGGGGAGGGGCAGGGCCAGGAGAGGGTGGGGGGGGCAGGGCCAGGAGAGGGTGGGGGGGAGGGGCAGGGCCAGGAGAGGGTGGGGGGAGGGGCAGGGCCAGGAGAGGGTGGGGGGGAGGGGCAGGGCCAGGAGAGGGTGGGGGGGGAGGGCAGGAGAGGGTGGGGGGGCAGGGCCAGGAGAGGGTGGGGGGGAGGGGCAGGGCCAGGAGAGGGTGGGGGGGCAGGGCCAGGAGAGGGTGGGGGGGCAGGGCCAGGAGAGGGTGGGGGGGGAGGGGCAGGGCCAGGAGAGGGTGGGGGGGCAGGGCCAGGAGAGGGTGGGGGGCAGGGCCAGGAGCGGGTGGGGGGGGGGGCAGGGCCAGGAGAGGGTGGGTGGAGGGGCAGGGCAAGGGCCAGGAGAGGGTGGAGGGGGGGCAGGGCCAGGAGAGGGTGGAGGGGGGGTGGGGGGCAGGGCCAGGAGACGGTTGGGCGGCAGGAGGAGGGGGGCGGGAGTGGGGGGTGGGTGGAGGGGGCAGGAGTGGAGGGGGGAGGGGGCAGGAGGATGGGGGTGGGTGGAGGTGGGGGGGGGGGCAGGAGGAGGGGGTAGGTGGAGGTGGTGGGGGGGCAGGAGGAGGGGGGGGGGCAGGAGGAGGGGGTGGGTGGAGGTGGTGGGGGGGGGCAGGAGGAGGGGGTGGGGGGGGGGGCAGGAGGAGGGGGTGGGGGGGGCAGGAGGAGGGGGTGGGTGGGTGGGAGAGAAACATTCGCAATTGGACACGTAAGGAGTACAAATGCAATGAATTGCAATACAAATGCACTGCACTTCACTACGCTTTACAGTGTATCCTGTGAAGCGCTTTGAAACGTCTCGAAGACGTGATAAGGTGCCGTGTCAAAGGCAAGGATTGTTATTATTGTTGTAGTTGTTGGAGGGAGAGGAGCCGGAGACGGTATTTATTTGTATTTCCAGAAATCTGTAAAAACACAAATTTGATGTTTTTAAAGTGCCATCAATTGAATCCACAAATAGTCCAAGTGAATTTTTTTTTGTCCTTATGTTAACCCAGTGTGTCAGATTCTGCCACTCTCAGATTAAGCGCTTCAAGACGTCACGCAGAGTGAAGGGCGCTATATAAATGTATATTGTTGTTATGTTCTACAGGCGGGAGGGTGGTGGGGGCACGGAGGAAGGAAGAAAAAAATCGCAAAATACCCTCAATGTGGCTGTGACTCCGAAATAATAATCAGGATATATCATTTAGAAAGTGTAATGAAAGAATAATACATATAATATATATTTTTTTAAAAGTTGCTGTGAAACTGCACACTTTTTTAGATATTTAATAATAAGTTAACTAAATGAGTAAGCTAAATGAAAAGATAAATCTATGAATATAATATAATAATAATACTTGCATTTGATATAGCGCTTTTCACGTCGGGAGGACGTCCCAAAGCGCTTCACAGAACACACTGTAAAGTGAATTGACTGTATATTTTGTAGGAGAAACACGGCAGCCAATTGTGCACAGCAATGTCCCACAAACAGTCGTGGATTGAAAATGACCAATTATTTTTTGGTTTGGAGGGATTATTATTAGGCTCTGTGGAGTAAGGAAACTTGCCCAAGGTTTCGCCCTGACCTGCCGGGGATTGAACCCAGGTGTCTCGTTTGTAAGGCGAGTGCTATCACCACTGAGCTACAAGACTCTATACTGGGCAGGTTTGAAATGAAAACTGCAATGCTGATCCAACTTGAACCTGTTCTGGGATACTGTCAGTCTGGCTCAATTAGTAGAGTTCTCGTCTGAGTCGGATGGTTGTGGGTTCAAGCCCCACTCAGTCTAGGATAACATTTCTGTTCAGTGCTGGAACGGTCGGAGGTGCTATCTTTCAGAAGAGATCTTAAACACCATCTATACATGCTGAGACGTTATTTGAAAAGAGAAGGGAGTTTCTTGTGGCGTCCTGGCCCACAGTTCCCCCAGAGAAAAGAAATGGTCATTCACTTCATAGCTGTTTATTGCAATGTGCAAATTGGCTGCTGTGCTCAGCTACAAATATACTTCATCGAAAATTTGCTTTGAGGAGGGTCTCAGCGTTTTAAGAACTCTATCAAATGCAAGGATTATTTTTAAGGGCACTAGTGGGCTTGAGAGTAAGGAAGCAGGTTAACATGTGGATGATTTGCAGTGGGACAAACAAACATATATCAGGCAGGCATGTGATGAATAGAGCCCACGTCTCAGCTGTGACTATCCCGGTGGTTGGAGTACTGGCACTTGAAATTGGTTGGTTCTAGAATGAAGGAGAAGGGTATAAAATTTCAAGTGAGTGACAGGTGAAGGGTTGATACAAATAGACAGGCCGAAGAGAAATTAAAGCCGCCCGGATTTTAGAAGTGGATCCGACAAATATTTAATAGGAGGAGGATTTTAATGAGGTTGAAGAGTAAGAGTCGAGAAACAGTAAGAAAGTTGCAAGTAAACAGATACGTTTAAAAGTTTTTTTAAAAAGGGAATATAATGCAGATAGGATGAAATAACATTTTAACTCTTAAACTGCTAGCAGGTTCAGCTTGTGGCTTCTAAAGCCAATATAATGTTGCTGTACTAAAGCTGATGAAACATCAGGAGTAGTTTTATTACTGTAACGTTAAACCCAAATCAGTGCTTAAACTACAACTGTGACCTTATACATGGATATTTAATTGCACGTTTAAAAATTGCAGGACATTTATAACTGCACTGGGATATAACTGGCTAAACTTAACCCAAATCACTAGATGGGAGTGCACAGAACAGTATGTAACAAGCAGCAGTAACAGTTTCAGGCAGGAATAGACCATTGGTACATCCAGCCGAGGAAGCCAACTTCCTAAAAGTTTTCTTTGACACATCTGTCTTATCATCTATAATATTCTGGTCTGTTTTTAATTTCCAGAACCTAATCCATTTTTTGAAACCCCTTTATATGGCATTTCCTTGTTCTATCAGTCACTTGCCCTGATATTGCAGTTGTTAACTTTAACAAAAATATCTTTCGCATTCTTGCTGTCTGGATTGTGATACTATAATAAGAATAATGATATAAATATTTGATATAGCACATTATAACTTCTTCCAGACGTCTCAAAGCACTTCACAGTAAAGTGAATTAACTGTATATTTTGTGGGTGATGACTCCTTATTATGAAGAATGGACCTGTTTTTTTTAAATTGAGTTGTTATTCTCCGTCTTGTTTGCAATCATGGTACACTGTCTTTTAAGATGTTCCTTTTCTTTAAAGTATCAACCTGGATGTTATTTTGGTACTATCTGGAGTAAAGTTTTTACCCTTGTATCATTTATGACACGCCAGCTAACCATCCAAAATACTACTAGACCCTACGTTTAAAGTTTGGCTCGTTTTAAATTAGTAGTGTAGCTATAATAATTAATACCTTTTCAAAATAAGTGCTTGAAAAACTTATCCGGGATAAACACAAAACAAGAGCTAAATAGTTCAGAAGGAAGATGAGGAATAAATGAGAGACAAGCCCAAAACAACAACAAAAATACACTTAATGACATTAATTGCTATCCTGTATTGTGGGTGGAGATTGCCCACAGACCAGGCAGCCCAACTTTAATAGTCAGTTTTCAAACTGCAGCCAAATGCAGCATCCATGAGGTCTCGGAGCAACACTGGACCATATTTATGCAACGACACACTTGACTACAACTTTACCTTTATATAGCACCTTTCATATTGGGAGGACATCACATCAGTTCACAGAGCCGACTGGAAGCCTGAGCTGGGGTGAGGGGAAGGCCACTAGAGGAGCGCGGTCGAAAATATAGATCTTAAGGCAGGTTTAAAAGTGCCCTTTGATGGTGCACGTGATGAAATATTGGGAGCCCATTCTCACCAAGGGATGATGAGACAATCATGAGAGGTCTGATTGGAGATCTTCCCCTTTCACAATACAATAGAAAATTACATTTGTAAAGCACCTTTCACGTCGGGAGGACGTCCCAAGGTGCTGAAAAGTCAGGGATTAGGACCCGAGTGGATGGCGGGGATGGATTGGCATCAGGAAGGGTGGAGGGCAGAGAGAGTAGGAGGGTGGCCAAGTTGGAGAAGAGGGTCTTGAGGCATACCTTGAAGGAGGCGAGGGAGGGAGCGAGGCGAAGAGAATATGGGATGGAGTTCCAGAAGGTGGGGACATAGAGGCTGAAGGCCCGACCGCTGAGGGTGGGCTGGACTGGATGGGGGACATGGAGCAGGCAGAGCCTGCTGACAGAGGAAGCAGATGAGTTGATAAGGGGATAGCAGGTCTGAGAGGTAGGAGGGAGCAATAACAAACCCATTGCAGCATCATGCTCGTTCATAGTAAATAGAGCTTGATTTCATGCTTTCTGCGTGAAACTGGACTTTTTAACTCGATGGGGAAATGCCCCAAAACTTTTGCAATGTATATAATCGTTAATAATCCTTGCACGTCTCAAAGCGCTTCACAGAATATACTGTAAAGTGAATTGACTGTTCACTATTTATGGGCGATAGTTGTTTCATACACATTTGGTGAGAGTTTGGGTGGTCCCTACACAGATCACCTTAATGCTGATCAAAAGGCTGCTCACTCTCTATCCAGTAAACTGCCCAGGGTGAGTAAGGGGGAAAGTTTACTCAGAAGTTTTATTTCTCACGTGTGGGTGAAGTAACAAACAGGATCAATGACACCATTGGCCTTTTTCTGTGTTGTAATTCTGTAGCAGCCAATGCTAGAAATCAAATATTGAAATCCACATCACTTGCTAATAAAAAGGAGTGTAAAAATGTAGTTTTTTTTAATCAATGATTTTTACTTGAAGTGAATAAGGTTTGGTAAGGAGCTCCAGGGGCTCTCTCACTGGATGATTTCCAAACTGGGAGACGACAGGAAATATTGGCAGATGTCTGTTGTATTTACCACCAAAATCAAGTCACTCCATGCCTAAGCTCTTCCACAGTGCAAGGCCACAACCTGAACTGTGGTCTGGCAGCCGTTCACTTCTCTTAATATGTGTTCTCAATGTTGCTGTAGAGCAGTCTTACATGAAAATGGCGGAAAATGCACCATGGCGAGATACATTCCAGTCCAACTCAGTCTCTGTAAAGCGCTCAGAGGCCTGACGTGAAGGGTGCTATATAAATGTAAATTGTTGTTGTTATCAACCCGTTTTCTTCTGATTAGTGGAAAGTATTCTTTCTTGCCTCATAATTCCTGGCGGGGCGAAATCTTAGGCATGTTTTCTTGCTCCACACACCTAATGATAATCCCTCAAGAAAAAAAACAATAATAAAATTGGTCCTTCAACCCACCACTGTTTTGGGACACTGCTGTGCGCAATTGGCTGCCGCGTTTCTCCCACAAATATAGTCTATTCACTTAACAGTATATTCTGTGAAGCGCTTTGGGACATCTAGAAGACATGAAAAGCGCTATATCAAATGCAAGGATTATTATTATTTTTATAATAGCTTTGATTTGATTACCCCATGGTCCAAGAAGAAAGAGTGCATGGAACTACAGGGAAAGACCTATGCGTGAATGTGCCAGGAACATTTAGGTTAGGGTAGGGCACACTGGTTTTAACTTGAAGCTTAAGATGTAACCTGCTTACTGCTTTTTATTACCCTTATTAGTACACGAGGGAGTGTGTGATCCACCCAGTCGCTCTCTTAGTAACACCCGTGGGCCCATCATCCTTGACTTGTGCATGCAGAACAACCTTTTATCCCTCATACCAAGTCCTCCATCCATTTAACCTTGGCAAGTGGTTTGCTCGGAATGGAGAAAACCCAGGGGATAATTCTTTTGGAAGTTTTCTCAAGCGATGCAAACCCCTAACTGTTCAGACCTTGGGATATCCTTTCAACGTGAAAGCCACTATATAAATGCAATTTGTTGTTGATGTTACTTACCATGAATGTGCGACTGGGTGGATCGCACATACTAATAATGTACTAATAAAGGTAATAAAAAAAGCAGTGCTCCTCTGCCATCTATGGGTAGAGAGTTGGCTCAAAGAGTTTCTGAACGTTCTTGATTAGTGATCCCGACTCCATGGAACTAAAATATCAGTGTTGTAGGGTTTGCTCTTTCTAATTTTATACTATTTTTCCTTCCTTTCCTGAAGTTGCCAATTCTTTACTGAGGAACAGGAGGCGATTTGTTAGATTTTGCAGTGCGCAAATTAACCACCGTTTTTGCCTACAAATAGTCATTACAGACTATATACTGTGAAGCGTCTTGAGACGTCCTCCTGACGTGAAAGGCACTACGTGAAATGTAAAGATTATTATCATTAATAATTTTAAATAGGCAATTGTGCTTAAAAAGTAAGGTGTTTATTGGGTTCTCTGTAAGGTTATTGACAACATGTAACATTTGGGGCGAGAAATTGCTGGTAGGGGCAGGTGCCTGCAATTCATGTCCAGTTAAGGGTCAATACCAGTGTTCCAAGTCAAATATTTATTTACACCACACATGACATGTTTTCAACTGTGGAAATCTAGAATCACTTGGTTTGGAGGTACCCACGTTGCTTGAGGACTCCGTTGACTGATTTTCTCTTGGGTTTGTAGGATTATTAAACGGACGTTGCACTCTCTACCGGTGGTCGGGAAGGAAGCAGGTTGCTAAAGGTAAAAAGAGGATTTTTCCTTTCTCTGTGATAAGGCTCCCTGGTCCGCAGCCCACTAACTTCATATAACAAATAATAATAATAATAATAAAAATCCTTGCATTTGCTATAGAGCTTTCCATGTCTCAGAGATGTCTCAAAATGATTCACAGTATATACTTTAAAATAAATTGACTATATTTGTGGGCAAAACACGGCAGCCAATTGTGCACAGCAGCGTCCCACAAACAGGCGTGGATTGAAGTGACCAATTTTANTTTTTTTCTTGATGGATTATTATCAGACGTGTGGAGTAAGGAAACTTGCACAAGGTTTTGCCCTGCTGGGAATCAAACCCAGGTCTCTCGCTTGCGAGATGAGTGCTCTACCCACTGAGCTACAGGACTCCTAGAAGATACTTTTAGGAACTTCAAGATACTTGTTCTGAGCTTCAAATCCATTCATGTCCTTGCCTCACTGTACCACTGCAACCTGTTTCAGCCTCACTCTGCTGCCCATTCCCCCTGCTTCACATCACGGCTGATGACTAAACTTTCAGCCATTTTACACCTGCCCTCTGAAATTCTCTTCCCCAAATCTTGCTCTGTCATAAAAACATAGAAACATTAGTAGGCTATTCAGCATCTCGAGCCTGTTCCGCCATTTTATAAGGTAATGGCTGATCTGTACCTCAAGTCCAGTTACCCGCCCTTGCCCCACATCCCTTAATACTTTGACCTAACAAATATTGTTCTCTCTCCCTCCCTCCCTCTCTCCCTCTCTCCCTCCCTCCCTTTTCCTCCAAACCTCTTATCAAAACTTACCTCTTTGGCTGTGCCCTCAGGAACTTCCCTCCTATCCCCTTCTACCCATGATGTTCTACACCATGCTTGCAAAGTGATTCCCAATGTTATCCTACATGTAAGTGCAAGTTGTGGATAGTAGTGCTGTTTGTCTCTGGCACCACATTTTCCTATCTATAAAAAGAAACATTTTTATTGAAATAACATTTTAAATATATCATATTTTGGTCTTATTATCAGGTTGTAGGACATAAAACATCAAATTCACTGCTTCGGTCAGTGTTTCAGCTTGCTTTGTCTCTTTGGAGATTGCAGCCAGCCCTGTATGAGTCAGAAGACATGGAACCACTGATCCACTAAAGCAAGTTCTGCCCTTTTAGGAACCTTCATCATACACAGAAAAATCATATCAATTTATATTTAAATAATATATTAAACTTGCTCATGAATTTCCAGGCATTCTTCACATTTACATGATTCCCAATTGAGGTTCCTCCATTTGAACCAAACAACAACAAAATTACGTTTGTATAGCGCCTTTCACGTCGGGAGGACGTCCCAGGGCACTGGACAATCAGTTTTTCGGACCCTATATAAACCCGACAACAACTTGCATTTATATACATATGTAGAAATCTACAACGCAGTAGGAGGCTATTCGAAATCCTGTATTAGTGTCAGCATTTGCTCTTCTATGAAGCCTAAGTACCCTAAGCCCTGTACCCTCTAACACCCTCCTGTGCACCACATGCCCGTATCTAATTCTCTTTCAAATGCTCTTAATCAACTCTGCTTCAAGGTCATCTCATAGTGAAATCAATCCTTACTGTGAATGAAAACAAAACTCTTCCTAACTTACACCTTTTGTGCTCCTGATCCTGTTACTGCTCTTTTAGTCTTATAAACCATTGGTTGGAGTACTAGTCTCGCAAGCGAGACATAAAACATCATGTCCACTGATTCCTGGGCAGGGCGAAACTCCACATGCCGCTGTTTCCCTAGCAGTAAGTAGGGACCCAGTTGTTAGTCGATTGGCGGATTTCTTTCTGGGGATAATTATCCCCTCAAAAAAAAGTGGTCACTCAGTCCATGACTATTTGTGGGACACTGCTGTGCACAATTGGCTACCGCGTTTCGTTCACAAAATATGCAGTCAATTCACTTTGCAATATATTCTGTGAAGTGCTTTGAGATGTCAGGGTATCAAGGGATACGGGGCTAGGGTGGGTAATTGAAGTTCAGCCATGATGTTATAGAATGGTGGAACAGGCTCAAGGGGCTAAATGACCTACTTATGTTTCTATGTCTCCACAACGTGACAAGCTGCTATATCAATTGCAAGGATTATTATTATTACTGATCTCTACCTACGATAGATGGAGGGGAACATGGCGCAGGGGAGACGTTGCTACATGGGGCTGGACGTGGGGACGGCCAGTGTGAGGGCAGCTCTGGTGGCCCAGGACGGCTCGGTGCTGGCACAGGCCGAGGAGCCCATCCACATCTGGGAACCCCACCCCGAACACTATGAGCAGTCCTCGGCTGATATCTGGGCGGCCTGCTGCACCGTCTCGAAGGTACGATTAACAGTTGGCGCTTCGCGGCTTACGTGACGGCATTGACCAAAACAACTGCTTGTGTACCAGGCTGTGCTTGCGTCACCCTTCATTCATTCAACAACAGCACTCGACTGGCCTGCCACTCACGTTTCTATCAAGTGGAAGCTTTCTAACGATTCTATGTAGTAAACGCAACAGCTTGCGTTTGCTCTATCACCTAAATATATTAAAAAAGTGAAAAATCAGTCTTGATCTCATGAGCTTTTCTCGTTCATAAGAACATAAGAGTTTGCCAGGCGGAATTAGAACAAGGTCCAACTAGTTCACTTTCCACCATCCTGGCAGTTGCTTAACATGTTGTGCCCCCAGATACTGTTTCCCCAGATATTATTTTCTAGCAGAAATCTATTTGATTTGTTCTTGAAACAAACACTTTCTGCTTCCACCTTCTGTCTCCCTAATGCTTCATAACTACTGTATCTGGCATACGTTCCCGTCCCTCTCCCACCACCACTCCCACTTTCCAAAGCCAAAGCTTCCTGGCACGAGGGCTCTCTTTCAAGCTATAATGACCTTTGTTCTGAATCAACTGGATGATAAGGCAACTGGCAGACAACTCGGTTGTGGTCGGGGGAAAAGGAGAAACAACAGTGAACAAATAGTCATTTAGATGAGAAGATTGCTGGAACCGCCTCTGTCTTTTCCTGTCCTGCACGTTTACATTATACTTAAGTTTTATTTTTGACGGCCAGAAATAGTCCCTGCGGCCAAGAGTAAGTAAGCTGTTTATGCTGTAAAATGGCTCCCGCTCTATGGCAATGCCAATGTTGATGCCAAGATTGGTGACCAATGTTTCTCATGCTGTAAAGCAGAACGGATCCCTCGATTGTACATCTGTCTTTTAACGAGGTTGCTGATTTATGCTCGGCTAAAGTATATCTGTGTTTCGTCTTCTCCCTTTAACACTGCTTTTAACAAAAATGTAGCAAGAAATAGATATTTTGCCAACATTTATGAGTCATTTTGGTTCCTGGTTACCCTGTGATTTGCAGATTTAAATCAGGATTTTTGTTGACTCTGGGTTACTTATCTTTACTAGCTGGGGTTATACGAGATTTAGAAGGTACTGCTTAGTAGTAATAATAATCCTTATATTTGGATTGGCGTCTTTTATGTCTGGAGGATGTTCCAAAGTACTTCAAAGGATATACTGTAAAGTGCAGTGACTGTTTTTTGTGGCTGAATGGAAACAGGGAATATTCTAAGCTTGGTCAGATGTTCAAGAAGAACATCTCAGTACATTTTGCATTTTCAGTCTTCTCAGACAGTATATCCCACATTCTCCCACTCGGATCCTGAACATATCCTAGTCATTGAAGGAAGAGCCAATCTCAGTCCCCTTGCAGCAGTTGGCAGGGTCTGGGAGCAGGTTGTTTATCCATCTTTTAGATTGGAGAGTGCGGGTGGAGAGGAGAACATTTCTACTGGTCCCAGAGCCACAAGTCGGGCAATAAATAGAGGCCAGGAGCCCAAGCCAGACAGTAAAATTAAACACTTCACTAATTTGAATGGGAATTACGATAGGGTAGCTACATAGAAACTATTTCCTCTGGTGGGGGGGAATCCAGAACAAGGGGGGCATAATCTTAAAATTAGTGCTAGGCCATATAGGTGTGAAATCAGGAAGCATTTTTTTCACACAAAGGGTAGTGGAAAACTGGAACTCTCTACTCCCAAAAGGCTGTGGATGATGGATCCATTCACAATTTTAAAATTGAGGTGGGTAGATTTCTGTTAGGTCAGAGTATTAAGGAATATGGGGCAAAGGCAGCTCGAGGTACAATTCAACCATGATCTAATAGAATGGCGGAACAGGCCCGAGGGCTGAATGGTCTACTCCTGTTCCTATGTCTTATCTCCATGATTGTATAGATAAAGTTTTTCAAGATATATAGGGTGAAAGAGTATATATGGGATTAGTGTAGAATACAGTACTTCAGATAAATTGATCATTCACTTCTTGGTTGGTCATTGGATCATCCTGTGTGCAAATTGATTACCACATTTGCCAACAAATACACAGTCACTATACTTGACCCCTATTCCTTGTGAAGAGGTTTGAGACATTTTGATGTTATAGGCACGAAATCAAATGCAAGTAAATTGTAGAATTGTTATAATGCCGCATATCAGTAACGATGGGCCGAATGTGTTGTAATATCTGATTCTAGTATTGTATGAACTGGTAACGCAATTTTCCATCGCCCTTTGCAACCTAGGGGGTAAATTTTGCGGTATTAATCAGTTTTCCTAAGTAAGAAAGGGAAAATGGAGTCATCAGGATACATACATCCACCCATTGTTTCCTTTGTTTTGCAGAAAGTAGTTGAAAATGTCAATATAAATTCTATCCAAGGTCTTGGTTTTGATGCTACCTGTTCTCTTGTTGTCCTGGATGATCACTTTGAACCTCTAGCAGTGAACGATGAAGGTACGTCTATTAATGCTCCCTGGCCAAATGGGTCTTTCTTTTCATGGCTGCTTGTGGGATGTTGACGTATTTGAATTGGCTGTTGCATACAGAATACAAAATCGGTGCACTCGACAGTAATCCTGTGAAGCGCTTTAAGACGTCCTCCAACTATAAAAGGCACTATATCAAATGTAAGGATTATTATTGATTCAACTACGTTGAATTCAAGTACACCTCCATCCTCAGTGTTGTGCTTTGTCATGCGCTGTGAATGCAAGTTGTTGTTGTAGCACCATGCTCAGAAAATGTCCCTTACTGAAACATTGTGAAAAGATTTCCATTTCCCCACATTAACTGCCCCCTTCTCCATTAGGGTTAATAATGATAACAATCCTTACATTTGTTATACCACCTTAGCACATCATCAAAATCTCTAAGTGCTTCACGGGATTTTACTGTAAAATACTTTAAAGTGACTATTTTTTGGGATGAACGTGGCAGCCAACACAAACAGCCATGAAGTGAATGACCAATTTTTACTTGGCGATTGTTGGCCAGGACACTGAGAGAAGACTTCCTTGTGCTGGATTAATAATAATAATAATAATCCTTGCATTTGATACATTGCTTCATCACATTATTGAGATGTCTCACAGCGCTTCACAGAATACGTTGAAATTGGATTGACTGTTTATGTTGTATGTGAACAGTGACTGTGTATTGTATTTAATGGTAGCTGAGTGCCATCCAGGAGGCCCACTGGTAACTGGAATGAAACAAGCTCAAACTCATTTTCTGTAGCATTGTCACAGTCAGCATTAAGAGGAGACATTCATCCAATTACTCTGGGTGGGATTTGAACCCACGCCTCAGGATAAACCCAGGCACCACCCAGTCTTATATTGGGAAAAAATTGGCTAAGTGTCCTAACAGAAATAATTCCATTTTAATTGTAACTCTACTCTGTAAAATACAAATGAACTAAGACGCGATATTACGTGTGTGATTAATGGCCTAAAATTAATCGTCTTGCGTTCACAGCAATTTTCCTGATGGATTCTACCGTTGCGGTGTATTTCCAGCTCGTTGCTGCACAAACATTGAACACAAAAAAAACTCTTGCTTCGATCCGGGATTCTTGCCAGGCCGTTAAAAACTTCTGCTTCTGTTTATTTTAGGAATATAACATTTATATGCGTATGGTTTAAGTGAGTCCCAGCAGATGGAAGTAAAATGTTGGCCAATAAGACAGACAGGTTTAATACTTTTAACGACTTAATTTTGGATTAAGGTTCAATTTGAGTCCCACCCATTAAATCTGGTCAGAACATAGAATATTGTGAACATATCATCGATTTAACTCCCAAACATACATTAAGGGAAAAAGAAACCTCCAGTTTACTTATCATCTTTTTTAATAATAATAATCTTTGCATCATGTCATTATAATCATGGCGTTGAGACATCTCAAAGCGCTTCACAGAATATACTGTAAAGTGAATTGACTGTGTATTTTGTGGGAGAAACAAGGCAGCCAATTGTGCACAGCAGCGTCCCACAAACAGTCGTGGATTAAGAAAGCACATTGCAAAGTATTTTGCCGTTTTATACATTTTTAATACAAACAATTTTCTGCCTCCTAAAAACATTGCATTTACGGTGAAGGATATAGATTTGCTCCCATCAGGTTTAGGATCCAAGCGAGGTGTTGAGTTCGTCTTTTTTAAAGCGATGGATAAAATGATTTTAGGATGAAGCATCGCTGCTACATACAGCAATATGTGCTGAAGTACAACTTCTATTCCTCGATTTATTTTTGTTGGGGATGACTTTACTGAGAGATAGGAGGGTAAAAAAAATAGAGGGGCTATCGTTTTGCTGACTTTTTTGTGTCTTTTTGATGCAGGAGTGAACAGCAGGAACATCATCATGTGGATGGATCACAGAGCTGTTGATCAAGTCAGCCGAATAAATCAAGTAAAATACAGCGTGCTGAAATATGTGGGCGGAGTGATGTCCCCTGAAATGCAGCCGCCCAAACTCATGTGGTTGAAAGAAGTAAGCCTTTTCTTTGCTATCTTCACCCTGATATCATTACAGACTAGTTGCGTTCAAAAGTGTTTCTCAGGTATTTTCCCCCCTCCCCGTCTCTTTAGCAAGGTCTACCTCCTTTTGAAAAAGCAATTAAAGAATAACCCTAATATTGTCCCTTTGATATCGCTCACAAATATATATTTACTGAACTTTTCAGTAATTCCCTGTAAAGTGCTTTGAAACGTTTCAGTGTTATATTAATAATAATCATTACATTTGATATAGCACCTTATCACGTTGTTGAGACATCTCAAAGCACTGTAAAATGTATTTTGTGGGTGAAATGTGGCAGTCAGTTTGTGCAAAGTGTTTTACAAGTATATTGATGCTGTGGCTGTGTATTTGTAGGCGAACACATAGCCAATTTGCCTGCAGTGCTGTCCTGCCAACAGGCATGAAGTGGATGTTCAATTTATATGGATGGATTTTCGCACAGGCACCGGGAGAAACTCCCTCCTCTTTTCAAATATACAGAGGTTTCCATTCTTTCTTTCTTAAGATTTTGAGATTTTACCCGAAATGAAAGGCGTTATCTGAGTACAAAGTTCCTGTTTTTTCAAAAGTAACATGGAATCTTTAATGTCCACCTGAGCAGGTGGAATCATAGAATTTTACAGAACAGAAAAGGCAATTTGGCCCGCAAGTAATTTTGTCCCATTCATAAAATGCCATTTTTTCCCACGCCAGTTTGGGTCAGTTTGCATTTCACTCCGGTTCCCATTAATTATTGAGACCAGTGTCGACTGAAACAACACTTTTCTTCCAAATGTGTTCATAAATGTAATGATAGCTATTAGTTTTGTTTAAATGCACCAGCAGCCTAAGAAAACTGTGTAATAATTAGAAAATGTAATGGCATGTTTACATTTATTGTGCGGAGTTAATTGCTGCCCTACCACAAATGATATATTATATCTTTTAAGCTGACATATGACTTGTAAATCTTTGTCAAATGCATGCTTGGATTTGGGATCGTTTTTTTTGTTCTTCGGTGCTCTGTAATGTTTGCTTTCCTTCATCTGGTAATGATACCAACTAACAAGGCATTGAGACCCACATGTGAAATATTTGCTTTCTACAGCTTGAGCTTCCTGACCTTACAAACATAAAGCAAGTGCAGATATCAGTAACATGGTTAGTAATGGGAAGTCAATGAAGTTTAAGGGATTGAATGAAGTACATGAGAAGCGTTTCATGTTAATAACATTTTGCTCACAAAATATACAGTCAATTCACTGTACAGTATATTCTGTGAAGCGCTTTGAGATGTCTCGACAACATGATAATACAATACACAATTACATTTGAATAGCGCCTTTCATGTCAGAAGGACGTCCCAAGGTATTTGTGGGATAAGGCGCTGTATGAAATGCAAGAATCATTAGTATATCTATTACAGACGTATTTTTTTCCTGTGGGCAGAGGACTGGGTGAGCAGAGTGCTTGGCTGTTTTGTGTTTAGTAAGGCTTGAACAAGATATGGCAGGAGAGTGGGATTGAAATTACCGCTTGTTCTGAAAGCCGGTACAGATTTGACTGGCTGTATGGCCTCCTTTTGCACTCTAAGTTTCTGTCATTAATAATAACCCTTGCCTGTCACGTCAAAACATCGCAAAGCATTGTACAGATAATCTGGACACACAATACTGTACTTACAAAATAAATATTTCAGTTTATGGATGAAAACCTGTTCATCTATGTTCATTTTAAAACCAGAGGAGGTGAAAAAATGCAGTATGTGCTAATTATGCAACAATTATGTCAAATGAGATGTTAAACTGAGGTCCTGTCTGCCTGTTCAGGCAGATATTAAAGCTCGTGTGACACTATTGGAAAAGAGAAGGAAATTTCTCCCAGTTTCCTGACTAACAGTCCCCCAATTACGTTGGTTATCCAATTCATAACTGTTTGTGGGACAATCGTGGAGTCCTGTAGCTCAGTGGTTAGAGCACTTGCTTTGCAAGCGAGAGATCTGAGTTCAATTCCATGCAGAGGGCGAAATCTTGGGCAAGTTTCCTTACTCCACACAGAGCCTAATAATAATCCCTCCAAAACCAAAAACAATAATAAATTGGTCATTTTCAATCCACGACTGTTTGTGGGACATTGCTGTGCGCGTTCGCCCACAAATATACAGTCAATTCACTTTACAGTGTGTTCTGTGAAGCGCTTTGGGACGTCCTCCCGACGTGAAAAGCGCTATATCAAATGCGAGGATTATTATTATAATGTTATGAGTATTTTCTGGCAAATATATATTTACTGAACTTGTAAGCAATTCCCTGTGAAGTGCTTTGAAATGTTTCAGTATATTAATAATAGTCCTTGCATTTGATATAGCACCTTATGCATAATAGGTGTGGATAATAGATAAAAGGATAATAATTCCTTCAAAAAAAATGTGGTCACTCAATCCACGACTGTTTGTGGAATGCTGCTGTGCCCAATTGGCTGCTGCGTTTCACCCACAAAATATACAGGCAATTCACTTTACAGTGTATTTTGTGAAGCGGTTTGAGATGTCTTGAAGATGTGATAAAGCGCTTTATCAAATGCAAGGATTATTATCATTATCACGTCTCAAAGCGCTTCACAGGATATGCTGTAAAATGTACTTTGTGGGTGAAACGTGCATAGTATATCCCGCAAATAACCATCGAGTGAGTGTTATATATCAAATCCAGGGATTGTTGTTAATTCCAAGTGAGCCTTTTTTAAACAAGGTATAAGCTATTTTTCTTCAGTATCGTATTTGATAATTAAATCAACTTTTAGAGGAGTGAAATTGGCATGGCACACAGGGGATTTTAGTTGGTGATCAAATTGACACAGAGCAGAAAGCGGGCCGTTCATTAAAGCCGTGAATCTTATTACACATTTTCTAGCTGCTGGATTTATTTACTTTTCATGTAAAATAATAATCTATAGTTAAACGCCTGAAACTCCATTTCCTTTGGACTTGGGAGAAAAGAGACAAGTTTACATCTCTCTAAATATGAATAGGAGCAGGGGATTAGTGTCTAGTCCATGTTACCTTGAATACCATAATAATAATGTAATAATAATAAACCTTGCAATTGATATAGCACCTTATCACGTAGTTGAGATGTCCCAAAGAGTTTCACGGAATATATTGTAAAGTGGATTGACTGTGTATTCTATGTAATTAATGCAGGGAAAGGGAATTTCTGCAACAACAACTTGCATTTATAAAGCGGCCTTCACTCCAAGCGGCGTCTCAGAGCGCTTAATAGTGGTGAAGCCCGATGATGAGCCGGGGGGAGGGGGAAGGTGACTGTAGGCACAGTCGAAAATGAAGGTCTGCAAGCGCAACCTGAAAATGGGGAGAGAAGGGGCAAGGCGAAGGGATTAAGGGAGAGAGTTCCATAGCTTCAGGGCGTAGTGGCTAAAAGCACGGCTGCTGATGGTGGGGCGGAGGGTCCGGGGGACAAGGAGGAGGCTGGAGCCAGTCGAGCGGAGGCAGTGGGTGGTAGGTGTGAAAAGACCTAAATATAAGAGTGAGTATCTTGAAATCGATCCACTATGTGCCAGGCAGCCACTGAAGTTTGTCAAGAACTGGGTTAATAGAGGTACGGAGTTTAGTGCAGGTGAGAATGTGGTCGGTGAAGTTTTGAATTAGTTGAATCTTGTGAATAGTGGAGCAGGGGAGACCAACGAACAGTCGAGGCGGGAGTTGACGAAGGCCTGGATGAGGGTTTCGGCAGCTTTTGGAGTGAGGAGGCGGGCAATGTGACTGAGGTGGAGGAAAGTGATCCTGGCCACGGATCGGATGTGAGGTATGAAGGATAGCTGGGGTCGAACCTGAAGCCCAAGTTATGCACGGGTTCAGTAAGTCTTAGTGAGAGATCGGGTAGGGTGAGGAGGTCTGAACCGCAGTGAGAAGATGTCGATGGGAGCCAAAGAATATGGCTTCCATCTTGTCAAAGATCAGCTGCAGGAAGTTTGCGCTCATCCAGGCCTTGTTGGATGTCAGACAAGCTGATAGAACATCAATGGATTGGGAGTTGCAGCTGGAGGAAGGGAAGTAGATTTATGTCATGCGCATACATGTGAAAGTTGACCCTGTGTCTGTGGGTGACATCACTGAGAGGGAGCATGTCGCGAAGGAAGAGGAGGGGCAAAGGATGGAGCCTTGGGGTACCCCGCAGTTGACCGGCCGAGAGCGAAAGGAAAAACCATTGGCTGAGGTAAAGTGCTGCGGTGGGTTAAATAGGACTCAAACTATGCAAGTGCGGCCCCATTAAGGTGGATGAGGGAGGAGAGGCGGTGGAGGAGGATGGCATGATCGACTGTGTCAAACCAGCAGCAGCGGAGAGGTTCAGGAGGACGAGGAGACAGAGAGCCCTAGTCACAAGAGAGAGAGAAGACATCAGTAAATACACTAACCCTTCTCTTACACTCTGGCAGATTGGTGCAGTGGTAGCGATCGCCTTTGGAACGTTCCTGCACGTTACCCTACATGAAGGGTCAGAAGGTGGTGGGTTCATATCCCATAGATTTTGGTTGGCCAGCCAGCTGTCTGACATATACAGAAACCTATCACCATGCTTTAAGATTGCACAAACCCAACTGAGTTTGGGTAGTCTCAAGTATAGTGATGGGATGGAAACTCCTGGTGGAACTTTGACCTTGTAGTCAGTCCAGTGCTCAGTAATACAGCATGCATTATTGGTGGTGATGTCTTTCAGTTGAATCCTTGATTAAATCGAGGTTTTGTCTGCCTGCACTTTAAAAAAAATCCCATTCACTGTATGAGAAAAAGAAAAAACTGATTATTTGCACCATGGTTGTTTGTGGCATCTTTTTGCAAATTCGCTGCTATGTTTGACACATCCACTGCTACATTTGCCTAGAAGTCCAGCACTTGAAAGTTTGAGACATTTTGACATAATAAGCGTTAATAGATTTTATCATCACTAATAATATTAATAAATGATAGTTCAATATAAAGTATTATTGTTCACACAATTATAAAAAATAATAAATCATAATTTATTATTAATAATAAAATACCCAGGAATCTACTATAAATCCATTTCCTTAAGTGCCTGATTAATCTCAAGCACAATGCAGCACGTAAAGGATTTAAACCCATTTAGGACTTGTAAAGCTGAGGAACCACTTAAGAGATGTGAAATCCTTTCTGTGTTTTTGCACCTTTGTGACTAGTCTATTGTCTTGGGTTTAAAAAAAAATAAAGTTATTACTCGACCGCTGGTTTAGATCAAGGTCGTTTTTCTTTTGACCTTTAGCATAATCTTCCCGCCACAGTAAAGTAATTACCTAAAGTGAAGTGATTGATACAGCTCTTTATTTTAGCCTTAAGGAACACTCTGCAGGTATCAACAGTATTTGGTTGCATCTAGTCTTTCACCCTGAACCAGGTGCACCTCTGTAGTGTTAGTTTGACAGTCATTACCATTGCATTATCTCAGGGCTTCATTTCATTTTCACATGAGACATCTAGAGACCTACACGCACTCCTAGGTCAGACGTTCAACCTGAGGTCCCTTGCATTCGTTCGCCGTCGAGATGTCTCAATGTGCTTCACATGATTGACTGTATTTTGTAGGCAAAATGTAAAATAAACATAAAATGTTCAGTCCGCCTGCTCTAGTAGTCATGGTGGACCGTAGCCATCTTGCCCCTGGCACTATTCCAAAGAAGAGCATGGAGTTTCTCTTTTCCCGGGTGACCGGCCAACATTCTTCCCTCGGACATTAAAGATCCTCTGGCTCTATTCAAAAAGAGAGATTCTTTTACCGCTTTTCTGGCCAACAATTCCCCCCAAATAAAAATAACTGTTTTCTTGCGGGACATTTGCTGTGACCCAAATGGCTGCTAATTTTGCCAACAAATACTACATCACTAGGATTGACAGAAAATTCTGTGAAGTGATTTGAGACAATTTGAGTTGACCAGGCGCTGGGTCAGGTGCAAGGATCGTGTGTTTTTTTTGCGCAAATTCACCCCAGAAGGAAAAAAAAATTAATCTCATTTCTGTTTGCTGGAGGTGGCTGGTGCAGATCAGCTGCCACGCTTGGTCTCACTGTACAACAACATCAACAACAAGATTACATTTGTATAGCACCTTTCACGACGGGAGAATGTCCCAAGGCGCTGGACAGTGTACAGTATTTTAGACCCGAGCTGGGGTCAGGGGTAGAGAGGGAGGGGAGGGGAAGGGAGGGGGTGTGGCCGATGTCATGGTCGAAGAGGAGGGTCTTGAGATGGGACTTGAAGGAGGGGTTGAGGCGGAGTGATTGGGGGATGGAATTCCAGAGGTTGTGGGCAGAGTGGCTGAAGGCTCTCCCGCCAATGGTGGGGCGGGTAGGTCGGGGGACGTGGAGCAGTCGGAGCCGGCTGAGCGGAAGGAGAGGATGGGTTGGTAGAGGGTTAGGAGGTCGCAGAGGTAGGGTGGGGCGAGGCCATGGAGGACTTTGTAGGTGAGGACTAGGATCTTGAACTGGATCCTCTGAAGGACAGGGAGCCAATGGAGTCGGGCCAGAGTGGGTAAGATGGGGTCACAGAGTTTGGTGCGGGAGAGGACACGAGCTGCAGAGTTCTGGATTATCTACAGTCTGTGGAGGGAGGAGTTGGGAAGGCCGACAAGCAGGCGTTTGCATAGTCGAGCCTGGAGGTAATGAAGGCATGAACAAGAGTTTCAGCGGCCTGAGGGGTGAGGTAGTGGTGATAAAGGCAATCGTACACGATTTATTTTCCTGTCCAGTCTGTGTGGGCCCGACCACATAGACTGCAAAACTTGCTGCAAAATCATAAATAGTTCACCAAAGAAACAGACCATTACGCCCGTTGGGTGTGTTTTCCACCTACACCACCTAATCTGGGCACACTTCTTTCTGCTCACTGCACGTTACCCTTTTATCTTTTTCACAAATCTAACATTTTGTGTTCAAATTCTTCCAGGCCTCGACTCGCCCCGATCTCTGCAACCTCCTGCAACCCTACCAAAGTTTCCATTCCTTTTGCTCAGCAGGCTGCTTCACGTCCCCCGCCCTATCCACCCCACCATTAGCGGGCAAGCTTTCAGCCATTTTGCACCCATTCTCTTGAACTTCCTCCTGACTTTCAAAGCCTGCCTCAAAACTGCCCTGTTTGACCATGTATTTAGTCATCTTTCAGTTCTCTCCAACGCCCACCCCCCCACCCCATCAGCCCCCGCCCGCCTCCCTCTTCCCCCCGGAAATAATTTAAGAGTTTGCCACAAAAATGATGCAATTGTATCATTTTAAAACAAAACGGTCTCACAGGCCGCGGTTAGGTGGAATTTCGGACCTTTGGTAAGAAAAGTGCAGCATCAAGAGGCTATTATTAGCTGTAACCCTCAAATCTGTGGTGCTCTGCAGCCTGTTAGTACTGATGGGGTAGATACAAGGCTTTGTCTGTATAGGCTATCCTCAAGTCCTGGGTGAGATGCAGGATACAGCAAGTCTGTGGCATCAATCTCACCAGCTGGTCCGCTCACTTGTCGGCAGCTACTTGTGCTCAGGAATGCAGATACAATACTCCCATTCATACCCCAGTAATTCACGGTAGGCCATTGCGCTGTTACTGTACTCCATCGCCACCCATTAATCTAGGAGGATCGGGTGCCCGAAATTCATCACAGTCTTAGCATAAATCTCCGTCTTCAAATTTAAAGATGAGGCGAGAATTTAGAAAAATGATTAAATTCAGTCTTAAGATGGAAGGCGCTTTTTCACATGGCTCCTCTTTGAAGCAATTATCCTTAAGGCTAAGACTGTGAGGAATTTCAGGGCTTCAGTCTCAAGAACAAGACTTTCACATCTTGAGTTTTGCAGGGTATTTTAATTGACAATGGTGAACATGGAGGCTGCGAAATTGCAGATTTTCCAAAACGCTGCGGATTTCATTGGAACTTCAAAGGACTCGGACAGTGTGGGAACACTGTGCGAGACTTATTCAAAGGCAAATGTGTGGAAGTTTGAACTGCATGATTCCACCAATTGTTGTTGTAAAATTAAAAAGAATTCCCTCTACCCCCCCCTTCAAATTTTGTAACCAAAAATGGTTTTGCTCAATAAAATATTTTCAGACCCGGAAGATGCCAAATTTGAACGCGTCATTGCCTGTGAGACTATTTTGTCTTAACATTTTAAGAGAATCTGGAAAATTGTTCAGTTCACTCCTGATTTGGAATCTTCTTTGTTGTAATACTACCCCTTGCATTTGACATAGCACATCTTCGAGATGTCTACTGTGAAGTGAATTGACTGTTTATATTGTGGAAGAAACGCGGCAGCCATTTGCGTACAGCAGCGTCCCACAAACAGTCGTGGATTGATTGATCAAATTATTATTCAAAAAAGAAAACATTTTGAAGGGATTATGTGAACAAACAACAACAACAAGATTCCATTTATAAAGCGCCTTTCACGTCAGGAGGACGTCCCAAGGCGCTGCACAGTTGGGTCATGACCCGAGCAGGGGGGAAATGGTCAGGGTGAGGGGAGGGTAGGGAGGGAGCGAGGAGGGGGGAAATGGTCAGGGTGAGGGGGGAAGGGAGGGAGCGAGGAGGGGGAAATGGTCAGGGTGAGGGGAGGGAAGGGAGGGAGCGAGGAGTGGGAAGAGAGTCGAGAGGGGAGCTGAAGGCACGGTCAAAGAGAAAGGTTTTGAGACCGGCCTTGAAGGAGGAGAGGGAGGAGGCGGCGAAGGCACTGGGGGATGGAGTTCCAGAGCCTGGGGGCTGAGAGGCTGAAAGCCCGACCACCGATGGTAGGGCGGTTGGGGCGGGGGACGTGGAGCAGACCAGAGCCAGAGGAACGGAGGGTACGGGCAGGTAGGTAGGGGGATAGTAGGTTGGAGAGGTAGGAGGGAGCAAGGCTGTGAATGGCCTTGCAGGTGAGGATGAGGATCTTGAAATCAAACAGCTTCCAATTTAAGATAAATTTTCGACAGTTCTGTGGGATATAGATTTTAGCACACAAAAGCCTTACAAGCTGGAATTTCTGTCTTCCAATATTCTTTTTTCCCTGTTCGTGGTATGACTACCTCTCAAGCCATGAGAGTTAAATCCAGAGTGCAATGGGTTTAATGTCAAGCCTGGAGAGTGTTGACTCTACAAAGTGGCTCCCAGGATAATACGTGGCGAGTGTATCCAGTGACTAGCTGAGCTAAACAGACAGAAAAATCTCATCTTGACTGTTTTTGGAAGCAAATGCGACAGCCTTTTCTTCTGTCAAGGTCCCACAAACAGCCGCAAAGCAAATGACTAATTAATCTCAAGGATTGTTGGCCAGGACACTGGGAGAAATTCTTCCCTTTTCACAAGATCACCAGAGAGGTTCAGATGAAGAATATCCTTCGGCCTGTTTGATCTCATTCTTGTAGATTAACCATCCTGTTTTCCCACTACATCATCAAGCTGTTTCTTGAATGATTCCAGGGATCTGGCCTCAACCAGGTTGTGGAATTCTAAGTATTTAAGTTTTAAACACGGCAAAGGTATATCCTAAAAATGTAAAATTCACAGCTCGGCTAGAAACATCTGAAGGAGAAATGTAGGTTAATGTTTCAGGTGTGACACTTCATCGGAACGGATTGGGGAGAGAGAGCCCTGTGTAGTAGAGGATAAAAGAAGACAGAAATGGTGAGGGGTGGGGGAGGAGACATTAAGAAGAAGTTAAAAAAAAGATTACATATACCTGGAGGCAGCTAATGCTCCATTAACAATGTGAAACAATAGCGTTGAACACGGACTGATAGGTGTACGTATACATATTACATGGCTGAGGGTTGAAAAGGCATATAGGTAAATTCCTTTTAAATGTTCTGTGGAATGGAAATTGGAATGAAGCGGACCAGGCAATGTGTTAAAATAACGTAGGAAAGGGATCTTCACCGGGGTTTGGGAATATCGCTAGTAACTGGGCTTCTTGTCTCCTTTGCATTTACCAGAAGCTGCAAGACATTTGCTGGAATAGAGCGGCCCATTTCTTTGATCTCCCTGACTTTCTGTCTTGGAAAGCCACAGGTGCAACTACAAGGTACGTGTTTACATAAAGTCTGGCATTGCTGCAATAAAGGCTGCTTATTACTTGGGGATAGGAGTGTGGGGGAGGGGGCGGGAGAGTCCTGTGGGGAAAAAAAGGCAAGAGTCGTTGGAGGGGAGGGTGGGGGAAGGGTAGGTTCCAGATGTAGTTTTGGCACCGATCCAGTCAGACTTTCTGATGCTGAGCCAAAAGATGAAGTCATCTGGAGCTTGAGGGGACAATGCCCCTTAATTTGACATAGTAAAGAGCGGCTGATAAGATATTGTCTGAGAAACTCTCATGTGGGTGAGGAGGAGGGAAAGAGGGAGGCTGCAGGTGATATTATGGGTGGGACTCCGATTATGAAAGAGTGCTGTTGTTCTCTTGTCTGACATTTGCTAACTCACTCCACCCCCTTCCCCCACCCCCACCCGCACGCCCACTGTGACTGGCTTGACTCAGTAGGTCTCTCTCTCTCTCTCACTCACTCTCTCGTTCTCTCTCTCAGTAAAGTATGGCTTCACTTGAAATATGAGAGGTCTGTGCAGTTTTCTATTTCAAGAGAATGATCTCAGGGAGTGAATTGGTTTCTGCTCGTTTTGTGCACAGATCGGGATTGAAGGATCAAGGGAGGGAGGGAGGGAGGGAGAGGCGCAAACAAGTGTGTTGTAAATAACATTATCTCCCTGTTGTAAATAACATTATCTCCCAGTTGTAAATAACATTATCTCCCGAGAAGAGAAACTGATGGCCAACACAACGGAAAGTTGCAACGGCTCGCAAAATAAGATGACTTTTTTCAAAACAATGATTGAAAGCATTTCACAGAGGCCATAGTGCCATCTCAAGAGATATTACAACAACAACAACTTGTATTGATATAGCACCCTTCAATTGGGATGAAGTCTTAGAGACCTTCACAATGGCAGGATTATATTGATAGGAATAGATATAATATTTTTTCTATTTGAAGGATGAGTGTTTAAACGATAGGTTTTGTTTTACATGATAACTTTGACATGAAAGGTGCTATACCGAACGTGAGGATTTTTATTGTTATTGCGCTCATCCACATGGCTAGCAAACCACGCGAATTGGTGCGAAAAACAGAGTGCAAACCCCACTTCCCCCACTGCACCAAAAACATTTTCATTCACATGACTTCCTGAACACTTGCAATTTCAGCTGTAACTTGCCTTCTTACATGCGGTGCACTGTGTGCTGCACAGTCATTTTCCTGATTCCAAAATACTTGCAATTATGGGGCAAGTGACTCAAAATAGCCAGTATCTCAGCCACAAAACAGTCCAGTCTCTAATAATGATTGCAGATCTTCCTATTCGACTGTGAACCTGCTCACGTCGTGCTCCCCCACTGTCAAACACTCTGGGACGCTACAGAGGGGCGCTATTACAAATGTGAGCTCTTGTTGCAGATGGACTTATGCTGAGGAGTTGCGGTCTTCCTCTTTTGGTTTTGAGCCTTGTGCCTTCATCATAATCGGTTAATAAATTGAAATTGCGTTGCTACCAACCATCCTCCCACCCCATTTCTCACTGGTTTAGATGCCAGTTTGTCGAAGGAACAATGTAAACCAACAAAATCTCACTTGAAATAAAATAAGACTGGAGAACCTGGGATTCTTCTCCTTAGAGCAAAGAAGGTTGAGGAGAGATTTAATAGAGGAGTTCAAAATGGCTATAATGCTATGCATGATTATACAGTACTACCAGGACCCAAAAATTCCACCTAGTCTCAGCGGGAGACGACTTGATATAGGATGTGAGACAGAATTGTGAAAAGTTGTTGAATCACTTAAAATGCAAAACGGGTTTTCTGTAGTTCTGAAAAAGAATGGGCCTAAGGCTGAGTTTGGGAATTTTCCGCAATTCTGTAAGACAAAAATGATCTCGAAGGCTAAGTGGAATTTTGGGGCCTCCCATGTTGAGGCAGTTGTGGGAGTTATTCAGCTCTGTTCCCTAAATGTCTGAATGTAATGAACTTGTTGACATGCTGTTCCCCATTCTCCAAATTCAGCCAATTTTCCTCTGAACTTTGATAAGTACAGGAATTGCAAAGAAAATTAGCGTGCAGTTTTATGTATAATTTAAAATGCTGCTGCTGTTAGTTGCAAGAACATAAGAAGGAGAGCAGGTCATTCAGTCTGTTGCACCATTTTATTTATAATTATAATAATCCTTGCATTTGATAAAGCATCTTATCACGTCGCAAATTCGCACAGCGTTAAATGATGGCAGATCTTTTTATTCCATTTCATTTTTCTGTATAAACACTCTGCGCATTCACACCGAAAAGTCACAGTCACTTCACTTCACTCACCATTACAAAACTCATTATAGCGTTAGCGTGTTTACAGTGCAGGTGGGTTGTGCACACATACTATACTGGATGTGTGGTATACTTCTAGCTTCCGACACTGACTGATCAGAGTTCCTGTAGAATACGTAGCAGCATGCAGTCAGCTGCGATCACTCGCGCGATAATCCTTTTTTTGTGGACAATGCGGGCATGTGATGTCAATGGTTACCTGATGATCCAGAAGCAAAATCGGTGGCCATTTTTATTTTGCGCACCATTTATCACGGGGTCTATTTTCGTCAACCCCCTACACTGCTACACTGGGTTAGGACAGGGTTGAATTGTATCTTCATACACTCACTGCCAAAATGAAGAAAAGAAAGATTTGGGATCTTGCCTTTTTAATATTCCCTAAATCAGGTCAAAACATCTCAAAGCGCTTCATAAGTATCTGTTATGATAAAAACAGATGTGCAAACGGTTTGATCGTTATTAGATAATGCATAGCTAGACCGAGGATTTAGAATCCACAATTATTTGATTTGTTTTAATTTCATCTGGATTGCAGTTACTATTAGTTCTAATTCAGGACAATCGATCCATTTTCCAGACGTGGGTTACAGCAACAACAACGTGACATTTGTACAGCACCTTTCACGTCGGAAGGACGTCCAAAGACAGTCAGTATTTCAGACCCAGAACTCAGTTACATAGAAAGATTCAGTAACTGAAGTCTCTTCCGCCATTCTATAAAATCATGGCTGATCTGTACCTCAAGTCCAATTACCCGCCCTTGCCCTGCATCCCTTAATACCCTGACCTAACAAATAGGTCAGTGTTGTCAGGAGGTGGCAAGAAGCGGGTTCAGTCATAGCCTTTTGCAGCCCTGGGGCGCATTCCATTCACCTGGCAAAGGAGAGGTTAGGCTCAGTAAATCAATGCAGGGTGGGGTGGACTGTGGGGGAGCCATGCTGTTTGCTGGATGCAGTGCAACCTATTTAACATGCTATAAACAGCAGACATCACCGAAAGAACCTGGGGGGAATTACAGTATCCGACACTGCTTTATTAGATAATCTGCTCATTTTTTTTTCCTTCTTTAAAACTTTTCTGGAAAAAAGGATGTTGTTGCAAATGATTTCATGCTGTTGTCGTTGGTGGAGGGAATGTGTGTGTGTTTGGGCTCGGGTGGGTGGGGATCGTGGGGAATTTAAAAAGCAGCAGATTTGTACGGGATTGTCTGACAGCAACTCAACATCGCCATCAACAGCAATGTGCACTTATACTGCGCCTTTCACTTAGTTAAGCATCCGGTAGTGGCTTCACAGAATTGGAGTGGGAACCCGAATAGGGTGTGAGAGAGACAGGAGAGGTAGGGGGGAGATGAGACCGAAGGCGCGATCAAAGAGGTAGATTTTTTTTGGAGAGTTTTTAAAGGGGAGAGGAAGAGAGGGTGTGAGGATGTGCAGGAGTTTCAGAGAGAGGGGACAGAGTGGCTGAAGGTATAAACCACCAATGATGGGGTCAGAGTTAGGGGAGCAGGAGGCCACAGAGGTAGGGTGGGGAGAGGGGTGGAGACATTTAAAAGTTGACTGAGTTACCTGGGTAGCAGAAGGGACGTGAGGCCTTAGCGTCCCTGAATTCGGGAGGAACCATCAGCCAGAATTACCACTATTACTGGAAAGACAGAGAGTGTAGTGTGTGTGTGTCTGTGTGTGAGAGACCAAGCAAAGTATCAGACTGTTGGCATTCCCCAGAGTCGAATAGACACTCACTCTCTAAGATAAGACCTGATAAGGTGCTAATCAAATGCAAGGATTATTATTATTATTATTTATCTAAGTTCACACATGAACGGTCACTTGGGCGAAGTCCTGGAAGCCAGCCAGCCAGCCAGCACACATGCAACTTTACCCTAGCATGAATCTGTGGCTGTAGGGGAGGGTAAGAGAGAGGAATAACATAAATAATAGATAGCTCATGTTTTTAGAATCTAACACAGCAAATGTTTATGTCACTCAGTAACTTGCAAGACTGATCCAGTCCTCAGGACACAATTAGCCAGGCTGTGCTCTCAGTAATTACTATTTTTACAAAATGTCATGCTAATTTCACGTCTTTCTACTCTTTTGTTTGGGCGGTGAATCCTCACTCAGGGGCTGTTAGTTCAAAGGAAACTAGCCAAAGGGCACACAGAGGAAGAGAGGGGGAAAAACAAGATCAGAAGTTTTGCTGTCTGGAGGGGGAAAGAAAATCCAATCATGATCTCAGAGTGCTGGCATTTTCAAACGTGCTTAATCACCACTCCAGGACATGCACGCTTTCTGCATCACTCCTGAACACTCTGCGAGTGCGCTTCCGAACAAAGACAGTGGGGATTGACGGGGTGGGAAGGTGGGGGGGGATAGGGTATACATGATGGACCACCCTGTTTTGCCCAGAATTTTGATGGATTGATGGACAATCCTTTTCCCCTTCCCCCAACCAGCCTTTATTTATTTGTGTGTGAGCCTTGATGGTGATTGACGGCAGCTAACTTGACTGCCGGGTGGGGGGGGAATCCTAGCCTTGCCCGATGCTTTGCTCTCTCAAAACCCGCCCTTTAGCACCTTGTGGTCTCAGCGTTAAGATAAATACTACTAATATTTGCATTTTATATAACGTAGAAGGGCGTGTTAAAGTGCTTCATAGGATAGATACTGCTTAATGTAGTGATTGTGCAATAATAATAATCCTTGGATTTGATATCGTGCTTTATCATGTCGTTGAGACGTCTCAAAGAGCTTCACAGCTATTGTAAAGTGGATTGACTTGAGTATTTTGTGGACGAAACACAGCAGCCAATTGCACACAACAGTGTTCCACAGACAGTCGTGCATTGAGTGACCATTTTTTGGGGGGGAAGGAAATATTACCGCTGGAAAGCGATCCGCCAATTGACTAACAACCGGGTTCCAACTTACTGCTGGGTAAACAGAGGTGCTTTGTAGGTGAAGATCATTGCCTTATAATGACTGCAAATTTTTGGAAAATTCTTAAATTCTGTCATGAGTCTGGAGCGAGTTAAGAACTGTGAAAAACGAGCTTGAGATCAAATGTAACAATCTTCTAAAATTCTGCACACAATTAAATGTTAAGCGAATGAACTTGTGGCTCAGACCATGAGAAAATATGGGCCCCAGGAGCGGGAATCACGGCTGATTTTCCACTTGAACTCTGGGGCACGAGGTCCATTTGTGGTGGCTCACCATCTGGCCAGGCTAAGATCAATTAACGTAGCACAGAAGCCTGCAATTTGTTGGCTGCAACTTCATGCTTGCAAATCCAACCATTTCCTGAAATATCACCTAGTCTTAGCCTGTGAGACCATTTTGCCTTAAAATTTGATAACTGCGGGAAATTAGCTTCCCAGATTAAGACTGGATTTAAGAACTCTCCACAGTGGTGATCGATCTTGGCAACTGCAAAATAGCTGAACTAACAGCTCAGACCCACTAAGCCTTTGAAACTCTTTCCTTGTCATTGCCAGCAGCTTTGTTTATCAATGTGAAAAGTCTCTCTCTCTCAATTTTCAGATCCCTCTTGTTGCATTGTGAAATGGTAACATAAAACAAGAAGCGTGGTTTTGTAAGCAGCACGCAAACCACATAAAGGCAATAGTTCAGTCCGCTTTCTGCTCCATATTTTAAAGAGGAAGTGGACAGTCTCAAGAAAAGCAGCGCTCCCCCCCAAACCCCCCTGGAACTGCAACGCAGCGTCAGTCTAGATTGTGAGCTCAAAGTCCCAACGTAGGGCTTGAAACACAATCTTCTGACCCTTCTGGCGATTGTGTTACTGACAGAGCCAACAATTACCCCAATATTGGACGCTGGAGTTGGCCTAGTCACATCCAGGCTCGACTATAATAATATAATAATCCTTGCATTTGATATGGCACCTTATCAGGTCGTTGAGACGTCTCAAAGCGCTTCACAGGATATACTGTAAAGTGACTATGTGTTTTGTGGGTGGAACGCGGCAGCCAATTACCAACTATGCTAACAGAGCCTAATAATAATCCCTCCAAAAACCAAAAACAATAATTAAATTGGTCATTTTCAATCTACGACTGTTTTGGGACATTGCTGTACGCAATTGGCTGCCACGTTCGCCCACAAATATTACAGTCAATTCACTTCACAGTGTGTTCTGTGAAGCGCTTTGGGACGTCCTCCCGACGTGAAAAGTGCTATATCAAATGTAAGTATTATTATTATTATTATTATAACTCCCTGCTTGGCGGCCTTCCCAACTCTTTCTTCCAGAAGCTTCACATCACTCGGAACTCTGGAACCCTTACCCTCACCGAGCCCTGTGATCCTATCACTCCCAACCCTCGCCCGGCTCCACTAGCTCCCCATCCATCCCCTGTGTGGAATTTTCTGCCTAACTGTTGTCTGAAATTAAATTTTATTTCACAATACTCTCTGTTTTGTGAAACAAAAGGATTATTTCATTTTCAATAATTATTTGATAAGCAAACAGAACCACAACAGCCCATTAAGCTGTTCCACCAGTTCATTTGATTTGGGCAGATCTTTTAATCCCAATGCCTTGGCCCTTTTGTTATGTTTTCTAATACCTTTACCTCTTGTCTATCTCTTTTTTTCACCCTCCCCGTTGATTCTGCTTTCTGAGCAGAGCGTTCCACATGTTGGCAACTGCTTCGCTGTGTGACGAAATGGAGTCCTGTAGGGTACTGGTTGGAGCACTCGTCTTGCAAGTGAGAGGACACGGAGTCGAAATCTTAGGCAAATTTCCTTGCTCCACGCCTCTGTTTACTTAGCAGTAAGTAGGAACCCGGTTGTTAGTTGATTGGTGGATCACTTTCTGGGGGTAATAAACCCCTAAAAAAAAATCATTTGATCACTCAATTCATGACTGTTTGTGGGATGCTGCTGTGTGCAATTAGCTGCTGTGTTTTGCCCACAAAATATACAGTCAATTCACTTTACAGCATATTTTGTGAAAGGATTTGAGATGTCTCCAATCACATGATAAGGCGCTATATCAAATGCAAGGATTATTATTATTATAAATGCTTCCTGAGCTCAGTTCTAAACGGTCGTGGTTCTGATTTTCAAGGTATTTCATATTGTCGAAAGAGCAGCCTTGCAGCACCATAATGAACAATAATAAACAGCTTGAGTGACCTCCCATCTTCAGATCAAATTCACTCCCATCACTGTTGCCAGCCTGAAGTTAGCCTATTGTCAGTCATTATCTGTTGTTGTGGCACATGAAGTCATGTGCCTATTCTTTTTCTTGGGGAAAAAAAATTGATAGCCGCATTTGAGGGATTAGCGAGAAAGGCTGATATGTAGAGTGCATTGCACATTCATTATTTATGCAGCCAAATTTAATAAAATAAGTCTTTACTTGCCTAATGGATATTAGTAGCAGATCCCTTGAAAACAAAGCTGATCTTGGCTCTGAGCCAGAAAACCTGTGTTCCCTTTGCAGTGCTAGACCGACTCTCCAGACAGATTGAGTTTTAAAACTGTCAATAATTAAACCTACCCACTCTGCTCTTTGATGTATAACATCTTTATCCTTTGTCCTTCACTGACACCAACCTTCGCAAACAGCAATCTCCTCAGATCAGCCAGACATAATTATCTGTTTGTATTGTTGGCTGTCCAGCAAAGCTTGGGGAGTAAATCAAATTTTGCATCTGTGCGGAATTCAATACAACCTTTAACTGGACTGCAAAGGACTCCAGTCCACACATGATATTTCTGCTCTCGATTACAATCCTCCCCATTTACAAGGCTGCTCTCGGGAGCCAAACATCTTTTGTGATGTAAGGAACGCTTTGGTGACTGGCCAATAACATACTATAAAATGTCGTGCAAAAAAAACCTCAGGAGAGGTGCACCAGCATATGTAAAAGAAATGTTGAAATGTATCGGAGACTTTTGAGGGAGCTGGTGTTTTGGAGGTGGATGAAAGTCATGTTTCTTAAAACATTCTGTGTGGCTATTATAAGATCCCAAATTCTAAATAAAATAATATTAACCTATGAGATAGTTTAGTCTTGAAATTTATGATGGCGTTGAATTACGGGAAGTTCTTAAATCTAGTCCTGATCTCGAAATCATTTTTCTGCAGTTCATAAAAAAAAATCGGCTTCCAAACCAAGTCTGGTCGGAATATGGCTCCCCACATTTGTTAAGAAACGTCAGCATTTGTAGTTAATAATTATTGACTGGTTTTGGCTGCAAATACAGATTGAATTGACAGTGGGGTCCAACGCACACACATCTGAGTCCATTACGGTGTCAGACTGACTCGGTTGGCAGAAGTGTCGCCTCCAAGTCAGAAGGTTGTGGGTTCAAGCCCATGTTGAACTCACGGATTAGGCTGGTATCCCATTCAGTGCTGGGAGAGGGGTGGGGGGGGGGTGGGTGTAGAGAGAGAGAGAGGTGTACTGTCCTGTCAGAAGTGATGTCCTTTGGATGAGATGTTAAACCTGAGGTCCTGTCTGCCTGTTCATGTAGACATTAAAGATCCTATGGCGCAATTGTGAAAGAGAAGGGAGTTTTTCTCCATTTCCTGGCCAAAAATCCCCTAGATAATAAAACTGGTCATTTACTTCACAGCTGTTTGTGGGACTTTGCTGTGCGCAAATTGGCTGTTGAATTTATCTACAAATACAGTCACTACACTTCACAATAAATCCTTGAGGATTCTTGTGATGTTTTGACTCCGTGAAAGGCGCGGGATCAAACGCAAACATTATATTAGTATTTGACGTGTTAAATGCCAAACGGGCTGCTAAATTGATTCCCGATTCTGATCTCTTATGGGAACGGCTGGTGTCGAATCGCTGATAAAGTACTTCTGCAGTTAAAGCTTATTTCTTCCCAAAATGTGACATCTCCAAAATGTGCAGAGCTCTCTCTCCTTCTCAGAGAAGTGGAATGCCTGTCAAGCTGTGTGCGAAGAGTTGTCTTTTGCCAGGTTACAACTGCAGCATTTTACGAGCCAAGAAATTGGAGTCTATAATTTACTGAAACCACATAACAAAATGAAGAAAGCAGTGTACTGCAGTAGTTAGCAACAAATTGTGCTTATTGCAGCAGAACCTTTTGGGTCCTTTGATTTGAAAAATATATTGCATGCTCCAACTTGTCTGGAATGCACACTCACTCACTCACTCAGGGATGTGCTACAATGCAGATTCAACACACATCGTGCGAAAGGCTTGAAAATCATTCTGGTCTTACCCTATAACACTGATGTGCGAAAATGAGCTGGCGCATTCACCCACAAATACACAGTTTAACTTTACAGTTAAACCCTGTGAAATGCTTTGAGACATCCTCCTGGTGTGAAAAGTGCATTACAAATAATAATAATAATACTTGCATTTGGTATAGCGCCTTATTACGTCGTTGAGATGTCTCAAAGCGCTTCACAGGATACACTAAGTGGATTGAATGTGTATTTTGTGGGTGAAACGCAGCAGTCAATTGTTTTTGTTGGAGGGATTATTACCCTTGGAAAGTGATCCGCCAATCGAGTAACAACCAGGTTCCTACTTACTGCTAGGTAAACAGGAGTGTGGAATTGGGGTTGGGGTGCAGAGCTGCTCGCTCAAACCTACTATTAATATTAAGATCATTTTAAAATTTCAGATGGCCCTGGATTGTGGTAAAATCTTAAAATTCTTAATTGGGAAGCCGGTTTTCCGGTGCTTCAGTTAAAAGTGCGTCCAGATTAAGGCAACCATTGAGAAATTTCAACCGTTCCGCACCGTGTTAAATTTTTATGACAAAATGCTTTTGCAGGCAAAGAACGGATGGAATTTCAGGTCTCAGCTGTGTTAATATCAAGTTGGTGAGGTTTGAGTTTCTGCTGTGAGGTACAGTCACACAGCACAGAAATAATTAAAGGTTATTTAACTATTAAGACTCATCCATCCTTGTTCATCTCAGGTTGAGTGCTTTATTGAAGCAGCATTAAATAGAGGCAAAGCTTTTATTAAAGTATATCAATTTTAACCCTCTGTTGCTGTGGAAATAGGCAGTACCAAACGGCATTGTTAAAATTAAGATCTTATGCTGCAAACCCCCCTCCCTCCCCCGAATTTGGGTGGATTTTTTTTATAATCCATTAATGGGACACACTATCTTTTATACTTAGAGCAGCTTATCTGGTCGGAGTGTTCATATTGCAAGTGTAATGATGGGGGGCGGGGTGAGGGGAGGGGATGACACCATGCTGTTTGATAAGCGCTGGGAACTCACCCTGAGGTCGAACAAACATGCTTTTCCTATAAAGAAGAGGAGTCACAGAAATTAAAAGTGATTGTTTTGTTGCAGTAGCAAAATTCATTGCGTGTGTGTGTGTGTGTGGGAGGTGGTTTCATGGGTGGTCTCTTGCCGTGAAAGCATAACCTTAAAGATGTGATGTTGCTTCCACCTCCGGCATTGTCCATTGGAAGAATCTGCTGTATCTCTCCAAATCAGAAGGATATCATGCCGGAAAATTGATGGATTTTTTTGAAAAAACATTCGGTGTCCAATTAGTTTTCCAATTTTCTCTCATTGACATGTCATAATAATTCTTGCATCACGCCTTATCACGTCGTTGAGACATCTCAAAGAGCTTCACAGAATGGACGGTAAAGTTAATTGTGGGCGAAATGCAGCAGCCTACTGCACAAACAGTCGTAGATTGAGTGATTACATTTTTGTTTTCGAAGGGATTATTACCCCCGGAAAGCGATCCAACAATCGACTAACAACCGGGTTCCTACTTACTGCAAGGTAACCAGAGGCGTGTGGAGCAAGGAAACTTGCCCAACATTTTGCCCCAGCGTGTGGTCCCCAGTCTCCTCTTGTTGGGGTCTGCTTTCACGGGCACTGATTTCCCTCCAGTATTCCCCCGGCCGCCCCCACCCCCCTAAGTGGCATTACTCATGTGGGAGCCCTGGAAGTGGTGTTGGCAGGCCTGTCGACTGCAGCGGACATCACAGCCAAGGTGACCTCCTCCCACTCAGCTGCCACACACATTGCACTACGACACGGAGCTGTGATCACACAGAAACACACCACAGTTGTCGGCAATTACTGCAAAGAACTTTATGAAGTTTCAATAATAATAATCCTTGCATTTGATATTTTTCACCCACAAATATACAGTCAGTTCACTTTACAGTATATTCTGTGAAGCTTTGAGGCATCTAGAGACTTGAAAAGCGCTATGTCAAATGCAAGGATTATTATTATTATAGCTCCAATTCACGTCCTCGAGACCATTGCAAAGCGCTTCACCGAATATACTATAAAATGCAGTGACTGCGCATTCAGTGGGCGAAATGCGGCAACCAATCGCGCACAACAAACAGTCATGGACTGAGTGACCAAATCACTACTACGCAACCCAACATGGTAAAGCTCCATAAAAATGCAAGATCTGGCTTTTCTATTTGAGAGTAAAAGCTAAGGTTTCCCAAGGATTCTATTCAGCACTGTTGCAGCTGACGATTATCACATTCCAGCACTGTATGGCACTTCCCCCGCCCTCCGCCCTCAACAATACGGTGTTATTTCTGCTCAGTGAGGTGGAAGTTCCCAATATACATCAGAAACACAGACTCACTGGAATGTCAGATAATTCCAGTTGCTTACTACTGATAGACTGGTGGGGGAGGATGGGGGTGTGGACAATATTCCACAAAGCATTTCACATTCATGTGTCTAGTCAGTTTTACGTCAATGCATTCCACTCTGTGGAGTGGGCTTAATGTATTGGTGATGGCCAGATTCTCGCTTGACTGGCAGGGAGGCCAGGGAAGCAAAATGCTACCTGTTAGACCAGTTTAAGAATTGTGCAGAATGGTACCAGAGATGAGGGACTTTAGTTATGTGGAGAGGCTGGGATTGGTCTCCTTAGAGCAGAGACTATTAAGGGGAGATTTAATAAAGGTGTTCAAAATTATGAGGGGTTTTGATAGAGTAAATAGGGAGAAACTGTTTCAACTGGTGGGTGTGTTGGTAACCAGGAGACATAGGTTTAAGATAATTGGCAAAAGAACCTGAGGGGAGTTTTTTTTTACACAGAGAGAAAACTTTTCAGGGGTATGGGGAAAGAGCGCGGGTGTGGGACTGATTGGGTAGCTCTTCCAAAGATGGGCCAAATGGCCTCCTTCTGTGCTGTCATATTCTATGATTCTGTGAATTCAGGCTTAATTTAGAAGCCAGTGTGCAGTTACTTAAAAGAGCTTCCAAATATAGATTGAATTAAGTTTTAAGACCAAATTGTCTTGCAGACTAAGGTGAGGAGGAATTTTGCACCTCTGAAGGCATTTTAGAATACGTTGCTGTGGTCAGATTGGCTGCTGCATTTATCTAGAAACGATCAATGCTTGATCAACAGTAATTCCTTGCAATAATAATAATCCTTGCATTTCATATATAGAGCCTTATCATGTCTTTGAGATATGTCAAAGCGCTTCTCAAAGTACGTTGCCACATTTCAGTGTGATAAAGTGCTATGAAAGTGAAAGTGTTTCTTCTTTTTTACTTTATTATTCAATCTGCAAACTAGTCACACCCGGTTTGGGTTCATAAAATCACTCCGCATTATAAAGGGCTGTGCTATAGAATGACCGATGACATTGACTGTCTTGTGCGTGTTTCCGGTGGTTATTAGGAAGCCATTAAGGCAGGGAGACCTTCTCTACATGCGAGCCACATGCAGGAAGCTGGTCAGTCAGTGCCAGAAACCTACTGTATTAACAGCACACGACAAATCCATGGTACAACTTTCTTCAGTTGTCAAGCCATCCTCCTCGGCTCCTGCCAATGTCTTCTTATCTCCGGTTCTGACCTCAGCTTCCCCGACCTCTTTCTCGAACATACCGAACCAGAAAACTCCCTGCCTCAGTGTCTCCGCCTTAACACCCCCCCCACCCTCCTTATCTATCTTTAAATTCCACCTGAAAACCTGTCTTCGACAATGCCTGTGGTCACCTCCCCCTCCTCTTTCTCCCTTGCTCAGCGCCTGACCCCGCTCCTCTGCAGCGCTCTGAAACGTTATCCTATGTGAAGGATGCTACTCAAATGTAAGTTGTTGTTACTATGTATGGGTTAGATATACTAAAGCTCAATTCAGTTGGGTCCAACTGTACCGTAATAAATTCCGGAACATTGTGAAACACATTGATTGAATCCAAAGGGACGTTAGAGGTAATTGTTTTTTTTGGGAAACCTTGCTTTCCAGATCTCTTTGCACTTTGGTTTGCAAATGGACTTACTCAGCGGACAAGGGGTGGGATGATTGCTTCTGGAAGAAAATTGGACTGAAGGATTTAACAGTCGACAACTATGCCAAAATAGGTACTGTACTGGACTGGAACAATTGCTCCTCTTTGTGTTTATTTGGATTTTTTTGAAATATTTGTGCTTGCGTGCTGTTTGGTGGATAATGCCGATTTGTGGCTTGGCATTCCAACTATATTTAGCTCGGACAATGAAACTGAATTTCCCATCTGGCATCTGATGGACAGGCTTTCATGCTTGCTCCCTTAGGGCACTTTCAGAGCAACCTCCTACTCCGTGACCCTTGCAAAAGCTGCCTTGTTGTGGTTGGAAAGGCCATCAGGTAGTGGTCTCTTGGCCTTAGTAGTTGCCCAAATGTCCAAGGGTGGTCAGGCCAGTAAACTAAATGAAAACTTACTGCCACGAAGCAATATTAGATTACTTGGTGGTTACAGTGCAGCAGCCTTGATAGGCAGAAACCTATGATGATTAGCTAGGTTGCCTCCAAGCCATTGCGTTTTAAATTGAAAACAGAATTCTAAACAGAGTAGTGTGGAGCCAGTGATGCTTATCTCAGTTTAACTCCATGAGAAGCCGCTTTCAACAAGCGGCAGCAAAACATACGTAAAAATAGACCTGATGTTGCGGCTTTCCTAGGTACATTCCCTGTTAGCAATTTGAGTCGAGTAGGGGGAAACCTCTTAAGGCACCCAGACTAGAGATCAACTAATGCCCACAGACTTGGAGGGAACTCTACTCCGACAGAGTCAATGATATGGTCGGGAGAGCTGAAGTTCCAATGAGATTTCTTATAGCAAACCCATAATGAAATATCACAAGTTGTTGGAACACAATGTGTAAATTATTCTTCGCAGCAGAATGTGCCACTGGAATAATATAACTTGTAACCTGGTTCCAGGTTTTGTGTGATTGAGATGCTTATTAGTTGCTGTTGATCAGAACAGAATTAAGAAAATAGCTGCTGATACACTGAGGGGAAAGTTTCCAGCATTTCATGACAGTTTTGATGTGCTGGAATCTGTTATGAAACGTCCCCCTGTTTTTCCATCCATCCACTCACCACCCACCGCCTGCCATCTGCACATCAGTTTGCTCCTGTTCACTCAACCAGTCGAAAAATATTCACTGCCTTCTTATTCTCTTCATGTCAGAGTTTGAACACTACTTATAAATATAATGCTTGCATTTGATATAGTGCCTTATCCTTCGGGATGTCTCAAAGTGCTTTACAGAATATACAGCAAAGTGAATTGACTGTATATTTTGTGGGTGAAACCCGGCAGCCAATTGCGCACAGCAGCGTCCCACCAACAGTGGTGGATTGAGTGAACAAATTATTATTATTACATTTTTGGAAGGAATTATTAACCCCGGAAAAGAGATCCGACTAACAACCAGGTTCCTACTTGCTGTTAGAGTAGACAGGCGTGCGGAGTAAGGAAACTTGCCCAACGTTTCGCCCTGCTGGGAATCAAACTCAGGTTTCTTGCTTGTGAGCTGAGTGCTCTAACCACTGAGCTACAGGAATCCACAGGATATTGACTGAATTAGGTCGGTATCCTGGTTGTAGCCTCAGTCATAAGAGCATCGGAAAATCCTCAGGAATAACTATCATACTGAGGATGAGGAAGAATTTCACTATTAGTGGTTCCATATAATAACTGTCAGTAATGGGCTCCTGTTATCTCGTCGCATAGACTGATCAAGCCAAATAGGGCAAGAGAACTCTTTCTCAATGCTGAAGTACTTATCAAGAGGCACCTCAATTTAAGTTTTACGGTTTGCAAAAAAACAGAATCTTAGCAATTTGCTGCCTGGAAAATTGTTTTCAGAACGTAATTGTGACCGAGTGGTGGTTACTGGATATGCGGTTGCCTGGGAAACGGTTGTTGGTGTCCTAAATATTATTGTTCGCCTATTGGGAAATACTCTTAAATTGAGTGCAGTTCTCTGGCACCCACAGCTTGTACAGTCAAACAGCGGAGACTGCAAGGCTCGCCTATTGGGCAGCGACTGGTTATTGTTCATTTTGCTCACTCTCTCTGTAGCTGGGTTAGGGTAACTAACAGCAAGGCCGTCTTCAGTTGATCTCTAGTCTGTGGGCATTTGTTTAGTTAACCCAGATGTATATTTCTGAACACAAGCAACAACACCAACAACAAAAGTACATTTGTAAAGCGCTTTTCAAGTCAGGAGGATATCCAAAGGTGCTGAATAGTCAGAGATCAGGACCTGAGCTTGTGGTGGGGACAGGGTTGGGATGAGGCGTAGGAGTGCGGCTGAAGGCACGGTCAAAAAGGAGGGTCTTGAGTTGTGCCTTGAAGGAGGAAAGAGAGGGAGCGAAGGGAAGGGATTGTGAGATGGAGTTCCAAAGAGTGGGGTAGAGAGGCTGAAAGCCCGGCCTCCGATGGTAGGGCGGGTCAGGTGGGAAACCTGGAGCCTGCTGAGTGGAGCGAGCGGACAGGCTGATATGGGGCCAGCAGGTCAGAGATGTAGGAGGGTCAAGGCTGTAGAAAGCCTTGAAAGTGAGGACTAGGAATTTGGATTCTATCCTCTGAGGGATGGGGAGACAGTGGTGTCGGGAGAGGGTGGGAGTGATGGGTCACGGAGCGTGGTGCGCGAGAGTACACGTGCTGCAGAATTCTGGATGATCTGCAGCTTATGGAGGGAAGAGTTGGGGAGGCCGACAAGGAGGGAGTTTTCGTAGTTGAGCCTTGAGGTGATGAATGTGTGTGTATGAGGGTTTGGGTAGCCTGAGGGATGAGGCAGTGGCGGAGTTGGGAATGTTGCGGAGGTGGGGGAAGGCAGAGCAGGTCATGGCATTGATATGGTGGAGAAAAGACATTTGAGGGTTGAACAAGACGTACAGGCTCCTAACTGGCTTGGTGAGGTGGAGTGTGCAACCATGGATGCTGATGCTGCCAGTGCCTGAGCTATGGAGGTACTGGCACAAGCCAATCAGGAGGGTATCAGTCTTACTGACATTCAGCTGTAGAAAGTTCACTTTCATCGAGGCAGGACTTGATGTTTGACAGACAATCTGTCAGGACGTTAGTTGTCCTGGAATCGAGGGTGGAGGCAGAGAATTAGAGTTGGGTGTCATCCGACTACATATGGAAGTTGACCCCATGTCTGCGGATGATGTCACCAAGTGGGAGCATGTAGAAGTTGAAGAGGAGAGTGCAGAGGATCTGAGGAACAAAACACGAGACTGTGCGGGGGCTAGAAGCGAAACCGTTGGCAGAGACAAATTGGAGATAAGAGATAAGACCTGACCATTCAAGAACAGAACCTTGAAGGTTGAGGTGAGAGCAGAGGCGGTGGAGGAGGATGGAGTGGTCTTCGGTATCGAAGGCAGCAGAGAGGTTGAGGGGGATGAGGAGGTAGAGGGAGCCCTGGTCACAGATGGACAAAATTATTTGTCATCTTGACCGGAGTAGTTTCCGTGCTGTGAGCAGCATGAAAACCCGATTGGAGGGGCGCGTGTAGGGCTGGTAGGAGAGAAGTGAGCGAAGCTGGGAAGCTATGACTCTTTTAAGGACCTTCAAAAGAAAAGGAGGTTAGAGATGGGCCTGTAGTTAGAAAGCAGGGATAGGTCCAGGAAAGATTTCTCCGGATGGGGGTGATTGTAGCTGTTTTTAGGGGGGACGGTAATGGGCCCAATGAAAGGGAGAGATTGATAGTGTCGGAGAGTGGAGGGGTGAGGAGTTGGAGCTGGGAGGTAAGGAGAAGGGTGGGGATGGGGGTCAAGGGAGAATGTAGTGTGTTTCACGCTGGATATGGTGGTGATGAGAGGGGAAGGGGGAGACAGGTTTGAAAATGTGGAGGGAAGGATGGGTATTGATCGGAGGGAAATGGGGAGGGAATAGCGGTTGGGAGGGCGGAGGCAGCTGAACGGATCCCCTCAATTTTGGACTCGAAGAAATCTAGCATTTCCTCACAGTCAGAGCTTGAGGAGAGAATGGGCGAGGCATGGGAGGGTGGACGGAAGGTTGGTGGTGGAGACTAGGAGCCAGGGGTTGACTTTCGCCTCCAAGATTATCTTGGAGTAGAAGGATGATTTGGTGGAGACGAGGACATAGTGGTATGTTTTGATGTGGTCCAGCCAAATCTGTCGGTGGACCGTTAGGTCAGACTTGGGGCAGGTGCCTTCGGGGCCCACTTCAGCACTTTGTAATAATCTTTACATTTGATATAACATCTTTAATAATAATATTCCTTACATTTGATATACATTTTTTAGCGCCTTACATATCAGGAGGACATCTCAAAGTGCTTCACAGGATTTATTGAGAAGTGTAGTGACTGTATATTGGTAGGCAAATACTCTCGTCTCTGAATCAAGGTTATGGGTTCAAGCTGCGTATCAGGATTTTGAGCTCCTGGTGTAATCTGATTCTCCATTACATTCCTGGGGGGTGCACTGAATTTTCAGGGGTGTTGTCCCTCGGATGAGATGTTAAATCGAGATCCCACCTGTGCCTATTCCAATGACGTTGATCACAATGAACGATCACATTGTGATCCCTCAGGCAAAACTGGTCATTAATTTCACGTTTGTGGGACATTCCTGTGTGCCAATCGGCTGCCACGCTCACCTACAAATGCACAGTCACTACATTTTACAGTAAATATCCTTTGAAGGCGCTTTGGGACATTTTGACACAAGATAGATGCATGGGCCTAATGGGCATAATTTTGTCATGTGGTATAGAGTTTCTCTCTCCCTATTACTTCAAATTGTAATTTAGCTATCAATTGACGAAGTATCCTTCATCTGTGTTTTCTGGTTTGATTTCCCACCAGCATCAACCAGACATGTAATCACCCGATTCAGAAAGGGGTGTTACCATTGTAATTACGGTGCCAAAGTGTTTTTCCACTTGGATTACAAGCAGCATTGTCTACTGTTAATAAAGTCTGCCTGCACCTGCACCTGCCAGTAATCTCATGAGCGTTCAAAATGAAATGAGTGGAATGCTAATTACAGTCATTTAGTGGCAGGAGGTCCTGCAATCACTGTGGATTCACAAGATCTTCCCCAGATCTTCATACGATCTTGGCCCTTTGGCCCATCTCATCCTTCGAGACTCCCTACCCTACTATAATCCCATTATAACCTTAAGAGGATTTTTAAATGAATTCCTAGTGTCTTGGCCTCAATCACTCTTCCCAGGAGTAACTAACCAGCTAAAAGTGCATAGCTTGCCATTGATTTCGCTGTCTGCCAAGCATTCCCGCTGCTTGTCCAGCTAGGACCAGTAGACTCTGGGTAAAGTAATAGATTGCAAGTCTGCTGGAGAGCTTGGACTAGGGATGTCAAACTTGTGGGCCAGATCCAGTCTCTTTCTCTGTGTTCTCAGACCTGTCTGTGCCTGACCGGTGGAAAAAGACTGCCACTGAGGCTGGTGGGTAGACAAAAGAGTGTACGCAAGGTCGTGAGGTACTAAGGTGTGGGACACATCAATAACGGTCTTGTGCAAAGTTAAGCACGTGGATGATGTAGACCTGTATCTTCATAGTTCAGGCTATACACACAACTTGGCACATGTGCAGTTCAGTCTTGCAAGATAGGTGCTGAACTGTTCAGTATGTTTATACATTGTAGGGTTTGGTCCAGAAATAGACTCAGAAACAGAGAGAACGACAGAGCTGGAGAGAGAATGGCAGAGAGAGAGAGAGAGATGTCGAGGGAGAGAGGACAAGGAGGGAAGAACATAGAAGTGGGAGGATTTTAAAATTTTATGGAGACGTTCTTAAGGCTGAGATCATGAGAAAGTTGGGGTTTCAGCTAACGAGTGAAGGAACGATTCCATGCCCTACCTAAAGCTTTGGAAATGTCAAGGGTTGTGGTTGTGGATATTGTGACTGAGTCTCGTTTCATCACCACGTCCTGATAAAATCATTTGGAGTCTGAACTCTGTCTCAAGTGCCACCAATCCACAACACAAAGCTACTGAGAGTTCAGAATCAATCCTCCACAAATTGGTTTGCAGCTTTGCTCAGAGATGCATATTTAGCAAAGTTTTCACTGTGTGAAGTAGAGAACGCTGCCTTTAGCCTGAAGTGCTTGTACGTGCCGAGTATAATGTCCTGTGTTAAATATATGGTGATAGACTTTTATATTACTGTTATGGTATTATTTATAGCTATGCTGCGTGCAAATTGGCTGCCGTGTTTACCTACCAAATAAACACAAGTCATACCACTATGCAGTCACGCCAGTATATCCTGTGAAGTGCTTTGAGATGTCTCGACAATGTGATAAGGTGCTGAGTCAAAATGCAATTGTTATTGCTATGCTGCTATATTGTTATACAACTAGCGAACCATAAACTAATTGTATTAAAAGAACAATAAGATGATTGTAAGTGCTTGGTACTTATGACGCTTATTTTAATTCCTAAGTTATTCGATAGAATGATGGTGTTTGGCGCGTGTTAAGCCAGTCTAATAATATTGGTGCATCCCAAGTAATTTGAGTTTATTGAACCATTCTGGAGTTCAGGTGCAGATCAGCCATGACTTAATTTACTTTTATTGCTCCTGTGCTTATTTTTGCTAGGTAGGAGCAAGGGTGAGTAATTAGAGACGAGGTACAGATCAGCCATGATTTAATAGAATGACGGAACAGGCTTGAGGGGCTGAATGGCCTACTCCTGTTCCTATGTTTTATCTCCATGATTTTCAAGATATAAAGGGTGTGGTGAAAGAGTATATATAGGGTTAGTGTAGAATGTCAACAGTACTTCAGATAAATTGATCATTCACTTCTTGGCTGGTCATTGGATCATCCTGTGTGAAAATTGAGTGCCGACAAATACACAATCACTATACTTTGACCCCTATTCCCTGTGAAGAGTTTTGAGACATTTCAATGTTATAGGTACAAAATCAAATGTAAGTAAATTGTAGAATTGTTATAATGCCGCATGTCAGAAACTGTTGGCATGTGTTGCATATTTAACAGATGGACCGAATGGTCTCCTGTGTTGCAATATCTGATTGTAGGATTGTACGATCTGGTACCAATGAGTTGGAGGTTTTGATGTATGACACAGGAACCCTTAGCAAATCCTTACTATGTAAAGAGACGTTAAGGACATTATTGTATCATGGAAGGAAAAATGTTGCCCAAAGTAAAATGCTATTTCACCAAGACACGATTCGAAAGTCTTAATGCCAATGGACCCAAATTTCTTCTGGTCTCGTTCAGGAGACTGACCTTTCCAAGGTATGGAGAGCAAGTTTATTAAATAATTATAATTTTACAATGACTAACCTGATTATGAGTCATTTTACCGCAGAAATGTTCTGAGTTGAGAGCTGTGGTGGAGCACATTGATGTGTATCTCTCTGCGGCAACTTAAAAACCTCAACATTTCTTCAGTGAACTTATGGCTCACTGGCAATATTGCTTGTTTTCTAAACTTAACCTATATTTTGCAGATACAGTTGTTAGATGCAACTAATGCCTTCCAGATCTGATGCAATGCAAAAACCTGCAACCTGTTGGCATGTGTTGCATATTTACCAGAATCAGATTGCACAGAGCAAGCAAGCAAGGGTGTGAGTTTGAAGCTTGTACCACTGTTTATGTTGAAGCTTTTCAATTGTGCACCTCAATTCTACCTCCCTGATCAATATGATCATATCCTTGTTTTCAATATAAGGCTTATACATTGGAAAAGAGCAATTTTGGGGGGTTAACTAAGTTATTGAAAACACTTGACTGGCAAGATACCTACTGCTTGTCTAGCTGAGTAGGGTGATGATAATAATAACAATAATAATAATCCTTGCATTTGGTATAGCGCCTTTCATGTCAGGAAGACATCTCAAACCACTTCACAGGTTTTACTGTGAAGTGTAGTGACTGTGTATTTGTGGGTAAAGGTGGCAGCCAATTTGCTGAACAGGCAGATGGGACCTCACCCAATAATAATAATCCTTGCATTTGACATAGTCCCTTATGACATCATTGAGATGTCTCAAAGCGCTTCATAGAATATTCTTTAATGTGAATTGACTATATTTTGTGGGCAATTGCCCACAGCAGTGTCCTACAAACAGTCGTAGATTGAAGTGACCAATTTATATTTTTTTGAAGGAATTATTACCCCTGCAAAAGCGATTCGTCAATCGATTAACAACCGGGTTCCTACTTACTGTTAGGTAAACAGAGGTGTGTGGAGTTAGGAAACTTGCCCAACATTTCGCCCTGCCAGGAATCGAACCCGGGTCTCTCGCTTGCGAGGCGAGTGCTCTAACCACTGAGCTACAGGACTGCATCTCCATGCAACACCTCCCCAAAATGCATTGCGTGTCATCTTAGACTATGTGAGTTTAAGTCTCGATATAAGGATGATTATTATTATTCTTGAAGCTTAATTAATAATAATAATAATCCTTGCATTTGATACAGCGCTTTATCATGTCTTCGGGATATCTCAAAGCGCTTCACAGGATATACTGCAATGTGTAGTCACCCTTTATTTTGTGGGCGAAAGTCAGGTGAGACTTTTATGGAAGAAACTTTGGTCCCATCTGCCCGGCTCAGATTGAATCCCAGTCTCAAAGGACAAAGGACAGTGAAGGATCCAGTGAACCACTGTCTTCAATACTGCATGTTTAACATATTAGAGTACAGAGGAGTATGAAATGGACACAAAACAGAGATGAATTGACAACATTGTGCAGCCAGACAACTCTGTGGTTAAAAATATTGCTTTTAATTATAATTTGAGTAAAAACTAGTTTACATTGTAAAACCGCATAATATATGTTAATACTTTTGGCAGATATAAAATCTGCCACACTGCAAATGTTACTCAGCAGGATGCATTTGAATAGGCTTTTCAAAGAGGCTATTCCTGGCTCTTCCAGGAACTGAATCTGCAAGCGATTAGTCACCAAGAGGATGGTTGGTTTTTAAGAGGAACAAAAACCATGCACAACAATAAAGAATTTTGTTTTGTAACCTGCATTCATATCCACACACAGGGCAACAGACTGGGGAGGAAGTTTGTGTGTCTATTGTGGGTCTACAACAACAACAACATTACATTTGTAAAGCGCCTTTCATGTTGGGAGGATGTCCCAAAACCCAGGTCTGATCAGTTTGGATCAACACGTGGGATCTGTGATTAATACAGCGCAAGATGGTGTCTCGGAGTGCTGCACAGTGGCGGGTTTGAATGCTAAGTGAGGGAGAAAGGGAGTGGGGAGGTGTCTATAGGCGCGGACAAAGAGGTAAAGATCAGTATTCTTCTGTGAAATTGTGCTCCATTAGCAAAGTCCCCAGAGTGTCGGTATTAGTAAGATGCAGGCTATGGATAGTGCATCAATATTTTCTGATGTAGAAATGTCATTGCAGGAGTGCAATGGATGCGCGAATATGCGCTGTCATTAACCTTTGTGGTTTATTGTGGCATATAACATTGACTTATTTTCTAAAAGAGCACACACATCTGTATAGTTCAGAGTATGAAGGGATTTCCCCTTGAAGCCCTGTAGGACTGGAATTCTCTTCACCAGGAAATATCAGATCATAAAACTCCTGTGATACAATCACTGGATCTGAAGGAAAATGGTTTCATCATTGCCATATAATGAGGATCAACCAGAGGTCCAAAATTCCACCGAGTCTTACTCTCTAAGATAATAATATTAATAATAATCTTTACATTTGATATAGCGCCTTATCACGTCTTCGAGACAGCTCAAAGAGCTTCACAGGATATACTGTAAAGTGAATCGACTGTATATTTTATCTCAATATTTTATCCGCAAGAGCATTTTATCTCAAAATTTAAGATTGCACAGAATTGTGGAAAAAAGTTGAATCTTAATTTGGAAATGGATTTCCCACAGTTCTTAAAAAGAACCAACTTGCTAATTTAGACTGAACTTTCCGTGTGATCTTATAATTCTTAGATAAAACGAGTGTGCAGGCTAAGACTAGATGGAGTTACAGACCTCTGGTTACTGAATTCAGGTCAGATTTTGGGAGGGCACAGTGAGGAATTTGAAGTGGCACGTAGTTATTCGAATGCTTTGGAAGAAAACTGGTAAGTTCCTTCAAGGCACAGCTCAAGAACCTATACTTCCTGCCCTCCACCCCCCTTGATCCCAACCCCCAGCTCGGGTCCAAATCTTTGACTTCTAGCGCTTTGGGACATCCTCCCGATGTGAAAGGCGCTGTGTAAATGTAATTTGTTGTTGCTTGTCTGGTAACCTTTTGCTACTCTTCTCCACTGTGGTTGCTAAGACAATCATGCAAGCCATTTCCTGTTGCTAAGTTGATAGTAAAAATTTCTTACGCCCAATACACCTGTGGTCACAGTTAGCAGGATGCCAGCGTACCCCATTTGTAGCAATGGTTACAGGAGTCCTCTGGCATGGAGTGCAACGTGTAAATTTGTTTCAAAATAAAGTGTGGAACAAGCAACGCTGGAAAGGATGACATTCCGTTTCCCATTTGTGAGTTGGATGCAGTTTTCTATAAAACTTCAAATAAATTAATATTTACTTAAGTTTGCAAGAGGCGTTTGGTTGAAAAACACTCTTTAGACCATTTCATCTAATCACTGTATCAATCTGACTCAGTTGGTAGCACTCTTACCTATGGGTGAGGAGGTTGTGGGTTCAAGCCCTATTGACAGGGGCTTTGAACTAACAGTCTAGGCTGTGAGACTCTAGTGCATTTCTGGGGGGGAACACTGCATTGTCAGAGGCACCGTCCTTCGGATGAGACGTTAAACTGAGGTCTTGTGTCTGTTCACGTGGATGTTAAATGCTCTATTTGAAAAGAGAAGGGAGTTTCTCCCTGTGTCCTGGCCAACAATCCTCCAGATAAAAAATGTTCATTCATTCAGAGCTGTTTATAGGATATAGCTATGCGCAAAATGATCGTTTGCAAAATACAGTCATTACACTTTACAGTATATCTTGTGAGGTGCCTTGAAACGTGAAAAACCTGTATCGTATAACATATGGAGAGTGGCCCCTTTGGGCGACGTTAGGGGAGGGTACCTGTTTACCTAAATAAAATGAGACAACACCTTCAGAAGGCAATAGAGATTGAAGGGGAAAACCAAATAGGAATAAATTTTAAAATGAAAAAAGCATGCAATTCGATCAACATTAAGCATTGAAAATCATTTTGATGTAATTGTGAAATATTAATGAACTAAGTGTCGCGTGCGTAAAAAAAATTCAGAAGCTTGAGTGGTTCCATTTGCCTCTGGGAACTGTTTACGTCCAGACCAGACAGATGGGTTGTACGTCTCCTTTAGACAGCTGCTGAGGTCCCAAATGACAGTGTTTGCACAGTGTCAGGGCGGTTCAGTGAATGTGAATCAATGGGACACCCTGCCTTCTGATTCAGTGCAGTTGGCACCTATTTAGCTGACTCCCGCAGAGAGAGAGTAGACAGTATGGGAAATGGAACAGTCAGAATTGGCCAGTGGGAATGCTTGCTAAATAAGACTGAAGATTAAGGTCAAATTAAGATTTCAGGTTTTGTATAGATTGCCAAGGATATGAAAAAAAAGCTTTCTCAATTCCAGTTCTTTTGTTTTCCATCAATGCTCTACCCTCCTCTCCATCTACTGGGCACAGTACATCACCCAAGTGGTTCTTACGATCCCCCAAATAAAATTGGTCGTTCACTTCATGGCCGTTTGTGGGACATTGGTGTGAGAAAGAGAGAAAGGAGAGATTGTTCAATGTGTAACCTGCTACATATCTGATCCCACTGGTTTACCCCACTTTGACGACCCATGCATTAGGTTTCTCTTGCCTTTTCTCATGAGGGGCAATGAAAAGAAAAAAGGTGTTCATGTGTGTTGTCAGGAGGAATACTGAAGGGAATTGCTAAGAATTATTAGAAGGATTGAGGGGAGTAAAACCACATCAAACTGACAGCCCTCTGTAAATGACACCGATGTACAATTTCACTTGATTGCTAAATGAAAATATTATTCTTCCATCTCCCAGGGCCAGGGATACTCAGTATTTTTCCAGTGCGTTCCTGGTGTCAAAAGAACCATCATCACTAACTGGATTTAGCGGGCTAGCCCTCAAAGGGAAACTCTGTAACCAAGGGATATATAGACCGAGGAATGTGAAATCAAACTGTATTGTTTGATATCTTGCAATTATATCAGTTTTGAAACTTTTAAGTGAGTTTGTTATTTTAGTTGGTTTGAAGAGACATTGTCATCAAGCCAGATATTCCCGACTGCTTAGCTTCCTTTCTGGCTTTGAGAATAAATGATATATAATAATAATCATATATATAATTATCGACATAGTACTGACTGTGCATTTGTCACCAGTCTGGGGGATTGTTGGCCAGCACACCCGGAGAAACTCCTTTCTCTTTTCGAGTATTACCATGGGATCTTCAGCTCCTACCTGAACAGGTAGACGGGACCTTGGTTTAACAATGGAAGCAGGGCACCTCCGACAATGAAGCACCTTTCTGACTCAGAGGCGAGAGTGCTACTGCCTGAGCCAGGCTGATATGAGTTATACAGTTCATAAGGGTTTCAGATGAAGAAGGCTCTCCAACCACATTTGATTTCATCTTTCCAGAATACCAATCGTTCTGCCTTCCCAATATAGCATCAGCCTTATTTGAGTAGGGGACCCAAGTTTTATTTTTAACTTATTTTTTGCCCAGTTAGCAAATCTCAACCAGATCTAGTGGTAGTAGGGCGCTACTGTTAACCTCATTGTTCCTGGGCGAGGAAGACAATAATTCAGCCAGGGTAACAGCTCCGAAAAGGGTTCAGTGAGCCCTGCTGGAGAGCGCACTTGTAAGTTCATTAGATGAGGACAGTTTTGGATATACTGCGGAAATGCAAACTGCTAAAGTTCCCCATCTCGGTTCATATATTCTTAGGTGAAACACTCAGCAAATACAATTGAACCACACCAGACTCATTGTTTTCAAGGGGAGGTAAAATGGTTCAAAACAAAGAAGGGATGCTGAAAATGAAGAATTATCTAATCTAGAGTTAAAGATTGCTTTGATCTATCCCCCTTCTCTGATCTCTATCCAGCTGCATCTTGCTTTCTTCAGGTGATACATCTACAGAGCATACAAACTCTTTGTGACGGGTTAAAATACCAGGAGGGGACCAGTCAGTGCCTGCAGGCCATGAAGTTTCTGTTGCAAAACACCAGGATTTCAGAGGTTAAGAGTGCATTTGCTAAGAATTAAGCAGGTGTCAGTTTCCATTATTCATCTTTGAGGTATTTAAGTCTGCAGGTTTGGGTGACTGGTCTAAAGGAACCTGTCTCAGATCTACATGAATGCGAGGTTTGTTCTGTCAGCTAACACGTTCTCTCTCTCTCTGTGTCTGTTGTAGGGAACCATGTGCTGTCTCCTGGCACCCGCGTGGACAGCTTGGCAACAGAAGCTGCTCATGAGCTGGGCCTTCCTGAGGGGATTGCTGTGGCTGTCTCTCTGATTGACGCCCACGCAGGAAGTTTAGGTAAAAAACACTGGAAAAACACAGTGGGAGTGGGACCGCAAACGACTCAATTGATATTTGACAATGTGTTACAGTTACACGTAGCGATTTTTAATGTGGGCCACTTATTGACGAATGGAATCTCCCGTTAATCTTTTGCCTAATTTTTCAACACCGTTGATCACTCTATCCTCCTCCACCGCCTCTCCTCTCACCTCAACCTTCACGACTCTGTCCTTGACTGGTTCAGATCATATCTCTCACACCGCCTCCACTTCATCTCCACAAATGGATTCTTCTTTAGCCCCCACACTGTCTCAAGTGGTGTTCCTCAGGGCTCTGTCCATGGTCCCCTCCTCTTCAATATCTATATGCACCCTCTTGGTGACATCACCCGCAGACATGGAGTCAAGTTCTGCATGTATGTGGGTGACACCCAACTGTACCTCTCTGCCTCCACCCTTGACACTAGGACCACTGCTGTCCTGACAGAATGTCTGTTAGACATCAAGTCCTGGATGAGAGCTAACTTTCTACTGTTGACCGTCAACAAGACCGAGGTCCTCCTAATTTAATTGGCTCCCATCACTGCCTGCACACCTCAGGCGCGGACAGCATTGGCTTTTCATCACACAGAGGATACAGTTCAAGATCCTGGTCCTCACCTTCAAAACCCACCTTGGTTTTGCTCCTCCCTCCCTCCCTCTGCGACTTCCTAACCCCCTACCACCCTGCTCGCTCCCTCCGCTCAGTGGTCTCCGGCCTGCTTCACATCCCTTGCCTCGCCTGCCCCACCAGCCCTTCAGCTACTCTGTCCCCACGCTCTGTAACTCCATCCCATAGTCCCTCTGCTTTGGCCCCTCTCTGTTTCATAGAACACACTGTAAAGTGAATTGACTATATATTTGTGGGCGAACGCGGCAGCCAATTGCGCACAGCAATGTCCCACAAACAGTCGTAGATTGAAAATGACCAATTTAATTATTGTTTTTAGTTTTGGAGGGATTATTATTAGGCTCTGTGTGGAGTAAGGAAACTTGCCCAAGGTTTCGCCCTCTGCCTGGAATTGAACTCAAGTCTCTCACTTGCAAAGCGAGTGCTCTAACCACTGAGCTACAGGACTCCACAGGACTCCTTCTCTTCAACCGTGCCTTCACCTTCCCTCTTGACTCTTTACCCCTCCTGGCTCCCTCCCTTCCCTCCCCCTGACCATTTCCCCCCGCTCGGGTCCCGACCCAACTGTCCAGCGCCTTGGGAAGTCCTCCCGACGATAAATGCAATCTTGTTGTTGTTGATAAGGCGCTATATGAAATGCAAGTTTTATTATAAGGTGTTTGTTCCACTTGTGAGGTGTTTTTTCTCCGAGAAGGTGCGTGTGTGTCAGTCATGTGTGTCCTCTTTCCCAGACCCAACCCCCCTCCGATTCACACCAGTCAGGTTATTGATGCTCAAGGCGTTTTGGAAAAGGCAGCAGAAAAACAAAATACCACAAATGTTTTAACACCAAATTTAACACTTAAAGTACAAGGATAATTATATATTTGTTTTGCTCCATGGCCAACATCTTTTGCAATTGTTTTCACAAAGCGTCATAGCCCTTCAGTATATAGAGCCTTGTTCAGGCTGATTGAACCTTGAGTACTTCAGAACAAGAAAGAAAGTTTGGCCTATTTGATCTCATCCTTCCAGAAGAGAAACTATTTCCTCTGGTAGGGGAATCCAGAATAAGGGGGCATAACCTTACAAATTAGAGCAAGGCCATTTAGGAATGAAAAGGAGGTAGTTTTTCACCCAAAGGCAAGTGGAAATCTGGAACTCTCTCCCCAAAAGAATGTGCATTCTGGAACCATTCAAATTTTCAAGATGGAGATAGATGGATATTTGTTAGCTCAGGGTATTAAGAGGTATGGGATAAGGGTAGTTACTAGACTTGAGGTGCAAACCAGCAATGATCCATAAAAGGGCGGAAAAGGCTGGAGGGGCAGAATAGCTACTCGTGTTTCTATGTTTCTATGAATATCCAGCCTTAGTGTGCAACATCAAACTGTTTAATGAATGAGTCCCAGTGTCTGGCCTCAGCTACCCTTCCTGATAACCTGTTCCAGCAGATAATTTGCTGTGTATTGCGCACATGTGGGTTGCTGAGAGCACTTTGTTTATAAAGTGACATCAGCGATGGTTCCTGTGCATAGTGGCATGCACGTTATCACACAGAAAGTGACATCACTGGTGACTTGACACCCCAGAGAGTGGCAATTTTATGGCAGAAAGCCAGCTGGTCCCTCTACAAAGCTTTCATATCATCCCTTGGCATTGCCTTCTCACTCCGGTTTGCCTTCTCTCATCTCTCGTGCACCTTCCAACCTGGTCGTGTCCTGCAACCTTGATGATTTGTTTTTTTAAAAAAAAAATTTAGAAACTACACACTAATAGCTGCCTCCGCCCGGCTGGCTCTGGCCTCCTGCTTGCCCCTTCGTTCCCTCCGCTCCACCATTGCCGCTTTAAGCCACTTTGTCCAAAAGCTTTGGAACGCTCTCCCCCCACCCCTCCGCCTTTCTGTTGTTGATGTAGAATATCCCTTTCTTCTCACAAATTGCACACTCATTGCAGAAGGCCTCATAGCACAACACAACAACTTGCAATTCGTTACTACCTTTCACGTAGGATAATGAAGAGCTTTATAGGGATATCGTGGATTACTGAGCAAGGTAGGAAGAGAATGTTATCAGGTAGTACATTCAAAGAGAAAGGACTTGAGGATTTTGAAAACACAGTGAAAAAGCAGGAACAAGGCAAAGCACTGTAAAATATATATAAATATAAAACCCTGTTCTAACTCTAACACTATACCGTCCTCCCAACGTGAAATACAAATGTAATTTTGAATTGTAACAGTCTCCCGACAATATAATAATCTGTGCAGCTCGCACTGTTTATCACGCAGAGCATGCTGAATCCTCGTAACTCACTCCCGTTATACTTTACCCTCCACAGTTCAAAACGTGTTTAGCGTTATAAAGGGTGGGACAGAATGCTCTGTGTAAGAAAACCTACCCACAGCCACTGGGATTATGTTGCTCTTCTTACTGTTGCCCAGACCTCATTATTATTAAGATTTAGTGGCTAAAGATTTGGTTTCTGTCTCGGAGTGATTCAGGCACATGAGTCACAGAGCGCTGCTTGTCTGAGGTTCTCTCCCTCTGTGAGTTTGTGTGTGTTACCCCAGGAAACACAGCTCTCTATCACCCTGGCACCTTCCCTCCCATATGGGTACTCAGGCAGGATGCAGTAGAACACAGGATTACCACAGATGACTTTCAGGGACGGGCAGTGTCATCTGCGACTGTAAAGAACACAGCAATTCTTTCAAGGGACTTTTATCTTTATATAAAAAAGTCAGCTTCATTTACATGCATGTTTCAGACAATGACCATGCTTTTTATTCCTTTTCTTTGCAATTTATCACTTTTTTACCATGATTTTTATGGCTTTCATACATCAAACACCTCAAAAAAATGCAAATTTGACCTGTAAAGATGCCCCTATATTGATTTCTTTTTTTAAAATTGTTTTTGATCCTGTTGTGTCTGTCTGTCTTGTCTGTCTGTCTGTCTGTCCCTCCAATGTTCCCTCCTCCTCCTGTTCTCCTGAAGGCATTTGGCATATTTTTAACCTCTTGGGAGTCGGGGGGTGGCGTGAGGCAGTTTCAGCTTATAAGTTTTGGTCTAACAAGTTACTTTAGTGCCGAAAGGCTGAGAAAGAGGAACGGGGAAAACATACCTTAAAAGAGGGCCTGTCACCTTTAACAACAACACGATTCTAAAAAAGGTGTGACGCTTGGCACTGTTGGTAGTATGCCTCTGGGTTTAGCTCTCAAGTTGGAACTTGCTGATGCTCTAGTGCAGTACTGGGGGAATGTTGTATTGACGGAGATGCCATCCTTCAATTGAAATCTTTAACTGAGATTCCGACTGCCTTATTGCTTTATAATTTCGCCCACAAAATATACAGTGAATTCACTTTACAGAATATTCTGTGAAGTGCTTTGAGACGTCTCAATGACGTGATAAGGCGCTGTGTCAAATGCAAGGATTATTGTTATTGGGTCGATTTTAAAGACCCCGTGATACTATTCAACTGAAGGGAGTTTCTCCTGGTGACCTGACCAACAATCCCTGAGATAAATTAATCATTTGATACATGGCTGTTTGTGGGACCTTGCCGTGAGCCACCGTTGCCGACAAAATACACAGTCACTACACTTTACAGAAGTTATCTTCGAAACACTTTGAGATGTTTTGAAGTCATAGATGCGATGTAAAATGCAAAGATTATTCTTATTATGTTCACATATTGCTGCATAGCAGTGTAAGCCTGTCCTGCCATGACTATTTTGTCTAATATGAACCTACACCGCCCATGAGCTCTAAAGCGTCCGATGTGAAAGGCGCTATTCAAATATATCGTGGTTGTTGTTGTTGAAAGCAATGATTACAAATGTTGATATTCCCGTACTTAAGAAAGCCCTTTCTTTTGCTAGGAGTGATTGGCGCAGATGTAAAAGGTCATAACTTGCCTTGCGAGATGCAGCCAATCACCTCACGACTTGCTCTCATCTGTGGGACGTCGTCCTGTCACATGGGGGTAAGGACCTTTTACGATGTACACAACCTTCAGTGAGTAATACTGTCAGAAGCACAATGCACAGCCTGTGGACATCATGAATTATTCAAGAATTGTGATCATAATTAACTACTGGACAAGAATAGCCACTTTAAACACAAGGGCATTGGTACCAAAGTTTTATCAGTCAATCAGCTTTAATCAAGTAACCTCAGACAGTTGTCACAGATTAGCAACAAAATAACTTCATGTTGAAACTAGAGCTGTATAAAGGTATTGTCTGGAGCAGTCCACATAACACAGTCTGTTTTAAAAATAGCAATCTATTCACTACGTAGTGAAGAGTGTGCTATTTTAATCCATCAGCATAAAAATAGACCCAGTCTGTTTATTCTTGTGTTAAATAGTAACCCTTAGATTTGGTATACTGCCTTTCACGTCGGAGGACGTCCAGGCAGAGGGCGAAACCTTGGGCAAGTTTCCTTACTCCACACAGAGCCTAATAATAATCCTCCAAAACAAAAACAATAATAAATTGGTCATTTTCAATCTACGACCGTTTGTGGGACATTGCTGTGCGCAATTGGCTGCCGCGTTCGCCAACAAATATACAGTCAATTCCCTTTACAGTGTGTTCTGTGAAGCGCTTTGGGATGTCCTCCCGACGTGAAAAGCGCTATATCAAATGCAAGGATTATTATTATAAAGCGCTTCACAGGATATACTGTAAACTGCAATGATTGTGAATTTGTAGGCGGAAATGCGGCAGCTAATTTGCGCATGGCAATACAGTGCTGGTTTGAGTAGACGGTTTGATCAAGAATTGTACAACAATTTACACTTAGATAGGGGTTTTATGTAGGGTAACGCATCTCAAAGTGTTCTGCAGAGATGGCATGGGAACCTCAGCAAGGTGGGAAGTCGTGGATTGAATGACTGGATTTTTTTTGGAGGTATTATTACCCCAAGCTACCCGCCGATTGACTAACAACTGGGTTACTGCTAAGTTAACAGAGCCGTAAGGAAACTTGCCTAAGGTTTTGTTCCGCTCGGGAATCGAACCCGGGTCCTATTGCTTGCGGGACGAACACGCTAACCACTACTACAGGACTCCATAATTGGGGAAAAACAAGACATTCCTAGTTGCGCATAATTTACCTAATTGACCTAATTTACTTACATGCTTGCAAAGCCCAACAGTTACAGAACTCACATTTCTCTTTCAGAATAGCCTATGGCCTCACATAAATACTTGCAAGTAACTGCGGTGAGAGGCTTGTCAGGTCATGCTGACATTCAGACTGCCTTTGATCTGCTTCAGGTGTTTCAGGTCAATAACACCATGTAACACTGTGTGTGAATTCAAGCCTTGGCTTTTTACTGCCAATAGCAAACAAAAGGAGGCACTGACTGATAGAAGCAGGGAATCAAATAGCAGCACTAGCAATGGGATTAGGCTAATGAGATTTCTATCAACAGCTCCTTCAGATGTTGTGAGGTAGCCATCCGGGCCAGCAAGACTTGGAGAGGCAGACCTGTCGGTCAGGGATTCTTCCCACTCAGTTTCTGGTAATCTTGCAAGCAAAAGTCCTAATGGATAATCTTCACTGGACAAGCAGCGGGACGTTTGCCAGACAGCTTTCACAGTGACAAGCTGCGTGATTTTATAATAATAATCTTTGCATTTGATAGAACACCTAATCACTACGTCGAGATGACTCAAAGCGCTTCACAGAATGTACTGTGAAGTGAATTGACTCTATTTTGGGGCAAATGCAGGAGCCAATTTGCATACAGCAATGCCCCACCAACCTTCATGGAGTGAGTGAGCAAGTTTATTTTTTAACTGGTTAAACCCGCTAGTCAAGTAAAGTTACTTTACAATGGTGACGATGCACTGATCTCTCAATACTGCACTGGATACAATGCCGAAAGAAGACACAGAGCTTCTCACCAAATCTCCCCCAGATACATTCACTCCATGGTTGTGTGTAGGACCTTGCTGTGGCATCCAAATTGGCTGTCTTGTTTAAGTTTTAGGTGCATTATCAAAATGTAAGGATTCTTATTATTTGAAGAGAAGCAATATAAATAGGTACATGGAAGAGTTGGGAATAGGGTTTAGAATGGAGAGCTTCACTGGAGGAGCTAGCACTAACATAGGCTTAATGGTCTCCTGCCCTGTAATTTCTATGGTTTGCATGAATCTATCAATAATACAGATAAATGCAAGGTACTACATATAGGAAGTAAGAATAGGAAACACATGTCCTCTATCGATGGGATAGAAATTGCCAAGGGGGAAGCTGAAAGAGATGGGGTATTAGTTGACTCACTGCACGCTATCTGAATATAGTAAGAGGTAACGATCAACAGGATATTGAGCTATATTGTTAAATTAGTTGAGTTTAGATCCCCAGATATCATACTCAGGCTGCAGAGTGTGATGTGAGGACACACCTAGAGCAACTGCATATAGTTCTGGTCAATATGACCATTGGGGAGAACAAGTTTGCAGGGCTATGGGGAGAGTGGGTGGGGAGTGATTTTGGATAGCTCTTTTCAAAGAGCCGGCACAGACATGGTGGGCCGAATGGCCTACTTCTTTGCTGTATAATTCTAGCACCTTATTGCATCTTCAAGACAACAACAACAACAACAACAAGATTCCATTTATAAAGCGCCTTTCACGTCAGGAGGACGTCCCAAGGCGCTGAAGACGTTTCAAAGTGCTTCACAGCATACACTGTAAAGTAATTGACTGTATTTTGTGGGTGAAACGTGGCAGCCAATATACACAGCCTTATCCACCTACAAAACGGTATCAGATAAGTGTTCGTACTGTGCCACTTTCTGGAAGTAGCCAAGTGGTTGGATTATTTGACCTATGCAATGTTGCATGGATTTAGCAATAAAAGCAGCCATTTTGTATAAAAATTAGGACTTCAAGACTGAGATTGATAGATTTCTTGTGGATAAAGGAATTAAGGGATATGGGGATAAGGCGGGTAGTTGGAGTTAGAATAGAACAGCCATGTTCTTATTGAATGGCGGGGCAGGCTAGAGGGGCCGAATGGCCTACTTCTGCTCCTAATTCTTATGTTCTTATGACTTCAATGTTAGAAATCTCCAGCCAACACTGTTTTAATATCATCAGCATTAAAGTCGCTGAATGAAGAGAATTGTAGAAACATAAGTTCTTGCTGTTGTTGTTACACCCATGTGTGGTGCAGTTTAAAGTCCTGAATTCTTAAACGTCCCTCATTTGCTTGCCATTGAAAGCTGCTTCATGTGGATAGACTGTGGTTAAGATATCCTGTAATTTGACTTTGTAACTAATTCTGTTATTAGCCTGTACTGAATCATTGTGATGAGATCACAGCAACCTCTCAGTCTTCAATGAATGTCACATCTGTATTACTCCCAACACTCATTAGAAGTCTTTATATTCTACAGAAACCGTAACTTTTATTGTAAAAATGATAGATAGTTGGGAGTGAGAAAACGATTGCAATTGAATCTGGAGTTCAGATTGTGTGCAGAAATCCTTGAATCTCTTCTCTCATGGATCATAAACCACAAGATTAAATTAAAGCTTTTTGCTCACACCCGACCATTGATAATTCTATTTTTAATCATGGTCATTTTGTTCTGCGGTCCAGATCAATGACTGCCATTCAGTAGTGGCATTATGCTGAGTTTTGGGCTGCTGGTATGTCAGCCTGCCTCAGTCAGTATGGGTTTTGCCTCTGAATCAGAGGGTTGTGGGTCATGGGACTTTTTAAGTTCACAACCTAGGCTGATGCTCCAGTGCAGTAGTCAGGGAGCTAATGTAGAGGTGCCATTCTTTGTATGAGATGTAAAATCAATAAAAGGGTACAGGCTCAGGGAGTAAGGGGCAAGGTTAGGAAAGATACCAGGGGCAACAGCTAGTTACCAGAAAGGGTGGTTCTAATCCTTAGCACTTAAGAAAGTTTGATACTATAAGTGGGAAGATGGTAGAATTTTTATCCTGAGATCCAAATGAGTCATAGGATCTTCTTCATCCAAACTCTCTAGTATTAGATCTTGTTATGACAACCTCAGTTCCTTTCTCTTCTCTACGGATTCACTGGGTTCCAGTTATCGTGAGAGGTGTGGTTTATGGTCACATAATGTCTGAAAGGTTACAGGTGTGTAGGAGGTGTCAATGTGGGGTTTTCTGTGTTGGACTCAAAATGGGATTGTTGTCATTGCTTGTTGGAGCAGTGAGCTCTCTTTCAGAAGTCACAATGATACAGAAACTCACTGTGTGGGTTTTGAGACAACAAGCCCCTTGATGTTGGTAGAGGGTGTGAGTGTGTGCGTATAGTAAAGCATCATCCTTGTTGCTGCCCTTCAGACACCAAAGGATGTCAGGGCATCCTGTAACCACCTGTGTGGCAAGTACACCTTCCAGCTAACATCTCTTGTCATTTAAAGGTGCAGTTCTCTCTTTATGACTGGTAGAGTAAACCTCACATAAGTCGTATCAGTTGGGACCATACATTTAATGTGACTTCTGCAAACTCTGAGTTATGTCAAACTTGCATAGAATATAAACTCTTGAACGGGACTCATGCATGCATCTGCATGCATGATTTGGGCGATTAGATGATTTACACAGATCAGAAATATGTGAGTTTTACTTTAGTAGCGAAGTATCATTTCAATTATGAGAGCAACACACATCCAATTTACCTGTTCGTGTGGATGTGGCAAAAGTTGGTGGGAGAAACTATTCTCCAGAAGTAGAAGGGTGTTAATTACCAAGTCGATATTTTGGAATGGCTCAAAATTGGTGGCATTTCCTGCAACATTCAAAGTGACAATTATTGTTTTACCTTGCCGCAAACTTTACCCAGTGTGTGAGTTCCCGATCATTCTTCAGTGAATGGAATTTGATTGAAACAGTTTTTTTTTAAAAAGTAAAAGTGTTTGATATTTTCAGAAAATCTTTCATCATATTTTACAATATGCTGGAACATGCAATACTCTTTGCCAATTGTGACCAAAGAAGGGACTGCATTTCTATCGTGCCTGTAAATTTTCAATGCCCTTCACAGTAATTACTTTTCCGAACTTTGAGGTCTGTCACAGCGTTTGTGGTACTAGATTATTCAATGAATAAGAGCTTTGCTGTGGAGTGAATAGGTCAATTTAACCCCTTGATGCAGTTGAGTAGGTGACACAAGAGAAATGAGTATAATTCAATGAAACATCTCTGAACAACATATGTTTTTGGTGCTTAATCATAACCAGAGTTCTTTGCACTTGTGGTTTCAAGTCCTCTTCCAAATAGATTACACATTAACAGGAATGATGCCATTTGATGTAGATAGTGGTTAGCTAGATATTCCTGTACCACCCGTCACACAAAGAAAGAACTTGATATATAGTTCCTCATCGCATTAATTATTACAAGAGGGAACTACTATCAAGTGTAGTGATTGTTTTTGTAGGTAAACACAGCAACCCCTTGCACCAGCAAGGTCTCACATACAGCTGTAAGGTGAATGACCATTAATATGTACAAATGTTAGCTAAAGGAACCAAAAGGAACCCTCTAACCTTTTGAATAGTGACCCAGAATGTTTAGCATCCATTTTGAACATATAGATGGGCAGGCCTTTGGTTAACATTTCATTTGAAAAGACCACACCGCAGACAATACAACACTCCCCCAGTATTGTACTGGTGTCAGTTTTGATGTGATGTGGGGCTTAAACTCACAACCATCTGATCTAGAGGCAAGAGTGTTCCCCTACTGAGCCAAACTGACAACATATTGTAAGTAGTTCTCTGTTACATAGACACTAAGGTTTTAAGCCTTAAGAATAAGAATGGTTACTCAGTAAGAATAAGAGGTCTTATCAGAACATCTAGCAGTAAGCTCTGGTTTTGTGATGACTGTGTTAAAAGATGCACAATCATATGTTGGGCAACTTGCCATGCCGTCTCCTGATGTGGCTGAGAAATGTGCTGTGAGCTGTCATTAGCAAACCGTGCTGTCAATTCCACCTAAAAGGATAGTAAAGAGAGATCAACAACAACAGCAAAAAAATTACATTTATGGAGCGCCTTTTACGTCGGGAGGACGTCCCAAGGCGCTGGACAGTTGGGTCAGGACCCGAGCATGGGGAGGGGTGGGGTAGGGGTGAGGGAAGGCAGAGAGGTGGGAGGGCGACTGACGGCACGATCAAAGAGGAGGATCTTGAGACCGGCCTTGAAGGAGGCGAGGGAGGAAGTGAGGCGAAGGGACTGTGGGATGGAGTTCCAGAGTGTGGGGTCAGAGAGGCTGAAAGCCCGGCCACCGATGGTAAGTCGAGTCAGGCGGGAGACATGGAGCAGCCTGGAGCCTGATGAACGGAGAGAGCGGGCAGGTTGGTTGGGAGTCAGCAGGTCAGAGAGGTAGGAGGGAGCGATGCCATGGATTGCCTTAAAGGTGAGGACAAGGATCTTGAACTCGATCCTCTGAGGGATGGGGAGCCAGTGGAGTTGGGTGAGGGTGGGAGTGATGGGGTTACGGAGCCTGGTGCGCGAGAGTACACGAGCTGCAGAGTTTGGGATGATCTGCAGTTTGTGAAGGGAAGAGCTGGGAAGGCCGATGAGGAGGGAGTTCCCGTAATCAAGCCTTGATGTGACGAATGCGCAGGTGAGGGTTTTGGCAGTCTGGTGGTGAGGCAGTAGCGGAGTCTGGCAATGTTGCGGAGGTGGTGGTAGGCAGTGCTGGTCATGGCGCGGATGTGGGGGAGAAACGATCGTTCAGGGACAAACAAGACCTGACTGGTCTTGTTCCTGACTGGCTGAGTGAGGTTGAGTATGTAGCTGTGGAGGCTGATGTTGCCAGCGCCGGAGGTGCTGAGGTGCCTGCGGAAGCTAATCAGGAGGACCTCGGTCTTGCTGAAATTGAGTTGGAGAAAGTTGTGCCTCGTCCAGGACTTGGTGTCGGACAGGCAAGTCGGTCAGGACAAGACGCAAAGAGATAGAGTTGGGTGTCATCCGCATACATGAGAAAATGTAAATGTGGAAATCAGCACCATCTTGGAGTTTGGGGGGGGAGAGGGTTTGGTGGGGGGAGCGTGCGGGGGGAGGAGAACCGGGTGTCATTTCTGCCAGAGCCACAATAAGTCCAAGAAACACAGTCACACTTTGATGACGCAGTAGAAATTTGTGATGCAAATAATAATAATAATCCTTGCATTTGATACAGAGACTTATCGTGCCGTTGACATGTCTCAATGCGCTTCACACGGTTTTACAGTAACGTGTAGTGACTATCTATTTGTAGCTGAATGCATCATTGCAATTTGTTGCCAAAGGGAGCAGGAAGGTTTACAGGACTGAATGGCTTGTTTCTGTGCCGTGACCTTCTGTTGGGTGAAAAGTGCAACGTGAGTTGTGATAATTATTGTTGCATTTTTTACCCAATAAGATTCTACTGTGTGGAGTCATGTAGCTCAGTGGTTAGAGCATTTACCTCACAAGCGAGAGACCTGGGTTCAATTCCCGGGCAGGACGAAACGTTGGGCAAGTTTCCTTACTCCACACATCTCTATTTACCTAGTAGGAACTTAGTAGGAACCCGGTTGTTAGTCGATTGGCGGATCAATTTTCTGGGGATAATAATCCCTCCAAAATAATAATAATAATTTGGTCACTCAATTCATGACTGTTTGTGAGATACTACTGTGCGCAGTTGGCTGCCTCATTTCACACACAAAATGCACAGTCAATCCACTTTACCAGTATATCCTGCGAAGTGCTTTGAGACGTTATAAGGCTCTATAACGAAAGAGATTATTATTATCATTATTATATTACTCTAAGATCAAGATTGCCAGCAAGAGGGAGTTGTCAGGTAAAACGTGAAGTAAAGAAAACAGAAATAAATCAAGTTAGATAAACACTGCAACTGAGGCAGTTGCTGGGGTTACAAAACAGGTAAAGGCACGGACAGCTGAAAGACACAACGCAATGTACTGAGGGCAGGAAGTTTACAAGAGACCATAAACTGGAGCACTCCTTCAATCATTCCTAATTCCTGATTAACATAGCAGTGCATTTTCTTATAAATACAGTAAAACTAAGTCTGATCTGTATAAATCGTATAATTGGCTAAGTCATATATCTGCCCAAGTCCTATTGAATTTCCTATTACTTATAAATTTGACATAACTCAGACTTTTCATAAGTCATATTCAATGTATGGTCCCAATTTTGATACAATTTATGTGAAGTTCACAGTATACAGTAGAGGGGGGAAATCTGGTGAGATGTTGGGTTGAAGAATGCCATGTTATATAATGGGATCGTTGCAACAATTATCTCGAATCTCCTTAAGAAGGAGCGGAATTTCAATCGATAATCCCTGTGGCTATCGGAAAAGAGCTGGGAGTTTCTCCTATGTCTCCGGACCATTAATCCCCCAGATTAATTGGTTGTTCACCAGACAACTGCTTATAGCAACGTGTTTGGTGCTCACAGGGTGAGAATATGTTTTTATAGACCCCAGAGGCTCTGTTTGTTTGAGTGTTGTTTTGGTTAATCCACTATTCTAATTTTAGCTGCACAAAGCTGACACTCATTGCCATCCGAATCCGATCACTGAAAGCTTAAAGCCCAAACCAGTCAAACCAGAATATTGACTAAAATTTGGCAGTTTCTAAAAAAGAAAAGGTGTCATAATTTTCCAAAGCTCTCTATATTCGGAAATTGTGCCCTTGGATTGGAAAATTGCAAATGTCACTCCATTATTTAAAGGAGGGTGGGAGGGAGGGGAAAACCAGGTAATTGTCAGGTTAACTGAGCACTTGGAAAAGTATGAGCTAATCAAAGAGAGTCATATCTAACGAATCTAATTGAATTATTTGAGGAGATCACTAATATGGCGGATAAGAGAGTGTCTACGGATGTCGTCTACATGGACTTTGAGAAGGCATTTGATAAGGTTTCTGCACAAGAGGTTATTAGCAAAAATTAAAGCGCATGGAATTGGAGCTAACCTTGCGATTGGCTTGGAAATTGGTTGGGAGGCAGAAAACCTAGAGTAGAGATAAAAGGAACTTTCTCTGATTGACGGGTCGTGACAAGTGGTGTTTCCCAGGGGTCTGTACTGGGGCCTCAGCTTTTCACCATATAAATTACTTGGATGAAGGAATAGAGAGTTTTATATCAGATGACACAAATTAGGAGGCACAGTAAATGGTGTACATGGGAGCAGGAAGTTACAAAGTGGCTTAGAGAGATTAACTGAGTGGGCAAAACTGTGGCAGATGACAATCAATGTGGGGAAGTGTGAGGATCCAAAAATAGTGAAACAGCATATTTTCTAAATGGTAAGAAATTAAGAACTGTGGAGGAGCAAAGAGATTTGGGTGTCCACGTACACAAATCATTAAAAACAAGCTTACATGTACAAAAAGTCATCAAAAAGGCTACTGAGATGTTGATCTTTAGCTCAAGGGGGCTGGAATATAAAGGAGAGGTAATGATGCTTCAATTGTATAGAGCCTTGGTCAGACCTCATCTGGAGATTGCATTCAGTTTTGGGCACCGCACTTCAGGGAGGATATATTGGCTCTGGAGGGGATGCAGCACAGATTCATCAGAACCATATCAGGGCTTAAAGGGTTAAATTATGAGAACAGGTTCCATAAACTTGGTCTGTGTTCCCTTGAGTTTAGAAGGTTGAGGGATTTCTGATTGAGGTTTCTGAAATAATAAAAGGGATTCGGTAGAGTAGATACAGAGAAACTATTTCTTTTGGTGGGGAATCCAGAACAAGGGGCATCATCTTAAAATTTGAGCCGGGCCATTTAGGATTGAAATCAGAGGCAGTTTTTCACCCAAAGGATAGTGGAAATCTGGAACTCTCTCCCCCAAAAAGATATGGATGCTGGATCCATTCAAATTTTCAAGACTGAGATGGATAGGTATTTGTTAGGTCAGGGTGTTAAGGGATACGGAGCAAGGGCAGGTAATTGGAGTTGAGTACAGATCAGCTATGATCTTATACAATGGTAGAACAGAGGCTTGAGGGGCTGAATGGCCTCCTCCTGTTTTTATGTTTACATACGTGAAGGCGCTTTACAAATGTAATTTTGCATTGTATTTTGTATTGTATCTTCAGTGTATTTATTGCCAAGTGCGGTGACCATTTTTGTAGGCAAACATGGTGGCTGCCTGGGGCATAGCTGGGTGATGAATGACCAGTCAACCAGGAGGCTGCATGGTCTGGACACCAGGGGAAACTCCCTATTCTTATCCAAAAGTGTCACGGGATCATTAACACCTGAAAGCAGGCAGACGGGATCTCGGTTTCATGTTTCACCTCCAGGGCTCTTTCAGTACTGCACTGAAGTCTCAGCCTGAACTATCAGCTCCCAATATGGAGCTCAAACCCACAACCTGCTGACTTACAGGGAGTGCCACCAACTGAGCCAAGATGACACGAGGGCAGTAGTTACAAGATCACAAGATTAGTTTGGACGAAGAAGGCTATTAGGCCCATTTGAGCTCATCCTTCCAGAAAACCCACCCAACTGTTTTCCCTTCACAGCATCGTTTTGTGTGTTTTTTAAAAAAATGAGTGCAGAGTCCTGGTTTCTGTGAAATGAACTTGGCTAACAAGTGCCGACACAAAGACCTGAGGATAAAATGATCCAATCAAATTGGCCCCATGTCAGGCTTTGAACTCAGAGTTTAGTTTGCTGGGAGTGTGCTGCACTGCCAGAGATGCCGATCTTCAGATTAGATTGAATCAACGTCCCTTCTGCCTGTTCAGGTGATACTCTTCAAAAAGAAAAGGGAGTTTCTCTGTTCCGCTTGTGTTCCCCTACACATTACATGGTCACTACACTTTACAGCATATCCTGTGAAGTGCTTTGGGATATACTCCCGAAGATGAAAGTCTTTATATCAAATGCAAGGATTATTATAACTTCAGTGTGCAACACGGAGCATTCCTAAGCTCTCTGCAGAACCAGTCATTCTATTGAACGCAGATTTCAGTTGCATTTTTGTTACACAATACTTCTTAAACACATCCCAGCTTTCTTGTATATTCCTTCTGATGTTCCAGCTCTGACAGTCGTGATCATTAAAAGGAGTGTGCTTGCTGCTCGCTCAAGAGGTGTCAGAATTTTGTGGTTGTGTCTGTACAAACAAAGCTCAATAATGTTTACACTGCCGACCAAATCTTTTCTGAGCATGTAGATATATTTATATAAGGGCTGCTTGTGTATATTATAATAATAATAATCCTTGCATTTGATCTAGCACCTTGTCACGTCTTCAAGACGTCTCAAAGCGCTTCAGAGAATGTACTGTCTATATTTTGTGGATGAAACACGGCAGCCAATTGCGTACACCAGTGTCCCTCAAACAGTCGTGGGTTGAGTGACAAAATTATTATTATTTTTTTGAAAGGATGATTATCTCCACAAAAGTGATCCGGCAATTGACTCTCAATTGTCCTATTTACTGCTAGGTAAACAGAGGCGTGTGGAGTAAGAAAACTTGCCCAATTTTAAGACTGTTAGGAACAAAGGATAACTGCTTACAGTTAAATATCACAGCGAGACTCAATAATACATGTCTTGGTTAGCCTTTATGTTGGTTATTTTTTCAGAATTGAGCCAGGACAGGATTGCTTGTTAGAGATATTGAGCAAATTTCATTGTTTTTTCCCTCTGTAGATCAGTGAGAATCCTATATTTGTGCCCGGTGTCTGGGGGCCTTACTACTCTGCTATGGTGCCTGGCTTTTGGCTGAATGAAGGTGGACAGAGCGCGACAGGCAAATTGGTAAGAAGGATTCTGCGGGCATCTGAGCGTGGCGATTCCGAAGATTGGTAAAGCTGGCAAAGAGTTAGTTTACTCAGCAATTGACCTGAGCAAGGAGGGGTTGGAGGGGCGTGGGAAGAGCAACCAGGAGTACTGTTCACTATCCAGTAACCTCTACTGGAACGTGTATGGATGAGGATTATACCAATATAACATAGGGTGTGCCTACAATGGGATGTCACTATAGCACCGAGCACATCTTTTTAAGGTCAGTGAGTTCGACGGACAGAGCAATTGCTCCCACATGGCCTGGAGTGGTGGGGAGGCTGACAAGCCTGAGCCAAGTGCTGTAGTTTCTGAGACTGGTCAGCGCGATTCAAACTCAATTCTGTATTTGGAGAATTTAGCGAGCAGCGTTTAAATATAGCACAGTATTCAAGCAGGAATCTAGCAAGGAGCATTAAAATACCTCAGTCTGAGAGGCTGGTGAGTATGATTCCAATACATTGTTGTGTGAGTGTGATGATAACCCTTTGAGAACCTCATGTTTGCCATCCCTTCAGGCTTATTGGGGGGTCTATAACACAGTGGTTTCCTAATGAAGGAAACCAGAGAGACGTCACTCTGACTTGAGGGAATTCTGTTCTGGAGTTTCTTCATGGCGACGGGATTTACTTCAGACTCCCAGAAAGCGTCATCATTCCTCAATTAAGAAATCATAATTGGAATTACAAGAGAGATTCAGATGAAGACTAAATCTTTTCTTATTTGATCCCACCTTTCTGGAATACCCACCCTGGAGTCTTCCCATTACAGCATCAAGCTGCTTCTTAAATGAGTTCAGCAACCTGGCTTCAACCTCCTTTCCTTTGCTTCTTGATTGCCCCTCGATATAAAGAAATACTTTCTGATGTCCCACTTCCTCTCTCCTGCACCAACACCTTCCCTGCCTTGATCTGTCCCAGAGCCTGGCTAGTCTTGGATTTGGCAAAAGGTGGTAATGGAAGTAAAAACACAGGGGTAAAATTCTGAAGCCTAGTGTTATGAAGAGGAGGAGTGACCTAACAGCAATTATAAATTTGAAAAGTGAGTGCATGTGGGCTTCATCTCTTGCCAAAATAATTCATTGAGTGGCAGGGCACCCAGTATCGTCACATCCATTATTGCCAGAGTAAACTCGCATTTTCATCAGTCTTTGAACTGTTCAGCGTCTTTCATCTGAGCGGCTGCAGTGTAATCCTGAATAGCTTGGTCTGAATGAAAACTCCATTCATTGAATCGAAAAAAAGCAAAAAATATCCAAAGTTTGACTGCAAAAAAACAAAGAGAAATGTGGTTTCAGCAAGGTTGTAGCACACCCAGGTCGGATGGGCACTTTGTGTTGTAGCCAAGACTAAAAGACACACATTCTTCCAATTATCATTTTGTAAATATTCCCAACTTTCTAGTTTTATTACTGTTTTTGATTGATGAGTTGATAGTGAGCAACTGAAAGTTGAACTCCAGCTTTCTCCTGGGCACCACCCGACTTTTTATGTTGCTGGGAAGCTCTGAAGATGTGTGAAAACCACAAGCCTGTTTTACTATAAAGATCTTACTCACTAACGTCCCTTGTGCAATGTGTTTCGTTTTCTTTTAGATAGACCACGTCGTTAAAGCCCACGCCACATTCCCAGAGCTACAGGCCCGAGCTAAAGCGAGGTGCGTCTGTTTCTTATAGTCTAGAGGTGACCTCTAACAAATGGTAACCCTGCCTTTTAAGATTATCAGGATAAGTGCTGATTTGACTCAATTGAATTGGAGCCTTTTTTGCTTTGCATCTGGGACCAATATACACACATAAAGCTCTAAAATCTTATTCCTGAGAAGTTGTTAACTGGAAGGTGTACTGTACTGCAACATATTATTGGGAGGAGGATTTGAAGTAAAGCTTCTCGCATAGGCAGAAAATATGTAATAATAATAATCCTTGCATTTGATTTAACGCCTTATCACATCTTCGAGACGTCTCAAAGCGCTTCACAAAGTGAATTGACTGTATTTTTGGGGCGAAATGCAGCAGCCAATTGTGCACAGTAGTGTCCCACAAACAGTTGTGGATTGAAGTGATCAATTTATTATTTTTTTAAGGAATTATTACTCCTGGAAAAACGATTTGCCAATCGACTAACAACCGGGTTCCTACTCACTGACAGGTAAACAGGCGTGTGGTGGAGTAAAGAAACTTGCCCAACATTTTGCCCTGCTGGGAATTGAACTCACGTCTCTCGCTTGCGAGGCGAGTGCTCTAACCACTGAGCTATGTGACTCCATATTGCCATAAGCGCAATATCTGCTTATTAATGGGAATGCTGTTTCGTTAGAGCAAAACTATTCTTCTGAAGGTGGGATTATTATCCTCCTTATTTATCACTTGAAACATTCATTCAAATCTACCTAACCATCAAGTGTCATACCTGTCCATTAAACCGGAGTAATTAGTTGGATGTTGAAGATCCCATGGAACTATTGGAAAAGAGAAGAGTTTTTCCCAGTGTCCTGGCCAACAACCTTCCACCTTTGTCAACAATCTTCCAGGTTTACCAGTCATTCACTTCATGGCATTTTGTGGGACCTTATTCATGCAAACTGTCTCCGGCGTTTGCTTACAAAAAACAGTCACTACACACAGCATTCGACAGTAATTATCTGTGAAGTGCATTGAAACATTTTGACGTTATAGGCACTACATCAAATGAAGGGATTATTATTATTTGTAATTTTCATTTAGCTTCACCCTCCCTCCTCATCCTGAATTGACAATTAATGCAAAGTCTGCGCTGTTGCTGCTGAACCGAAGTAAACAGCGGCAAAAATCAACTAGCCTCAACCAGCCTTATTGAGCAACAAAATGCTGCCATCGAAGTTAGAGAAATTTAATCGAGACACATTATACATGCAGATAATTTCGGGTTTAAAGAAATGTGCTGATGGTGGTGGGGTTAAATCTCTGGATGAAATATCACAGAGGCTAAAAGGTCACATGTTACCCTGGTGAGCATGTGGATAATACCACAGGGAGCTCAACAGCGATGTACATGTAGACACTAATTGACTCGCTTGATTGTGATATTACTGCTAATTGGTGCTATAACATCTCCGAAGTTGATGGAACCATCCAAGGGCTGATTTTCCACTGGAGTTTTCAAATTGCAGATAAGTCTTTGCTCATTTCAATTACTTTCTAGATTTTTGGTGTGATAAGTTTAATAAGTTAGAATTCATGACACTGTAGTATTGGAGAAGTTCACTGCCACCTCCCCCAACACATATTACACATGTGTGTAATATTCTTTGAATGCAATGAGGATTGCTTCCAGGGATAATGGAATAGACATGGAAAGACAGACTGCTAGGCCTTCACTTAGACACCATCCTTAAACACACTGTATTGGTGTTTACCATTCACTGATCACTAACAGTAGCAGATTTCCCATTACAAGGATACAATGGAAGCCCATGAATATTACTGCTAATTGGAGCTATAACATCAGTTTGAGCTTTGGGAGGTGAATCTGGTCTCTGGATCTACATTCCAGAGTCCCTCCGCCTTGTCCCCTCTGCCCCACTTTCAGAACCCACCATAAGACCTAGCTTTCAGCCATCTACAACCCTTCCCCCACACACCCAGCTCAGACTGTGTAAGGCCAAAGACATCTCCCGATGTGAAAGGCACCATCAAATATAAATTGGTGTTGGTATTAATAATAATAATTTCCTTGTATTTGATATAGCGCCTTATCACGTTTTCGAGATGCCTCAAAGTGCTTTACAGAATATACTGTAAAGTGAATTGATTTGTGTATTTTGTGATACTCCGCAAGCGATAATTGATTTGAGGTCCTTGGTGATTTGGGGTATAGATAGACAAAATATGAATTGTACATAGACAATCTGCAGGGAAGATCAGGATAACTCCCTTGTATCCAGTTTCTCCCTGACGGCCAAAGGCTTATCAGCGGCCTATTCCCCACCCAGTGATAAATTTTATCTCATGTTTCCATGCATCGTGCCCCCCAAGTGAACAGCTCCGAGCAGGGAGATCAGAGCCCTGAATTCAGCTCTCGTTTTATTGGTGAGAACATTGTCTTGAAACTTACGATTGTGCAGCAGTTTAGAAAATCCTTGAATTCAGCCTTAATTTAACAGCAAGTTTTCAGTCATTTTTAAAAAAAAATCAACTGTCTTCTAAATTAAGACTTAATTAAAGAACTTTCCAAAATTGTGCAAAATCTTAACGGATAATAAGATATGTAATATTATCACCTTTGATAATTATCACATTGAACAAAAATGCAGTAAAAGCTGCCACTTATAGTTATCACTGACCTTGGTGATACATACATCATCCTTCCACTTATTCTAACCTCCCCTCCTCCAACCCCCTCTCTCCAGGGATAGGGATAAACATCGATTCTTATTGATCGCATTTTTAAGTCAATGTGATAATTATCACATATTGCATCTTTGTCCCCATTAGGTCTTCATTTCAACAGAAATATGCAAGCTCAAGCTTCAGATTAATCAAATCATTATCCCTCACCTCACCACCCCCCCAACCCCCCATCCCTCCTTCCCCAAGAAAAACCACAGTACCATCGGATGATTGTCTCTCTCTTGCCTTGTCATTATGCTATGGTATAATTGAGCGCTCCAAGACGCTACCCCGCATGAAGCTATGTGCTATGTAAATGCAAGTTGTTGTTGTTATTAGAAACAAACTGCACTCAGGCAGCAAATTACTGCAATTTTTTTAATACAGTTTTAAGTTTCAAAACAGTTAATTTTCATAAGCCGTTTCTTGTTCCTTCCAGCGGGCAAAATATCTACATGTGCTTAAACAGCCACCTGGAGTCCATTAAGAAGTCTTCTGCTATGGGCATACTGACTGTTGATTTACATGTTTGGCCTGATTTCCATGGCAACAGATCTCCCTTAGCAGATCCTACCCTAAAGGGCATGGTAGGTACGACTCGGTTTTACAGAGGTGCCTTGTATAGCCGTTGTTTGGAACAATGATGACATTTTCAAAAAATGAATATCAATCCTTTTTTAGGCATTTGATTGATTTTCATCGAAATAATCTCTCTTTGTCTCAGCGCGCGGGAGATGGCAATTCATTTTTAAGAGCCATTATTGTTTGGCTTACAGCTGCTGTTTTGTTTTGGGATCTATTGAAAACATTTTTTTTCTCGCTGGTTTTTCGGCCTCTCCCTCCCTCCCGGCCTCCCACCCTCCCCCCACCCCTCCCCTCCCCCAAACTCAAAAAAAACCTGACCTAATTTTTTTAAATTCCAAAAACGTTTGTTTTGTGTTCTCACAGAGAACACTTGAGGTAGCAGATGTTTGCTCCAGCACTAAGGTCTTTCCTGATCCCCATTTTCCGGGAGTTTTCAGTGAAAGTTGAGACCAAGTTGACGTGATTCCATATTTCCCGCTGATTTCTCCCTGGCCATATCTAGCCAACCTTCCGCGCCCCCCCCCCCCATTGCCTGTCTCACCTCTGCATGACAACAGTATTGTGAAGCGCTTTGATATGTCTCAAAGACGTGATAAGGGGCTATATCAAATGCAAAGATTATTATGACCAGTTTCAACAGGAGAGGTTCTGCTTGTGACCAATACTGCACTGTAATAGCAAATGAAAGCATGGAGGGTCAATGTATCGATCAACACACATTTCTTTCACAAATTTAAGATTAAGAATGATAGCACACTCCCTGGGGGTTGGGGAGGGGAATTTTACTTAGATAGATAATCTGTGATTCTCCCAGTACAACAACAAATTACATTTGTATAGTGCCTTTCACGTCTGGAGGTCCCAAATCCTGACCATGCTACCCTCCTCAAATAACATGGTTTTGAGTGGCAACTTCAGCTCAGAAGCCATCACAGCCGAAGGAGTGTTTGTTCCCATTATAATCTGACTCCAGTGAGCCACCTGTGCCCCCAGCCAAGGTTGCTATGTTCACTCTTCCATTAATGTTGATTATTTTTTTTAAAACAAAATATCGACAGCAATGCATTATTCGAACCCACCCCTAAAAGCTTCCTCTCTATCTAATCATTTTGAAAGAAATTACTTTTTAATAGAGTTGACACGTTTCCAAATATTATCTGCCAGGGTAAATCCAGATCACATAGTTTGCAAGATGGCACAACAACAACTTGCATTTATACAGCGTGCTTCATGCAGGATAACGTCTCAGAGCGCTGACTCGGGACAGACTGTCTTTCTCTCCTCTCTGCCTTCTTACAGTTCACGTTCCCAAACACAAGACGTTGCTGCAAGACGTTTCATGCATGAACTAGTTGAGAAGAGGTGACCCCACTTTGTGGCATTAGGTGCATTTAATTGTCAGCCTGAATCAGAATTTGAACCTGGGGCATCGATGTTTGAGTCCAGTGTTCCAGCACCAGAGCCACATTCTGAATGTTCAGACAAACTTGCTCTGTGAAAAAAAAACATCTGTTCAAAAGCTTAATGATATTTTGTGGAAAGACAAATGGTAGATATCATTTTACGCCTACAAAGGTCAACAGAAGCCTCAACTTTGCCTGTCCTGCCTGTCAGTTCGATCAAATTAAGCAGATTGAGATTTACTTGGGTCATTTGCTTGACCATGCCCTTCTGCCAATGGACTGGTGCCCAAAATGGGATGGACACTTCAATCTTTGTGAGCTTCCTCTACGAATTTTGGATGGAAAAAGAATTCCACTACCCAAAATCTTTTGCTTCTTCTAAGAATTGGTTTCAACACAAGGCAGTCACGTTAAAAGCAATATCGAACATCAAAAAAACATCAGCGGGACAAATCTTTGCTACCATCATCGGTCCATGCACTTATGGTATGGTAATTGGCCTGCACTGAACTATTTAGTGTCTGTCAACATTGTATTGGAACCTGGGAACAGAAAAATATACTGTTTTCCGTTAAAGCCAGTGGAGTTGCTCATTCACTCCTTGGCCAAGTCACTCAGTCTTTCCAAGGGTGTGGTTCGATTCCAGAAAGCAGAATTCTTCCTAATATTTAGGAGGTGTTTCTGAAATTTATACCACTGAGGTATTAGAATTCAACTATTTGAACGTCCCTCTCCCAGCTTCTCCCTACATAAGATGGAGATCATCCAGAACTCTCCTCCTCGTGTCCGTTCCAGCTTGTATGAGCCTATCCTGTTCATCCTGGCTCAGCTCCACTGGTTCCCAATTCCCCCAACGGATCCAATTCATGATCCTTATCCTCACATTCAAATCCCTCCATGATATTGCCCCATCCTACCTCTGAAGCCTTCTATAACCCAGCCTTCCCAGCTACTCCCTTTGCTCAGTGAATACCGGCCTGATTCATGCTCCGGTATTGGAGGGCAAGCTTACAGTCGTTGTGCCCCCTTTCTTTGTAACTCCATCCTGGAGATCCTATGCTTTGCTCTTTCCCTCCTCACTAATGTCTGTCCTAAGACCTCACATTTTGATTGCTGTTGGACACCTTTTATCCCTCCTTTCACAGATCTCCCGACCACAGCTTGGACTCCCAGTCAGCTTTCTAGGGCCCTTTGAGTCATCAGCATGAAAAGCCCTATGTAAATGTCAAATTGATGTTGTTGTAAAAGGGATTCTTTGTTGAAAGTGTTTCTCACAGATGATTCTTTAGAACTAGAGGCACTTGGGGAAGTTAGGTCCCTGTATTGCAAGGAATGTCATTGGCAATGATAAATATTTAATCAATGATATGTGTAGACAGCAAAACAATTCCATTGTAAGCTGTGTCTTCACTTTAGAAGGAATTTCTTCACTTAGAGGATGTGATAGGCATTACTACAAATCACGAGTGAGTCTGGGTCAATCATATTATTCAAAAGGGAACTGGATAAACACCTGAAGAGTATCAGCACTAGGGAAATGGTAAAGGAACTGGAGCACGCGATTAATAAAAAAAAGAGTAATTTAGAAAACAGAGGAGGTAGTGGCACAGACTTGATGGTCCAAAGAAACTTTTGTGTGCTGAAAATTTCTATTATTTTCGATATTTTCTGGAGTCTTCTAGCTCAGTGTTTAGAGCGCTTGCCTTGCAAGTGAGAGACCTGGGTTCGATTCCCAGCAGGGCAAATATTGGGCAAGTTTCCTTACTCCACACGCCTCTGTTTACCAAGCAGTAAGCAGGAACCTGGTTGTTAGTCGATTGGTAGATCACTTATCCCAGGGTAATATTTCCTTTAAAAAATAATAAATTGGTCACTTCAATCCACGACTGTTTGTGGGACACTGCTGTACGCAATTGGCTGCTGAGTTTCGCCCACAAAATATATAGTCAATTCACTTTACAGTATATTCTGTGAAGCGCTTTGAGACGTCTCGAAGACATGATAAGTCCCTATATCAAATGCAAGGAATATTATTATTATATTTCACTAATGCACCTTAATCTCTTGTGAACAGGTAACTGGGCTGGGATTGACCAACAGTCTGGATGATCTTGCTAAACTGTACCTCGCTTCGGTTCAAGCTATAGCAGTAAGTAGGTTTGATTTTGATTGTAATGTATTGTTGACTTGTCCTAGTGACAAACTGATTCATTTTGAACATTTAAAGTACATCTCTCAGGCCATTTATCAAATGCAAGGATTATTAGTATAACATGTTATAATTACAATGCAATTAGCTGCCACATTTCACCCACAAAATACAGTCAATTCAATTTACAATTTGAAGCTCTTTGAGGCATCTCAACGACGTGATAAGGCGCTATATCAAATAAAAGGATTAATATTAAACTATTTGTTGGATAATCCTGTCGTGACCCAGTGGAATGTTCATTTAGTGAGACGTGCTTGGATGGCAACAAGCCCCTTTAAGGCTAAATTCCTGCTACAATGAAGGCAAATAAACTTTTCAGCAAAAGGTCACGATTGAGTGGTGCAAAAATATTGATCAGGGTAATCCACAGTCCATATCTATCCTCTGAGGCAATTATCTGTCCCAGAACGTCTGTGACTCGGTAGGATCAGATTACAAAATCTCTAACCCAGCAACATGATAATGTTGTTTTAATTTTATTTTTGCAGCGGGCAGGGTGGGGGGAATTTCATGCAAACTTACTATTTTTCTTTCAGTGTTTCTTTTCCCCCAGAGATAATGTAATGAACAGGTTGTTTCACACACTGCTTTTCTATGCATGCTCATGACCAAATGACCTCCATACATTGTAGGAATTACCGTGATTATTAAATAGCTTCCCACAGTCTATTGTGTCAACTGAGACGCTATCCCTAAGTGAGCCAGCAGATTGGTGCAAATGTGGCTCCAATCCAAGTCTTCTCAGACTCCACAGGCCAGTAGAGGATCGGTGATTGACTCCAAGGTCAGAACATTACACAGTCTTAAAGCAAATGTGTTATCTGAAGTGAGGAGAATATTGCCTTTTCGGATTTATTCACAAATACACAAACCTATCATCCTTATGGTATGATTCCCTCTGTTTTTGATTACCCTCTACTAATGTGCAATGGCACATTTTAATATAATAATAATAATCCTTGCATTTGATATAGAGCCTTATCACATCTTCAAAACGCTTCACAGAATAAACTGTCAATTGAATTGATTGTATATATTGTGGGCAAAACGCACAGCAGTGTCCCACAAACAGTCATGGATTGAAGTGACCAATTTATTATTATTTTTTGTTAAGGAACTATTACCCCAGGAAAAGCGATCCTTTTGACTAACAGCTGGGTTCCTACTTACTGCTGGGTAAACAGGCATGTGGAGTAAGGAAACTTGCCCAACATTTCGCCCTGCCGGGAATCGAACCCAGGTCTCTCGCTTGCGAGGCGAGTGCTCTTACCACTGAGCTACAGATCTTCTGATGTAAAAGGCGCTATACAAATGTAATTTTGTTGTTGTTGTGTCCCATGACAATAATAATAATAATCCTTGCACTTGATATGGCAAATAACATTTACAACAACAACAACTTGGGTTTATATAGTGCTCGCCACGCCGGACGGCGTCTCAGAGCGCTTCACAGTAACGGATCCCGGGCCGAGCCAGGGGGAGGGGAGGAAGGTGACCATAGGTGCGGTCGAAAAGAAAGGTCTTCAGCAGAGACCTGAAAATGGGAAGGGTCTGAGCGAGATGAAAGAAGTGAGGAAGGCAGTTCCAGAGCCTCGGGGCAAAATGGCTGAAGGCACGGCCGCTGAGGGTGGAGTGGAGGAACGAAGGCAACTGGTACTGTTTTGAGGGGAGAGGAGGTCAGAGAGATCGGGGGGTGCAGAGGAGTGCAGGGTCTTGAATACGAGGGTGAGGATCTTGAAATCGATCCTCTCTGGGATAGGGAGCCAGTGCAGTCTGGCCAGGACTGGGGTGATCGGGGAGCGGAGTTTTGTGTGGGTGAGTATAGTAATATAGTAAAAAACATACTTTAATCACAGAAAGATACAAAGATACTCAAAGCCAAATAAATGCAAGTTGTTGTTGTTGTCGTCAAGTTGAGTGTATTTTACTAAACTAGTATCATGGATTGGGCTGATTCTGTTTCCTTACACTCCAATAGTCCAGTGGTGAGATAGACTTGGCTCTCAAAAGTCAAATGAACTGGACCCATTTATTTTGGTTCATTTGGTAACATGCTCACCTCAGGGTTAGAAGGTTGTAGATTGAAGGCCACGGGCAGGCTAACACATTAGAGTAGTACTGCTTCACTGCTAAAACTCCTAAAAAAAAGATTCATCTGCGTCTCATTGCTGACTGTGAAGTGTGCTGCCACAGATTAGCTGCTGGGTTTGCTGAACATAACACTCACTACACTTCAAAGTAACCCTTTCTGTGAATGGAAATGACGTGGTAAAGTGTTTTAACCACTCCCAAGTATTGATGGGGTCAAAATTTGCGGGATTTCTAAACATATTCCATTCCTTAATTAAGGAACTTTATTAAAATGCATTTTGAACACCCCTCCCCCCCAACTTCTCAATATATTATGATAATCTTTGCATTTGATATAGCATCTTATCATGCCTTCGAGATATTTTGTGGGCGAAACACAGCAGCCAACTGTGCACAGCAGTATCCCACAAACAGTCGTGGATTGAGTGATCAAATTATTATAATTATATATATTGTTTGAAGGGACTATTACCCCAGAAAAGCGACCCGCCAATTGACTTACATCCGGGTTCTTACTTACAAAACCGAGGCGTGTGAAGTAAGAGCAAAATACAAAGCCCTTGCATGGCTCAGTTTAAAATACTAATCTGAGCTCAAATGAGTTAAAGTTAAAATTAAATAAAAACTTTAAAATGCTCAGTGTAAGGTGTTTAATCCGAGGAAAATGATACATTTTTAGTGGAGGGAGACCCATAATTACCACTTCCTGCTTAAATCAGATTATTGCGTTTAACCAAATATTTTTCTTAAAATTCGTTAAGCAAATGGGATAAACTGCAGATATTTGTTGGCCGTAGAGTGTGCTTGTATTGATGGTTGTATTTGTGTTCCTTCAGCTGGGGACCCGTCATATCCTGGAAGCTATGCAGAAAGCAGGACATCAGATTAACACTCTGTTTATGTGCGGTGGACTCAGCAAAAACCCTCTGTTTGTTCAAATGCATGCAGATATTTCAGGTTGGTAAATGGGGAGAGAGAGGGATGCGAGGTGAATGGAGAGGCAGTAATTGTTTAGGGGTATTCACTTCTGTTGCTTTTATGCATCTTTCTGAGAAACCGATTTTAAAAAGACTGGGGTTGAATCAAAGAACGAGTGTGTAAAAGGCGACACATTTAACTGATTCCTTAAAGAGGACTCCCGGTTACAATTGTGGATAATAATAATAATAAAAATCCTTGCATTTTACATCGCAGAAAGCAGGACATCAGATTTACAACGACTTCGAGACGTCTCAAAGCGCTTCACAGAATATACTGTAAAGTGAATTGACTGTATATTTTGTAGGCGAAACGCAGCAGCCAATTGCGCACGGTAGTATCTTCTAATAAGTACATCGGAAGCCTTTTATTTAAAAAAACGAATTTTAAGACTTTTTCGAAAATTCTGAACAATCGTTTTTTAAAAAAACAATATCTTTCACCGCTAAGAATCTCAGTGTGGAACTTTAGGCCCTCTAGTACTGCCGCACCTCCAGGCACAATCAGCCTAAGAAGGAAGAGGTCATGCACTAACTCAAAAGATCCCCACATCCCGATTCACTTACTGTATGACTGAATGGAGCTAGTCTCCTGCTGTAATTAAATTAGGCTCCTTCGAGTGCAAACATTACTAGCCTTTCATTGTTTAGTCTTTACGAAGCAGTGGAATATAGTTCACAAGTCAAAGAGAAGCAGTGACTTCAAACGCTCGCCAGTCCATTTCACATGGATTGAATCTCTTTATTTGAGCTCTTCAAACGGTTTCATTCACTGTTGGTCTCGGGACCGTCTTCTTTCCTTTGTACGCTTTTCCGACGGCTCTCCCAAGCCGAGGAGGCATTGAATGCGTTGAAAGTTCAAGTGCAGTTCAGGATCTCGTCTCCGGAGTGCGGGCTTGTTGTGAATGTGTTATAAGGACCGGTGCAGATCAATTTCAAGAGCACAGTTTAAAGCCAAACTGAACATTACTCACTCAGGGGTCATTCCTCAGCTCCACTCAGCTCAACTCACTGACTCCTGCTTCAGTGAGTTTCTGTCAAGGCAGAGGGTGATAAATCCTAGAAGGATTCTGCTGTGCTACTGGCAAAATATGAGGGAAATTTGCTCCACAGTTTTAGTAAAGTAGGTTTGGTTTAATCACACTGTACCGTGGTTCTACTGAATTTTTTTGGGGGGTCAGTCCCATCTGTGTCTGACATATGGAAACCCAACACTGTACTTAAGAGTATCCAGATCAGATGAGAGTCCTGCTTTTGTATGGAAACCTCCTTGTGTCTGGACTCTCTTGCTGATGTGATGCACCCTGCTTAACTAATTCCGAAGAATTAGGCACAAGTTGGCAAGAGTCAAGGCTTGGGGACCCAAGAGTGTGCGTGGGGGTAACTAGCTAGAGTTTAAGAAACTGAAACTGTATAGCTTACCATTGAGAGCACTGCCTGGCCAGCTTCACTCTGCTTGTCTATCTAGGGTCACCCAACTTGTTAGGACTTTAGCTTTGCATGTCCTTCAGATGAAATATTAAACTGCATGTTCAGGTGGATGTTAGAAATTCCATAACACTATTCTAAGAGAGAGAATTTCCTGGTCAACAGTCCTCCAGATAAATTGGTCAAATGGTTATTTATGGGACCTTGTATGCAAATTGGCTGCCACGTTTTCCCACACAAGTAAACAGTCACTACACTTGACAGCAGTTATCAGCGAAGCACTTTGAGACATTTCAGGGTTATAGGAGCTAAATTAATAAGGATTATTAATTGTGATTCTTTCTGTCTTTATTTCCATTTTTATTCATTGAAACTTTGTAAAATTCCTCCGTAACCACTAGGGAAAACAAAGACAATTATGTGCACGTGTACGTGTGTGTGTGCATGTGCGGCCAAAAATAAAAAGGTCTAATAATAGATTTGAGATTAAATTACAACTAGAAACTATTCCTAAAGCTGATAGTACTCCAGTTATGCAAGCAAAACATGGGACACGAGTTCTTATTTACAGGCCTGGAAATCCCCGCAAAACAAACTTGGCGTCCTCGAGAGCAAAGCTCACAAGCTGAAATCCACCTGACCGATACTGTCTAAACAGATCGCGGGAAGGGAAGGCCATCTGGAAATTCCAATTTAATTTTCTTCCCCTTTAAGTTTGTTTCGCTGAGAAATACACAAGACTGTCAAAAAACCTACAACCTTGGAATCATTTTTTTGTGAGTTATTGATTTGTTAGTAAAACTACCCTCCCCCCTTCCCCACTCAAAGTCACATGAACAGCTATGAGGTGAACGATCAATTCATTTGAGGATTGTCGGCCAGGACACCGGAGATACTCCCTTCTTTGTTAAAATACCGTGATTTTAAAGTCCGGGTAGGACCTCAGTTTAACCCTTCTTCTAAAAGATCTGCCTCATCCTCCTCTCCAATGCTGCATCACAAGTCATCCCTAGTACTGAACCAACCTGCACCCTCCAGCTAGGCGGGAGCTTTGCTGGCTGAGCCAAGCTCATACATTCCTGAATAGACCTCCAGTGGTTCTGCGCTTCTCATGCACTTTATTAAACTATTTTAAGTTTCCTATTTACGATCCACTTTCATTGTTTCCAGCTTTTCTACTTGGGCGCGGAATGAATGCATCGTTCTCGAAAGGGCAGGGGTAGTTGTTTGTTTTTACAAAAAGAAATTGGCTCAACAAAGGAAGTGCAGGTGGGAAAGTGAGTGGCAAATGGTCAAGGGGAAGCATGCTGAAGAAATTAACACTGATAGCCCGAGAAACACAAAAAGGTATTCTAATCCAATATGGTCTCCTTGACACCTGGTTTGAATCACGACCGCACTTGTATTCGGGACTCTGCATTTGTATTAAGAAAATATGTTAATTAAGCCGAGTATCGGATTTACGTTTGATCTATATTTTGACTCTGGCGTAAATGGAGAGCACCAGATGAACTTTAAAAGCACCGGCGGCTAGAGCAGGCAGCAAGATTAAGTTAATGTCTTACAACGGCTCCCCCCTCTCTCAGTGCACGGACTGTGCCAACTCTTTACAGTGAACCACCGCCATGCAAATGAGAGCACACCTTGGACTTGATGTGAATCACTGAATTTCCATTTGCACCACCAGCCTTGAGGATCCAAACACAGTGATCTGTTTGCAATTAGGCGTTTATGTCCCAGTGTAGCAGGCCTTAGTTCGGGATAACGACACTGCATAGCAGCTCGTGGCATCGTAACGTCCTCGTGGGGAGACGGCAAAGCATTGTCACTCATGTTCGACCGCTTGCCGTCTGTAATGTATCATCTCAAAATGAATGGTGACTTTCCTCTGTTCCCCTTTTCAACACGATACAGTTACCCAAGTGCCATTCTGTAATGGATTTGATCATTTGTTTGCTCAATACCGTATCTGTTATCAAATGTGGTACTTATTCACTCTTATACTATTAGCAGAGATGGGGGAGGGATAACGAGAAGAAACAACAAATTATATTTACACGGCGCCTTTCACGGCGGGAGGACATCCCAAGGCGCTGGATAGTCAAGGGTTTGCATCCAAACTGGGATTTGGAATCAAGAGGGGTGGAGGTCAAGGGGTGGGGGCTGAAGGCATGGTCAAAGAGGAAGGTCTTGAGACGGGCCTCGAAGGAAGCAAGAAAGGGGGTGAGGTGGTGGGGCTCCAGGATAGAGTTTCAGACGGTGGGGGCAGAAAAGCTGATGGTTTGACCGCTGATGGCATGCAGGGTGGGGGCAAGGAGCAGGCTGGTGCCCGCTGAGAGGAGGGAGCGGGCAGATGGTAAGGTTTTAAAGCAGTAATGAATTGGACCAGCATCTGAAATAATCAATGCAGCTGTTATTTTTGACTCACCACCGTACAATCCCAGCTGAGACTGTACACCTGGATTTTCCACATGGTGATGGTTTTGGTAACTAGCAAAAAGCAAACCTCCCCCACCCCAACCCCCCCCACTTCCCCCCCCTCCAGACACACACACACAAACACACACTCCCGTCACCGCCACCGTCCAACATGTTGATTTAATTGTGATTTACAGCCCATAGCGTCAATGTATCAAACACGTGAAAAGCAAAAATGTTGATCCAAATGTGGGAAATATGTTGTAGTTGGAACCAGCACAGGGTGTTCCAGACTTCAGTTAGAAGCATACCTACAGTTTGACTGGGAGCCATGTAGCTAACTGTCCATGTGGCTATCTCCAGAAAATCAGCTCGCATTTAATGTACATTTTATTGTATTTCTTAAATGGCATGTGATAATCAAGAAATCAGTGTAGGGATTACCTACTGCTCACCCAGGTCACATCGACCTGATGAATGAACCTCCCCACCACGCATCAAAATACAGAATAGATGCTCCCCACTCTGCACACACACACACACACGCACTGACAGTCACACACTCACACAATCACATTCACACACACACAACGCTCATCTTATTATTTATTCTTTGCCGGCAAACATTAACTGCTACCGAGGCCAACACAACAGCATTCGAATCATTTCTATTTTTGTAAATAACAACCTGCTTCATGTTGCGTAATGTCTCGGCGGGACTTTGCAAGGATGAACATGGTTGGACATTGAGGAGGGGGCAGAAGATGGGGGAGGGGAAATCATTACGAGACGGTTTATTTTATTAATAATTTTAGGTGAAAGTCACTGTCTAAACACTGGTCGTTGTTGGATTCAATGCTGGAGCTGACCGAATAAAATGCTGTGGGGAAGGGGGCCACCGTTTAATAAAAGTCCATGATAAAATATCATTTGAACTTTCAAAATGGATTGACTTATTGAGGAGTTAAAATATCAACTGCACTTATGGAATAATAAGTTTCCTCCTGTGCTGTCATCCTTACCCTTAAATAGCACAGTTGAGAAATCAGTTTTGAGTCATCTTTTCCACTATAAGTAAGCTTCCTTCCCTTTTCATATTTAAGTCTATTTGTGCAACTTATTCTGTTTTTACGGTTATTTGCTGTCAGATTACATTTTTATTGAGCCGGACATTTGATCCTAGTCCTATTGAACCTTTTACTCAGTCTGTCTTTCTCCCTCCCCTTTCCTCAGACGAATTCCAGACATCAAAGACCCCAAAACCTTTCGAACTGGTTTGAACGAGACAAGTGCTAACAGAAATGCTGGAGGCACAGCTCGACTTTTAGCCATATGTGTGATGGATCTGTCTCCCAGCTGCCTTTTGGGGAATCCGACTGGGATTAAACCAACATTCCTGGCCTGGCATCCCATGGACGCTGGACAGTGTCTTGTCACTTATCTCTCCCCTTTATCCCCCCGTAGCAGTTTGCAAGCATCCCGGAATGAAATGCTGCAGAAACCTAGGGGGTGGGTGGAGGGGAAATTAATGCACCATAACAAATTTCACATGTTAATTGTTTAATTAAGAAACGGTGGAATTTTGGGGTATCAGGATTCCTGTAGGATATTGATTAGAGCACTCGCCTCACAAGCCAGAGGACCTGGATTTGATTCCCAGCAGGGCAAAACTTTAGGCAAGTTTTTTTACTCCACGTGCCTAGCAGTAAGTAGGAACCCGGTTTTAGTCGATTGGGGGATCACTTTTATGGAGGTAATAATCGCTTCAAAAAATAAATAATAATAATAATTTGGTCACTCAATCCATTGCAGTTTGTGGGACGCTGCTGTACACAATTGGCTGCTGCATTTCGCCCACAAAATTTACAGTCAATTCACTTCACAGTATATTCTATGAATCAATTTGAGACATCTCAACGACGTGATCAGGTGCTGTATCAAATGCAAGGATTATTATTATATTATTATCATCATCGATGTTGGAACACGGGCTGTGACCCAATCCATCTCAACCCATTGGTAGCTGTCATCTTTGTTCCCGCTAGCGGCCAATGTATTGTTTTCACTGCTGCTTCATGGAATACAACGGCTTGTTCATGCCCAGAGATGGTTGCTAATTATCAATTAAAATCCCCGGGTTTCTAAACAGATCCAACGTAATAATTACCACATCAAAGCTCTTGTGAAAAGCATCACGTTGTTTTGCATCATTCAGTGAATCTAGGCTTCTGCAAGTGAATGGAAAATTGTTCAGCTTTCAACCAACAGTACACATGGTTGAACAGGAGAGACAGCAAACATAAAAGAGGTCAATCACACAGAACGTTTAATGATTGACAGTAACGTTCTGCCTTTCCATCCACTTTTATTCCCCCTCTCCTAGTACTTCTTGCTTACTTGTGACCTGTTACTTCCAAATAGACCTGTTCGCTCCCTCCGTTTAGTGGGCTCTCGCCTGCTCCATTTCCCCCACCCTGCCCGCCCCACCATTGGTGGTTGAGCCTTCAGCCTTTCTACCCACACCCTTTGGAACTCCATCCCACAGTCCCTTCGCCTCGCTCTCCTTTGATTCCTTCAAAGCCCATCTCAATAATAATCCCTCCAAAACAAAACAATAATAAATTGGTCGTTTTCAATCCACGGCTGTTTGTGGGACATTGCTGTGCGCAATTGGCTGCTGCGTTTCGCCCACAAATTTACAGTCAATTCACTTTACAGCATATTCTGTGAAGCACTTTGAGACGTCGAGAAGACATGAAAAGCGCTATATCAAATTCAAGGAATATTATTATTAAGACCCTCCTCTTCGACCATGACTTCGGTCACCCTCCTACCCCTACCCTCCCTGCCCTCTATCCCCTCCGATCCCCACCCCCAGCTTGGGCCCAAATTCCTGACTGTCCCGCACCCGATGTAAAAGGCACTACACAAATTTAATTTTGTTGTTACACTGAGAAATGGCTTCATTGTCACCAAGAATCACTGGTGCTTCATTAATGACAATCCTTAATAATAAACAAATTAATCCTTACATTTGACACAGGGTCTTTCACGTCGGGAGCACATCTCAAAGCGCTTCACGGATGTATGCTAAAGATCCCAAGGTACTATCGAAAAGAGAACGGAGTTTCTCTCTCCCAGATTCTTGGCCGACCAACCCCTGAAAAAAATAGGTCATTCACTTCATGGCTGTTTGCTGTGTGCAAATTGGCAGCCAGCCATGTTCGCTGACAAAATACTCAGTCACTACGCAACATGTATCCCATGAAGCACCTTTGAGACTTCCTCCTGATATCAAAAGCTGTATAAAATGCAAGGATTATTATTATTAATAGTACTGGTCTTCAGTGTTGGACTATAATGAGGATTATAGCATAGCTGCAGGAAATAAGACGAAAAGACACAATTCTTAGAAGTTTGTAAAACACTGACAGTTAAGTTGGAGTTATAGGTGGTGTGCTTGTCTGTTTATTGTGTGAAATGTACAAAATGATCGTAAGATAATGTGGAGTGAGTATAACATACAGCAAGCTGGTTTTAACCAGGATTAGTGAGGTCTCATGTGATCCGTATAATTGTATATGTGGAACATGCTTTTTATCATGGGTATTGGCAGATAGACTGGAAACAGTGCAGCACGGCTGAAATGCACTCTCTGCCCTACAGAGCGGCTTAGACTTGTCAGCACAAACAGCCTTTATCAGATTGTGTGTTTTTTTTGCGCGGAGGAAGGAAGAGCAAGACTTCTATCCATCATTTATCATCCCGTTTTCAGCAGTATACCATTTCAACAGGGAACAGCAAGAGGGTCCCATCTCTGTGTGTTAACCAAACAGCACGCCAGGAACCAGCTTATATATGAAGCTGTGGGTGGAATTCAGGATTCTTTCCTCTGCAAAGATTCTCCTGAACTTACCATCAGTGGATAACAGTTGCAAATCAATCATGCTCATTTAGGCACATCTAATCCTACAAGACAATGTTCCATTGTAGAACATGCTGTCCTTATAGAGGGCACCTTGTCCTTCTATCTCTCCCCAACTGCGTTGTCCTTTTACCCAAGCTTAGGGAAGACACCAGCCACTGCGCCCCGAAATTCTGGAACACTTCCTCTATCGCTCCGCCTTGCCCCTTCCTTCCCCATCTTCAGATCGTGCCTGAAGACCTTTCTATTCGACCACGCCTACAGTCACTTACCATCCCCCCTGGCTCAGCATCGTGCTCCGCCTCTGTCAAGCGCTCTGAGACGCTACCCTGGAGAGGGGCGCTATATAAATGCAAGTTGTTGTTGGTGTTGCTTTGAAGGTAGGTTCAGATTGCCATTAACAGAGATATGGGAGTGGGTTACCCAATGAACCAGGATGTGGACATCTAATCAAAAAAGAGAAAGGGGGAAAACATGCAGCTACAAGGAGTCTCACCATAAAAATCCCCCTAAATCTTGGTATTGGCTTGACTCCAGCTTGGAAGAATTGGAAAGATTATTCGAAGCAGAGATGTTTGAAAGGGTTTGGGTGGTTTCAGGATTAGATCAATGGCTGGGCCTCTACCAGTCTTCCTGGTGCCCAGTTAATAAAGATTCCTTGTGCTCCTCAGTCACTAGTGGGAATTGGCATAGCCAAGGGGGTTGGGGAACCTGGTCATCTCTAAGTAAGTATAAAAATGTAATAGAACTATTGCTGACATAGTATCGTGCCTTTCATGTCGCAGAACATGAAAGTGTCCCACAAGACCTGTTTGTGGGACGCTGCTGTGTGCAATTGGCTGCCGCGTTTCTCCCACAAATATACAGTAAATTCACTTTACAATCTATTCTGTGAAGCGCTTTGAGATGTCGAGAAGACATGAAAAGCGCTATATCAAATTCAAGGATTATTATATTATAATTCAATTCAATTCGAGTGACTCAGATCAATTACCAGAAGGTGACATTTAGGTAGAATTACCCGGGTCTGTAAGGCAAGGAAACGGACCATTTGGTTCAGCAGCCGGTGTTTACAACCCTTTCAAAAAAAACTAATAATAATTTGGTCACTCAATCCATGACTGTTTGTGGGATGCTGCTGTGTCCAATTGGCTGCTGTGTTTCGCCCGCAAAATACAGTCAATTCACTTTACAGTGTATTCTTTGAAGCGCTTTGAGCCGTCTCAAGAACGTGATAAGGTGCTATACCAAATGTACAGATTATTATTGTTATTATTATATGCCACATGAGCTGCACCCCTCCCAAATCCCTATCCCAATCCCTTACTCATACCCCTCTATTCTTGGCTATCTCGTGCAAGCATTCGAATGCCTTGGTTTGCTCATTAAGAAATCCCGCATGTTTCGTCAACCACTGAATAATGTATAAAGCAGGTGTTGTTATCTCTTGTCCAGGCATGCCGGTTGTTCTTGCTGAGGAAGTGGAGTCTGTTTTGGTGGGTGCTGCTATTCTGGGAGCCTGTGCCTCAGGGGATTTTAATACAATACAGGTACGATTCAACATATCTCGTTTGTTTGGTTTATGAATTGTATTGAAGCTCGGAGTGGGGGCAACTTAGGCAGCTGTTTGGGGAAAAATAATTGATTGAGGGATATGAGAGGTGGAGGGGTAGAGGATTTTCTGTTACTGTAGGATCAGTCAAATGATTGACCAAACCTCTCGATGGTGCATGTTCTCATGTTCCTAAAAGTATTAAAAATTATATCTCGCAGCATTTACAAGTTCATTTGACAATTTGGTGCAATTAACAGATGTGTTCAGGTTACTGAATCCTGGTCACTTTCATTTTATCCTCTTTGATCCAAATGAGCTCAGGCCAAATGCGAAGCAGTGTGTGTGTTGCGATTATAATAAACCCTGTATTTGATGTAATTCCATGTTGGGAGCACTTCCCAAAATGCTTCACAGGATTTTTACTGCAACGTGTAGTGACTGTATTTTGTATGGGCAAAATTGTACACGGTACTGGGATGGGAGAACAATATGAGAGGGGTTTGTGATTATGCTGAGTGTTGAGGTTACCATCTCATACGTCAGGCCTAGCAAGGTGTCCCTACCCTCTCTGCCCTCCAACCTTCCTGATCCCAACCCTCTGCTTGGATCCAAACTCTTGACTGTCCAGAGCCTTGGGACATCCTCCTGACCAGATAAATGTAATTATTTATGATTGTTGTTGTCACAGGATACATTGGGAGCTCAGTCACTCCCTTGCTCCCCCTGGCTGGCAGGTATAGAATGGCAGTGTGTTGGGGGGAGGCTGAATGCTCACCTATTCAGACAGTGAATGGTTTATGTTCCCAAGGAAGGTGAAAAATATCACAAAAGCAACATATAAGAGAAATCAAATATTATGAGCGTATAGAGGTGATCCTTCACTGGGTTGATATCAGGGAGGAGATTATAGTTATGTGGAGAGACTCAAAAGGTTTGGACGGTATCAGAGAAGGTTAAACGGGAAAGAATCTAATAGAGGTTTTAAAGGAGAGAGTGGGAGAATGGGGTTATAGTAGAGAGCTCCAATGGGGGAGCGAGCCCCAGCACAGACACAATGGGCAGAGAGAGAGCAGGGAATGGGGTTAGAGTAGAGAGCTCCAATGGGGGAGCGAGCCCCAGCACAGACACAATGGGCAGAGAGAGAGCAGGGAATGGGGTTAGAGTAGAGAGCTCCAATGGGGGAGCGAGCCCCAGCACAGACACGATGGGGAGAGAGAGAGCAGGGAATGGGGTTAGAGTAGAGAGCTCCAATGGGGGAGCGAGCCCCAGCACAGACACAGAGGGCTGAATCCACTCAACCTGATTTCTAAAGGTTCTTTGATTCTGTCAGAAATACTCAACTGTGTGTAGAAATGCTGTCAGCGGATTGTCAAACGTCTGTGGTGCCACGGAATGCAGTGCCTCTTTAAGCTGAAGCTACATCGATGAGGAACATCATCGGGTGATGTTTTCCGAAGAGCAGAGAACAGTAGCCCACCATGTGCTCCTGCAGTTTACTGATACCTGATGCCGACAGACATCTGTTGCCCTTTCTCTCCCGTTGGGCCTTGTGTCATTTAACATTTTACACATGTCCATAATGCTGGAGCACAGTGACACACAATCCTTTCAGCGTCCCGCAGATCGTTATCATAATTGCGGCGTCTGCCTCCTGACAGACGTGGCACAGTCTTCAGATGCCACACTCCGCGTGTGTTAATGCTCCCCATCTCCGACTGCACTAAGCTGTCTGGCATAAACAAACAGTGCTGTAGACTGGGCCTCGGGTTTGCTCAATGCTGCCTCTTCCTGGCTCTTTAAGGGTTTAGTGAAACCTTTGGAACTAAATTATAACCAACAGAACAGAGGAACCTTCTGCCACCCGCCGATATTTGTTTTTTTGGTTGGCCGGGTGTCTGACACATGCGGAAACCAATCACAGTTGCTTAAGAGTCTCCAAACCAAGCTGAGATTTCCATGCATCCCACCTACACCTGGAAATCCCAGAGATAGATTGTTGGAATAGAATGCTCTCTCTCTCTCTCCCTCTCTCCCTGGAGGGACGTATCCTGGTTACCTAATTCCGGAAAGTATTAGTTGCAGGTTGGAGAGAGCCAAGGCTTGAGGGACCCCAGGGTGTGCGTTGGGGTAACTGCTGGGGTCTAACTAGCTAAAATCACATAGCTTGCTATTGATTAGTCACTAGCAGCAATATTTACAAGAAAGAATATGTCAGGAAAAGGTCTTGTTAGCAGTTGGCAAGCAGATCACCAATACGATACATGGGCACATAGGACTGCTTGTGGAACACAGAATGCCTGGTGCACTCCTAGCTTTCCTGCCTGCATTTCAGGCGATAGACAGACTGGCACAGGGTAAGTTATTCATTCAACTGCAAGTCACAGGGTGTTGCGTCCTGGCCAATGATTCTCCAGATTAATTGGTCGCACAGCTCGTGCCTGGGTGTGGGACCTCTTGCGGTCCTGTCTGTAAATTGGCTGCCGCATTCTCTTACGAATCACAAATTCCGAAACCAGTTCAGAATGTGGAAATATAAATGCTGGAGCGCCAGAAGTGACCCACACCCCTCCCAGAGCTGTCTATGCCACTTCCTGGCCTTTTAGCTCATTCTGGCAACTTTCACGAATCGCTCCCTGACCCTTTTCGCGAAGTCAAACTCCAGTGAATGTCATCCTCTTCATAGATTTTGTTTCCTTCCCCTCCCACCTTTCAGTGTATAGTCTTAGCCCACAAAATATACCATCAATTCACTTTACTGTGAAGCGTTTTGAGATGTCTCGAATATGTGATAGGGCGCTATATCATATTATTATTACTATTGTATTATTAGCCGTTTGGCACCATTTTCATTTTGCCTTAAAATTTAAGAATACACAGAATAAAAATAGCTTTCATTTGGACGATGAATTTCTGCAGTCCTTAAAAATTGAGACTGAATTGAAGAACCTTCAGTAATCCTCCGCTACCTTCAAATTTTGAGATACAAAAATAAAGGGGCTTGAGGCTAAGATGAGCTGGAATTGCAGGTTTTCTTCCCTCCTTACGTTCTCAAACTTAAATGAACTTGTAGCTGCCAAGTCGAGAAATCCTCCTATTACGTGTATGACCCAAACTATGTACTCTTTGAAAGACCCTCAATTATTCAGAGACTATCTAAACTGTTGACTCTTTTTTCAAGTCAATGAAAGGCTTTCATTCGGCCAATATCAGAATCTAAAGTCAGGTCATTGAACTCTTCGCCTTCAGCTTCTTACCCTCTTCCCCCCCCACTCTCTTCATTCTTTCTTAACGTTATATTCCCAGTTGGGTCCGTGGACATTGTTGGTATTTGTGGGCAAGCAAAGCAACAAAAACAGCAAAGAAACAAAAACGGTGAAACGTTGGGCAAGTTCCCTTTCTCCACACACCTGTTTACCTAGCTTTAAGTAGGAACCTGGTTGTTAGTCGATTGGCAGATTGTTTTTCTGGGACTAATAATCCCTTATTAGCTTTGAAAAGTCTTGAAGACGTGATAAGGTTTTATATCAAACTCAAAAAGATTATTATTATAATACCCACAGAACAAACCAACTTAGCATTCTCAGTTCATAGAGAGTTGAGGCCAATTTGTTGGCTAAGCTGAGGCAGTGCTGGAGTAGTAGGCAGCGCTTTTGACGAAGGGTTTGGATGTTCTTCTAGTGGAGAATAGCCTGAGGTTCATGTTGACCTGCCATATTGATTGCTTTCATTAGAAGCCAAGAGACCAGCCTTTGTGCAAATGTTTTGTCCATAGATAAGCAGAACAACTACTTCAGTCTTCTCCTGTCTCCTTATTCAGAACAGCCTCTCTCCCCCCACCCCTCCCACCACCACCCCATTATGCAGAAATAACCCCGCTCAGACCAATACCAGTAACAAGTTTCTATAATCCTTATACTTACAATAACTAGGTTTGTATTGGAGCTTCATAAAGATATGGTTTTAATGGATTTGTAGATTCACAGAGAAAACATACGTTATCTCAGCACAGGCCATTTCAAAGAGAAAGAAATGCCAATTTGCCAGGTGTCAAAATGATTTCTTTTTGCCCATAAATGCAGTCAATTCACTTCACAGTATATTCTGTGAAGCGCTTTGAGACGTCTCGAAGACGTGATGAGGCGCTATATCAAATGCAAGGATTATTATTATAATTTGCATTTACACAGCGCCCTTCATGCGAGGCAGAATCTCGAAACGCTTAAAAGTGGCAGAGCCCGATACTGAGCCCGGGAGAGAGAGGAAGGGGGAGGCAGACTCCCCAGGGCTCATTTGCAGGACATGGTCTTACATCCTTATTGATCATTGACTTTGTGACTGTTTGTGAGACATAGCAGTGCACAAATTGGCTGCAATGTTCGCCTACAAAATGCACAGTCCTTCATAGTATATCCTTGTGAAGCGATTTGAGACGTCCTCCTGTCATGAAAGGCATCTCACCAAATGTAAGGACTCGTTATTATCTCAAGTTTGTGGGACTCTCCTGTGCGCTATTGGCTGCCGTGTATCGCCCACAAATTATACAGTCAATTCACCTTACAGTATATTTTGTGAAGCGCTTTGAGATGTCTCGAAGACGTGATAAGGAGCAATATCAGATGAAAGAATTATATATACTCTATGTGCAGTCGGTTTGCTAGGTTAACAGTGGGCGAGTGAGTAGCGTGAACCCAAGACCAAGGTTATCACCTCTCACCTCGTTCATCAGCGACACGCATATGAAGTTCAAGCAGTTGAACGCTGCTGTGGGAAGCAATGTTAAAAACACAACGTGTGCACAATGTATTTTTATTGATAGTTTACGGGCAGCTCATACATCAATTGCCTCACAAGCATCAGCCCTGATTTATGTCTCTTTCACATGCATGAAAGAACAGCTGTGGCGGTGGTATTTTCTGCGTCCTACAGATTGCAGCCTCGATCACGCAATTTGGGATCTTCCCACCCATCCCCTACCTCCCTCGCTCACGAACCTTCTTTTATAAAAAGACTATGATTACTCTCGACTGGCACCTGGTGTGAGCTGAAGAGCTACTGAATGAGTTCCTAACCCTGTTATTTGGCTGTTACCCTAACACTGCACGCACCCAAGATGAGGAATGATCAAAACACAGTTCAACCTCGTCTGATAAACAAATTATAGGTTTGTACGAAAACAAACAGCTGAGAACTTTGCCAAGCTCTCCTCCACCAGTCCAGGAAATCCTCATTTTACTTCTTTATTTTTTTTTAAAATGTGAAGTTCGAAAGCTTAGTGGTTAGAGCATTTGCCTTGCAAGCCAGAGGACTTCAATTCCCAGGCAGAGAAAAACCTTAGGCAAGTTTCCTTACTCCACAATCTTCTGTTTACCTAGTAGTAAGTAGGAACCCAGTTGTTAATCGATTGGCGGATCCCTTTTCCGACCAAAAACGATTTGGTCACTCAATCCAGTGAAGTTGGCTGCTTCGTTTTGCCCGCAAAATATACAGTCACTACACTTTACATTCTGGGAAGCATTCTGAGTTCTTGAAGACATGATAAGGTGCTATATCAAATGCAAGGATTATGCTAGTTGAAAGCTAATATGGCCTCAACCATTGTACACGGCAGGGAATCCCCACTCTAACAACAAGAAGAAGATTACATTTGTATAGCGCCTTTCACGTCGGGAGGACGTCCCAAGGCGCTGGACAGTGTAAAATTCTAACAATTCTGCATCCAATCCACCCCTTTACTTGCTCCTTTCGTAATTATCTTTAACTGAACCAAGGCAGAGATTAATCCAAAGTTTCATAGGAAGGTCTACATCATAGTAGTTGGTAGCAGTTGGTACCATAGAGTTGGCACTGAGAAGGTTATATGTTCAAGCCCCATATTGGAAACTTGAGCTCACTGTCCTTATCGACAATTCAATAAGATCCTGGAGGAAGTGCTGTGCTGTCAGAGGTGCCGTCCTTTGGTTGAGGCATTAAACCTATGTATCCAATGGGATCCCATGATACTGTTGGAGATGAATGAGATGGGATTTTTTCTGAGAGGACAATTATCCAGAGTAATTGGTCATTGGCTTGAACCAATTCCCAGGGAAGCCTTTTGAGACGTTTTGATGTTATAACTGTTATATAAATTTCAAGGATTATTATTATTATAGGCATAAGCTGCTGGAGAGCTATTCCCTTCCCCCCCATCTCTTGTCTGATCATTTCCTGCCTTGATATGTCCCATATGTTGGACAAATTGACAACAACACACTTACCATGAACCAAGCTCTTGTGCATTGAGACGCATGTTCTTATGGTGGAAGCAGAAAGTGTTTCAAGAACAATTTAAATAGATTTGTGTTTGGAAATAATATCTGGGGCTACAGTATATAGATTGGGACACGACATGTCAAGCGACTGCCAGGATGGTGGAAGGCGAATTGGATGGACCTTGGTCTTCTCTCTCCTAGCAAAGTCTTATGTTCTTATATATGCATCTTCATGCATTGAAATATGTGTGGGGAAAAAGCATTTTAAATTTATAATTTGCTCACAAACTTGGCGGTGGCTTCAGTTAAGGATATGGGGGCGACAAATGTGATGTATTCAGTAATAATTATCACATCATGTGCATGATGAAATTTCACATTTTTCCACCCATTCCTAAATCTTAAAACTTTCATTCATGTTGAGGACATTGACACAATGATTTGGTTTCCTTTCTCTGGCCGGTTATTTCACCACAGTCTTGGGTATTACCAAGTTGGGTTAAGAGATTCCTGGAAACACAATCTAACCAATTTTTCAGTGTCACGATAAAAATCCCTATATGTAAATATAGCCATTAAACTAATATAGCCAGAAAGGTGTCACTGTTTCCATTTCGAACTTGAAATGTAGAAGATCCCATCTCTGGCTCTACTTTGCCTATTTCAGTTTCACCATAGAAATTCACAGCACAGAAGAAGACCTTTTGGCTATGGTTACCGTGTCTGTGCTGGCTTATTCAAACAGCAACTGTGCTATACCTGCGATCATTGTTGCCTGAATATTCTTCCTTCCCAAATTCTGTATACACCATCTGACCCAATCTTCCTTTCCCAGCTAAATGTAGTGCATTGCACCATCTTATACCTCCAGCTAATTCTTTCACAGGACAGCAAGACTCTTTATCTCCTTATACCCCAACATTCTACAGACTGCTTAAAATCCAGGCTCGGCGTCACCTAATCACTGCTTCTTGATTTATCTCACGTTCACGCCTCCTCTTTGCAACCTTGGCGGTGACCCTGCTCTCTGGACCTTGGCCCTTCACCTCACTACCTCATTAATCAAGAAAAACTTTGCGGATTGTGAAAATTTCTCCCCTTCTTTTGAGGCCTGTGAGAAGCAAGCCCTGCAGTTATGTGTTTGGATTTTCAGGAGCAGAGCAGGTTAACTCTGAATTGTTGGGCTTGCACCTCCATGGATAGAATTCTGTTTTATACAGAACCACAAAATTCAACAACACAGAAGGAGATGATCCGGCCCATCGTGTCTTGGCTGTCTCTCTGAAAGCTATCTATCCCTTTAGTCCCACTCCCCTGTCTTATTGTTTTTATCCCTTTTATTTTTTTCCTCAAATATTCCTCTTGTAAAAGCTATTATGAATTCTGCTTCAACCAGTGTCGTTTGATTGAGGACCTTCCATGTCCTAACCAACCCTCTGTGTGTAAAATAAAACCCTTCTAACCTCTTTGTCTCTTTTTTCGGGTAATTATCTTAAATTCATGCCCTCCGGCTATGTATCACTTATCATTTGTAGGTTGTCTCTGCACATTCTACTTGACACCCCATCAAAATACAGTACTGTATGCAAGATGCCTCACAGAGCCTTTCATATGGAGTATTGGGATTCTGTGGGAGAAAGATTTGAATGGCTTGCACAGTGCATTGCCAATACTAAATCCAGATCCTCCCTGTAATCAAAAAGTGTCAAGGCTGATTTGGGAGCCTTTATGTGTCACTTAATACAATAGATTGTTTGTAGATATCAGGCAACTACCTCGAAGGGGACTTTTTTTATCTGTCTTCATAGTCAAATAATAAAAATAAACTTTGCATTTGATATAGCGCCTTATCACATGGTTGAGATGTCTCAAAGCGCTGCACAGAATATACTGTAAAGTGTATTGACTGCATATTTTCCGGGCGAAATGCGGCAGCAAACAGTTTTGGCCAAATTATTATTATTCAAAATTTGTTACTGTTACCCCCCTGAAAATCTAACTGTCAATTGCCTAACAACCAAGTTCCTACTTACTCCTAGATAAACAGAGGCATATGGAGTAAGAAAACTTGCCTAAGGTTTTGATCAAACCCGGGTCCTCTCTAATGTGAGGTGAATGCTCTAACCACTACGCTATAGTCTTTTCAGGGACCAAGACTAAATGACTAAATTCTAACTTACTTAAAGTCTTGGCCACGGGGTGAGGGGTGGGGTTGCCTCAGTTGCCTGAGGAACAGGAAATATCATACGACTGTCACTCAAATCTAATCCAGATCCTATCAACTCACTTTTCATACAGGTTGCTCACAAAGGTGAAAGCCATTCTGTCGGTAGGAATTACCTCCTGGAGTTTAAATATAAAAATGTTTTTTAACTTACAGGATGTTTAACTGCGAACGGAACTTGCACTCTGCTGTCTGTAAACATTCTGAACATTTATTGTTGTAATGTAACTGGGTATCATGCTTTGTTTCAAATGTTGAAGGGGGCAAGGGGCAAGTGGAAAGAACTTGCGTTTTTATAGCTTTGTGTTTCTATAGCTAGCGTCTACGCTATAAAACCTCTCAAAATGCTTCACAGGAATTGTTGTCCCGTGTCATGACTGGAGGCAAATGCAATGCAACAGCCAGTTTGAACAAAGTCCCACTGACAAGAGTCAATTAATTTGGAGGATTGGTGTCCAGGACAACATGAGAGATTGCCTTTTTATTCCAATTAATGCCATTGGATCTTTCAAGTCCACCTGAAGAACAGGCAGATAAGATAGAACCTCAGTTTGACATGTCATCTAAAGGACGGCACCCTCAACAGTGCTGCGCTCTCCTAACGACATATCACAATGGAGTATTCGCCCATACGGAGACCTCCCAACTTGGGGCTTGAACCCACTCGCTGCTGACCCAGAGATTAGACTGGCATTGACGGAGCCAGGCTGGCACTGACACTGCACAATCGGCAAGCGTTCAGGTGCTGGTGTTTAACAACAAAATGACATGAAGACCCAGTCCACATCACTCACTTGCACAGATGCTCTCACTCCCTGTCCTCCCCGCCCGGCTCGCGCCATTGAATAACATTGAATAACAAAGCAGTTTTTTAATTATCTGGGAATGATGGGGGTGTGGGCGGGAGATTGAACATCTACACAGTAATTTCTGCCTCACAAGAGCGAAGCCTCAATCATTTTTTTGGGGTCCAAAATGAAGAACAAAGTTGCATCGGGCAAATTTTCTGAAGCACTTTAATTCTGGGTTTGGTTTCGCTGTTGGAGCCGGAGCAGGTTGTATTAGTGACACAACATCGCCACCTACCGCAATGTGGCTGCTACAGCAGGAGCTCCCTCCCCCTCACCCCTGCTTCTGACCCAGGGTCCGGGGGCCAGACTGGAGACCCCATTTGTGATTGTTATGTTTTTCAGCGTGATTACTAACTCCAGTTATTTATTAATAAGCCACCCTGCACAGGAACTAAAGTGCGGTTGCTTTCCACTCTTTGTCTCTGTTTGCAAACTTTTCCCACGCATTCTCTCAAACCCAAACTTATTTTATTAACGTCTCAAGACCCTCCTGTCCCACCGCGCCTTCGCTCATCCTCTTACCGCTCCACTCCCTGCCCTCCACCCCTCCTGTTCCCAACCCCCAGTTCAGGTCTAAATCCTTGACTGTCTAGCACCTTGGGGCGTCCTCCCGACATGAATGGCACCATAGAAATGTAATTATTTGTTGTTGTTATTGTGCCTCAACTACTTTAGTATCAGTCTTGAGCTTGTCTCCTTGTTACAGATTGACTGACCATCAGATCTAATCTTTCACTATTATCCATGCTCCTCTCAAGAGCTTTTAGAATTTCGAAGACCCCTCTATTGGGTTCTCTCCTAAACCTGTCTGTGTCCCAGTGAGAACAACCCAATTTTTTGGGTCCCTCGTCCAAAGCTGTAACCCCTCATTTCTGCAATTATTTTCTGTTCTAAAACATTACTTGGACCATTGATGATGAAGTATTTCAAATAATAAAGGGATTCATAAGGGTAGCTACAGAGAAACTATTTCCTCTAGGGGGAATCCAGAACAAAGGGGCATAATCTTACTATTAGAGCCAGGCCATTTAGGATTGAAATCAGGAGGCAGTTTTTCACCCAAAGGGTAGAGGAAATCTGGAACTCTCTCCCTGAAAAGACTGTAGATGCTGGATCCAGACTTGAGGAGCTGAATGGCCTACTCCTGTTTCTATGATGGTTTGCAAAGGAAAGTAAAATTTTAAAAGTGATTTTAATTCAAAAATAAATAATAACTCATATGAACTTATCATGTGTCCGTGACAGGACTCCGTTTAAAGGTACGGTGCCATTGAAAACGGGAAGGGCAAATAGACGTACAGAGTGAGGTGGTGGAGGGGGGGGGGCAGTGGAAATAGATTTTATTGAAAGTCATGAAATTTTAACGACTTTGTATCAGATGAGCTGGAGTGTCTAGTCTCATCTTCCTTATGGGCGGCTCATGTTTCCAGACGGGGACGATATAAAGGAAGAAAATCCAGTCCCTTAAAGGGAGGCATTTTCATTTGGTTAGGTTTATGCAAAATATATTTGATGGGAACGCAACACATTCCCCTCGACGACCCCAGACTCTTTTATTCGTAGCGCTTTCAGGTTTAGAGTTTCAGCAAAGGCAGATGGACACATGGTCCGTTTATGTCCTGTATGTCACCTCTGATGTAGCTCCTTATCAGAACGTCTGAAAGCTTTTCGCTCCACTGTTCAGTGGCTGTATCTGTGCAGAAATGTCTCAATAAATGGGTTTTACTTTGGGATGAATTTGGATGAGGGAGAAATGTTGGCCAGGACCCTGGTCTCCAAGATAGTGCAGAGGGGGATCTTTACTGCCAATCTAAGACACCAGGACAGGCAGAAGTGGACCCTCCAATTAACATCTCTTTCACAGACTACACCTCTGGTGCAGTGAAATCCGTTCTGCCCTGAAGTTGCCAGTCGAGTACGTGAGCTTGAGCCCTGGTGTGGGATGTGGGACTCAAACCCACAGTTAGATTGAGCCAAACCAACAGACAATACAACCAGATAATATACAGCAGTGAGGCTCAGATACTGGCCAGTGGAACATTATCCTCACTCTAGCAGGGTGTAATCAGCAAAGAAGGAAAGAAAGTAGGATTGGGACCAAATCCAGGCCAGAATTCCTACTGGTTTCTCACCTGTAGCTGGGTTTGCTGAGCAGAGTGACAAGCAGTTGTTGTCTATGTCACGTTTCACTTTCTCAACAATTCTTGACAGTGATAACTCGTTCCAACATTGACTAACTAGTGACCCCATCAAAGGCCGGCAGCCTCAGGCTCCCAAGTGTGTGTGTTTATAGAGAGCGAGCATTCCCTTTGCCACAACAAACACTTGGGGGACATTTAGAGACAGCAGGTGAGGGTTCCCAAAAACCCTCACGGTTCTTAGACTTTGAATGGTTTTGTTTCAAAAATGTAAAACCTCACACGAGTTCGGAAGCTTCATCAATCCAGCAATAATCCGGAAGCCGTTCCCCCGCACCGCGATTCTTTAAAAGAGAAGGCTCCCAAATCCAGAGGGAATTTAAGAGTTTGACTAAAAGCATGTGGAATTTCGGGCGCCTGGAATACTAGGACAAGGAATTGTGCAAGTGACCTTTCACCTCCATTGCACAAGCGAGAAAGTAAGAAAATATTAAGAGTCACTGTTATCTGGCTCGCAGAATGTTGCCCAAATTGAGATGAACTGTGTAGATGAACCGCAAGCAACAATGCCTCCTTTGATAGGTAGCCTCGCTAAGTGTGTGGCAGCTAAATGTACTATTTAATGGGCTGCTGTTCACTGGTGTACATCAGTTTTTCTCCTCCCGCTTTCCCGAGGCAGTGATTGAGGTCTGCATGAACCCAAGTACAAATCAATGACATTTTGATCCATCCATTGCAATGGCATCTTTGTTCCCGGATTGGCATCAGCCAGGCTGCTTTGAAATTGTATACAACAAAAGGCTCCAGTGATGGTGAACGACTTCTGCTTGTAGCAGCCCCCAACCCTCCCCCCCTCTCTCCCCTTATATTTGTCATTAGCCTTTTTTTTAAAGTTTTATTTTCTGCCTAAAGTTCTTAACCCCTGGAACACAGCCAGTCCGCGGACATAAATGACATGTGAACTGTTGCATTTTTTGTTTCGTTTGGAGTACAAACAGCGAGTTGCAAGTGAAATGCCACTCTATTTAAAGACCTAAATGAAAAGATAAGGGTCTCCCTCCCTAACCCTAACTCTAACCCGTCTCACACACAAACACAGCAACAGCACTGTGATAGCCGCAGAATAGACCATTGCACATTCTTCTACCCTCTCTATCGGGAAGAATTTCCGGAATTTTGTTTTTATTTTGAATGGCATGCACCGGATACTCAGGGATTGGGATAAATATTACCCAAAGTCGCGCAGATGCAGTTTAAGACGAATTCGATCGCTGTGTATTTGAGTAAATAGTGCCATGATCGTTGCCCTTCCTCCACCCGCCCCCCAGTAAAAACCTACTTCGAAATAATTAATCTTTCTTCTAAATTAGGCTGAATATTATTTTATATTACCGGAAATGAAATAAAGCTGACTGTCTGCCAAGGTGACAAACCAATTCTTAGGGCAGAATGGCTCTGACCAAGCTTTTACCCGTAGATTAATGCTGCCGGTTGTAAGAGAGCATAAAACGTGAAGGGGCTTGACAGCTGCTTACAGCCGTGGGACTGATCATGTTTTACTGCATGCTAATGTTCTCCCAGGACTGCAGGTGGTGATGGGCTGTCTAAAGTGTCTGTGCCTTACGGGCACGAAGGCCACAGAACCACAGCTTCTTACAGAAGGAAGACATTCGGGCCATTGTGCCTGAGTCGGCTGTCTGAGGGAGCTATCCATTGAGTCCCACACCCCAATCCTTTACCCCCCTGCCCCACCCCACCCACCACCACCTCCCCTCAACCCTTTTATAATTCTTCTTTTGAAAATACCGTCTAATTCCCTTCGTCCAACCCTGACACTGTGAAGCGCTCCCAGATGTTATTCTACGTGGAGTACGCTGTGTAAATACAAGTTGTTGCTGTGATCCTCTTTCTTAGCCTTAAGATGATTCTCTCTTAAAATTTAAGGCTTGGAAAACAGCTTTTAAGTGTCGTTCTTAATTTGAATTTTTTCTCCTGTGGATTGCAGTTTGTGTTGTTCAAGATTAAGCTGTTTAAGAATTGAAAGGTTGTAAGTGTATTGAGTAAATGTAATGTTAACATCTGCCTATTCGGGTGGATGTTAAAGGTCTCATCCATCTCTTCTATTGGCAATATATCAAATGGAAGGATTATTTTTATTAAAAAGAAGTTTTGTCTCCTGGTGACCTGGACAACAATCCCTCAGATAAAATTGGTCATTCACCTCGTGGCTGTTTGTGAGATGTTGTTGTGAACAAATTGGCTGCCACATACACCCACAAACAAGCAGTCACTATGTAAATCCTCTGAAGCTCTTTGAGACATCTTCCTGACATGAAAGGTGCTGTATTGAACGCAAGGATTATTATTATTTTTAAGGGCTTTTGCTGTGATCAATTGGTCACTTTTCTCAGAAGATTGAATGAGTTCCTGTCAACACAAATGGTCTTCTGGAAGGAGTAGGCTGAATGTTATTTCTCTTATGAAATGCTTGTTGGAGTCCTGTAGCGCAGTGGTTAGAGCACCCCCCTCGCACACGAGAGGACCTGGGCTTGATTCCTGGGAAGAGCAAAACGTTAGGCAATTTTCCACACGCCTCTTCTTTACCCAGCAGTAGGTAGGAGTTAGTCGATTGGCGGATTGGTTTTCTGGTGATAAAAATCCCTTCAAAAATATATTTTTTTAAAAATAATAATTTGGTCGCTTCAATCTGCTAATGTTTGTGGGACGCTGCTGTGTGCAATTGGCTGCCACATTTTGTCCACAAAATATACAGTCAATTAACTTTATAGTCTATTCTGTGAAGCGCTTTGAGATGTCTCGAAGTTGTGATTTGGCGCTATATCAAATGCAAGGATTATTATGCTCTTATATTCTGAATTGTTCATTTTCACCAATCAGAATAGTCCCTATGTAACAGTAAACCTTTTCCGATCAACTCAACAGGAAGCTATGGAAAAAATGGGAAAAGTCGGAAAAGTTATTTGGCCGAACCTGGAGGATAAAAGGTATTCTTACTTCTTCTACTTCCTGTTTCCACCCACCCTCACTTGTCACAATCTCTGGCCAGAAATGACCTGACTGGGATTGTTCAGGTGGGTCAGTAACTCCTCAATACTGGATACTTATGGTCAAGCTTTCAGCCACTTTATCCGCACTTCAATTCTCTTCCTAAATCCCTCCACCTCGCACCCTCTGCTTTCAAGCCATCTAAAAAAACAATGCCATCGACATTGCATTCAGGAGAAATGCCCTTCTCTTTTCCAATAGTTTCTTTAACTGAATAGGCGCATGGGATTTCAGTTTAATGTCTGATCTGGAGGACAGCACCTCCGACTATGCAGCGATTACTCCCCCCCAGCACTGCACTGAAGTGTCAGCCTAGACTGTGAGCTCAAAGTCCTGATGTGGGTGACTTGAGCCCACAATCCTCTGACTCAGAAGCATGAGCGCTACCGATTGAGCCAAGCTGACACCCGCTAAAAGTAGTTTATATTACGGTATTATTCTTCAGACACAAAGCAGAGTGTGTGATATTTGTCTGTTTGTTTGTAGGTTTTACGATAAGAAATATGAAGTTTTCTTGAAGCTTGCTGAGCACCAGAGGGAGTACAGGAATATTATGCAAAACGTCTGATCATCAGAGCATCAGCACAGGAAATGGGCCCATTCCACTGAACTACCTTCAGGGCTTTCCAACGGACATTAACAGTCAGGCTCCGGTCTCTGTGCCACAATGCCACAATCTGTGTATTGTACCATCCCCGACTGTTAGACAACAATTATATTCTGTAAAAGGCAAAGCACTGCAGATGTTGGAAATCTGAAATAAAAAAAACAGTAGTGGCTGGGAACACGCAGCAGGTCAGGCAGCATCTATGGAGGAAACGAGTTATCGTTTCAGGTAGATGATCTTTCATCTGACAAAACGTTAACTGGCTTTCTCTCCATTGATGCTGCGTGTTCCCAGTTGTGTTCGGTACTGTGCAGCCACTGAGTGTGTCACATCTGCTTCGGCACAGCTACCTGGCGGTGCAGCCCCCAAACCACTGCAAACTCTGGAGAACGTCCCACAGCAGCCGGAGAAACTGCCCGAGATTCACAAGCATGGATCCCACACGTCAGCCCGACCACAGCCAAGAGCTGCCTGAGAGCTCGGTAAGGGACAGCACGTGGGAAAGAGAGTTCACCCACTCCCCCCGGGCCCATCCCTCACATTCCCTGGCCCCACACCGCACATTAGACAAATTGTTTGGAATGTGGCCAACAGTTGACTATTAAAGTATTTTAAAAAGCTCGCTTGCGCTGTATTTGCTTTTTGCGTGTATTTAAGCGGGAACTTGACACAAGAACAATAACTTGCATTTATACAGTGCCCCTCACGCAGGGTAGTGTCCCAGAGCGTTTGAGGGAAGCACAAGGAAAAATGGAATAAACAGGCAGGGGTGAAGGGAATACGAACGCTGGAGCTTGTGTGGAATTCAAACACCGGCAAGGAATGGTTGGGACAAATGCCCTGTTCCTGTATTATAATCTATCAGTTGTGGATAAAATGCAGGGAAAAAATAGGACTGAATTCTTAGAATTTTCTACAATTTACTGTCATTATAAATTTGAGACCAAATTGCCGCACAGGCTGACCACAAGAAATTTGTATTCTTTGTAGGTTCCCTCTGTAGCCCGCGAGCATCCAATAATTGTAATCCTTGTATTCAACAACCGGGTTCCTACCTACTGCTGGGTTAACCGAGGCATGTGGGGTAAGGAAACTTGCCTAATGTTTCACCCTGTCTAGGAATCGATCCCAGGTCCTCTCGCTTGCGAGGCGAGCGCTCTAACCACTGAGCTATGGGCACAGTACGCTAACCACTACGCTAAACTCTCCCCTTCTTTGCTAATTTGAAAGTACAGTAGTTTGTTGTTTGAACTTCAACGACCAGCGATTAACAGTCTGATATCTCAAAATGTACTTTACATTTGTTTTTACTGGAATGTGCAATAAATAGCTGAGAGCATGTATTTCTGTACAGAATGCACTGCTGCTTACAGTTATAAACAAAACAGTGGTGGCAAATAGCAGATAAAAATAACCTTAAGAACCTATTTACAGCTGTAGATTTAAATGTTGTTAAAAGTATTTACAGAGTATTTAAACCATGATTGTTTGGCAGGACATTCTACAGAGACTCTGGTGTAAGGCTTCTGGCCAGACTGGCTCGTTCCGGCCCCATCTGCTGGCAGATATTGATCACGCAGATAAGGAGCAGGAACACCACCGCCAAATCATCCACTGCTCCCAGGATCGCCCCAAAGGCCTCGGGAATGCCATCGAGGGGGGAGGTGAGGCACAGGACGGCCCCGAAGGAACAAATGGCGATCCGCACGCAGAAGATCCACACCAGGCCGGACATGGTGAAGAGCTCCCTGAAAGCCATCTGGAGCACCAGGGGCGTGTCGTAGATGTAGTCTGCGAACTGAAGGCAAGGACGAGAGGTTTAAGAGAGAGCAGAGCAAAAACCAAACTAGACAGGGTGCTCAGAATGGGAAAGAAATGAGCGAACGAGCATCGGTGAGAATCGGAGAGAGTCAGGATTGGCCAACAATCCTGCAGAGAAAGTTGCTTGTTCATTTACTTCATTGGCACAAATTGGCCTCCGAGTTTGCCTTCCAAATTACACAGTCACTACACATTGCAGGAAAATCCTGTGAAGTGCTTTGAGACGTCTCAATGGTTTGATAAGGCCGTAAGATATAAAGTCGTGCAGAATGGTTCAAAATTCGTATTCAGTCAATTCGAAAACAGGTTCTTTTTAAGAATCAGGGAAAAATGCCTTTCAAAGTAAGATGGGATTGAAGGCTGTTCCTCAATTCTGTGCAATCTTAAATTTTAAGGCAAAACAGTCAATGTGACTTACAGGCCTCTGACTTTAATAATAATAATAATAATAATTCTTGGATTTGATCTAGCCCCTTATCACATTGTTGAGACATCTCAAAGCGCTTCACAGAATAGAAAGTGGACTGGCTGTAGTCCATAGCGCAGCCAGTTGCGCTATGCAGTGTCCCGCAAACGGTGGATTTTAAGTATGTTTCATCAGAGAGGAATAATTAATTCAAAATTTGTTGGTTGGGAGGGTGTATTCTGCTAAAAAGTATTTTTTTTGCTTCCTGGTGGGACGCAACACACACACACACACATACCATGAATAAACCATGCAGCAAGGAGCTCGGTTTAAGAATGCAGCAGGGAATGAAGGCTGGTGTCTCACTTCCCATTTTATTAGAGAATTTCGCTGTAAGATTTATCACTGAGGCCCCGTAAATTACATTTTCTGCGGGAGAAATTTCAATTACGGAACAATATTTTACAGGATAAATCACTTTGAGTCTAAAGGCTTTGATAAAGTAGCTTCGGACCCAGGAGAGAGATCAACATCGAGACTCGAGAAGACAGCCTCTCAGGTAATGAGTATTGACCTGGCTTGTCCCATCTGATTACACAGCTGCTGCTTTCTGTTGGCGCTATTGGAAAAGAGGAGGGAATTTCTCCCGCTGTTCTTTGCAGCAATCCCGGCAGATACATTGTTTGTCCACTTTCTTGCTGTTTGTGGGACCTTTGCTGTGCGCAAATTAATCGCCGCATCTACCTACAAATATATACAGTCACTGCACTTAATGGTAATTACCCGTGAAGTGGTTTGAGATGTTTAGATGTATATCAAATGCGAGAATTATTATTTCACCCTGCGATGCTGCTGGTGTGTTGCAGTGTTAGCAACGTCCCAACAAGGACAAAGCTCTAACTGCCCCGGTACGAGGAGTCTGAAGGCATCAGCCACTGATGGTGCTCTGAACATTGCAACGAAGTCCACAAACTACACAGTCACTCCACTTTACAGTAAGTCCAGTGAAGCGCTTTGAGACATCTTCCTGACATTAAATAATAATGATAATCCTCGCATTTGATATAGCGCCTTATCACGACTTTGAGACATCTCAAAGCATTCACAGGACATACTCATTATTTTATAAAGGGCTTCATAAGTAATTATTGTCAAATGTAATGCCTTTTTTTCCTGGCAAACGCGAACAGGGCTTTGCACCAGCTGATCCCACAAACAGCCATGAGATGAATGACCAATTAATCTGCTGTATTTGCCTACAAAAAGATGTCCCCTGCAGCCTCTGTGCAGGAAGAACTGCGAATGTCACTTCCTCACGCAGTACAAGGGGGTTATGCATAGAAAGTGCCACTGCTGTCACTTCCAGTGCATGAAAACACACAGGAAATGAAATGAGTGGCAAACTGATGCCCTGGAAAGCAACAACAACAACAACTTGCATTACATGGCACCTTTACTAAGGATAACATCTAGGAGCACTTTACAAAGTCAAGCCATTTTTTAGTGTGTGAAGTGAGCCAGGCAGTGGCAGATACCTAAGTCAACTTCGCTTTCAATTATCAAAGATACAGGTTAGAAAACAGACAACAGGGTAGGAAATAATATATATGCCTAGAAAATGGTATTTAATAGACCATAATGTCATTTTAGCCCAAACCTAAAAATGATAATCTCCCATTATCAGGCACATCCGACTCCCAAGGCATTTGCCAAGAAAAAAAAGTTGTTTCATTCACCTCGAGTCCTACCACTATTTGGAGTTTGTTGCAGAAGCCCCCAGCCCGGTGGGAGCTTGGCTGTGAACGCTCGCTGTGCTGTGGAGCGTTGCTAAATTCACAGTGTATCTGGGCAGGAAGTGAAGCGTTGCCTGATTTGGATGCTGAGATATGGCTTGAGCCGGCAGAGGGTTTAAAATGTATCAGCCGATCACTGACTCGCTTTCACATTGTGACTCTCACAGCCTGAGACTGGATCGAATCCCAGATCACAGAAATGAGAGGACAATGTGCTGATTACCCAGTGGGCAATCCCAGAGTGCCAACACATGTCATGGGTAACTGGGCGTCAAACCCAAACACTTAACCCTCTGAACACCGGAAACCTTTTCAAACCAAGAACCATTTTTTCCTAGGAGGAAAATATGTTTCGCCCATAAAATATACAGACAATTCACTTTATAGTATATCCTGTGAAGAGCTTTGAGACACCTTGAAGATGTGATAAGGCACCATATCAAATCAAATGCAAGGATTACTATTTACCTGTACAGAGCAATTGCTTCAACTATGATACATACTGCACGTCACCCCTTGAGCTCCTAAGGAATTAGTTAAACTCCCGGACATCTTTCCCCAAACGACTTGAAGTATCAAAGTCTTATTTGCATTCCATGTGATATTCATTGGCAATGGGCTACAGATTGCAGCTCCCCCACCACGCTTCCAGCCCACAGTTCAGCGATTATCAGGGTAGCCTATGCTTTTAAGTTTACTAAAATGTCGGGTGTCCTGCTAACCGTCAGTGGACAGTCAACATCCTGAAACAACTCTCATTCCACAGACATGGCTTGTCCAACCCAGGATGACATCTCCAACGCACTCTCTGGGGTCCCCAAGCCTTGGCTCTTTCTAACCTGCGCCTAATACTTTCCGGAATTAGGTAAGCAGAAGGAATCCCTCCAGGGAGAGAGAGAGAGAGCACATTCTAGCAATCTATCTCTGAGATTTCCATGTATAGGTGGGATGCATGGAAATCCCAGTTTGGTTTGGAGACCTTTAAGCAACGGTGATGGGTTTCCACATGTGACAGACACCCGGCTGACCAAAAAAAAAAGAAGTTACCAACCCACTTAAAAAAACACATATTCCAACGGCTTGGTGAGGTTATGCAGTGGGTTGCTGAGCCACACAGACCAGGTGCAAGGTCCCAGATTCAATTCCTGACCCGTGTTGAGTTAGCTGGTCTCAATGAGAACAGCATTTCGAGCTGCAATTGGCCTGAAGAGAAAACCAACTTGGGGTCCAACCACAGAGAAAACTGTTGGACTCCCACATGATCTCCCTTTCCCCTCCAATGGTAAAATAGCAGCTGACACTGTCATGCTGTCCACATAGAAAATAGCCACTTGATCTTCAGTGGAAGGAGTCTTACACATAAACCTTTTTTATTAAAACAAACTTGATTTGATTCTCAGGAGCTGCTGAAAACATCCCACTGAGTCAATCAAAGGGTTTAGAAATGTCTACAATTCACTCAATCCATTTCTTGTAGGTGGTGGTGTTGCGGGGGGGGGGGTTATTTAACCCCAGGTTTGCAACCCTTTCCAGCCCCACTTACAAAACAATCCCCAACATGGCACCACACAGTTGAAGTCAGTATATTCCTGTTTCGCATCCCTAATCCAGGGACTAAGGAGAACATTTACAATTTCTGTAAGTTTGTGAATGATGCTGCTCTTGCTCTGACCTTCTCTGCCCCCGTCCCCCCGAAACCCCCATCACCTATATTACATTATTTCATGTATAGTTCAAATTTACTGTTACGTTTGCCATAAGTACACAGTCGTCTTCGTTGACAGCAGTTCCCTGTTGAGCTCTTTGAGGTGTTTTATCAAATCTAATTTCACAGTCAGACTTGTGTGTGGGGTGGGGATGAGGGGTAGGATGAGGGTGTGTGGGTGGGGTGTGTGTGTGGGTGATGTGGATGAAGATGTGTGGGTGAGTGTATGTATGTGTGTGGGGTGTGTGTGGGTATGGGTGTATGTATGTGGGTGGGGTGTGAACGTGTGTGAGACGGGGTTGGGTATGGATGTGTGGGTGAGGGTGGGTGTGTGGAGGTGTGGGTATGGGTGTTTGGGGGATGGGTATGGGTGTGGGTGATGGTGGGTGTGTGGGTATGGATGTGAGGGTGAGGGTGAGTGTGTGGGGGGAATACTTACTGGCCGAGGCTGACCAGAACAGCGTTTGTTGTAATCCCGAATGTCTCGTGCAATGGACGTGCCTCGTTCTTCTTGATGACCTTCACAGAACAGAATATTGAGGAAGTTCACCTGGAAACATGAACACCAACAACAAATTACATTTAGAAAGCTCCTTTCACGTCGGGAGGATGTCCCAAGGCGCTGGGAACGGCAAAGGAGAACATTAGAACCAACCTGGCTAAACGGAGTTGAATTAGGCCCTTTGAGATGTTTACAGAGCTAAGTGGTTTACTCATAGATGTATGGAATACTCAGTTTGGATTGGATATTCTTAAGCATCGCGATGGCTTTGTGCATGTGTCAGACACCCGGCTGCAATTTTCCAGGCTGTGTTTGTTTATTAGTTTTTACGACCAGCCATGTTTTCTTTGCCACTCCAGATTTGACATTCATCGCAAACGTACCTTTTGCCTACACAGGGGGCAGCCCACAGCTCCTAACCAGGAACCGTGCCTCCAGTATTCGATTAAACACGATCCTGTTAATAAGACAACATTGCTGTTATTATTATTATTTTGGGGTAATAATTCCTTAAAAAAAAAATGGCCACTTCAATCCATAACTGTTTGAGGGACACTGCTGTGCTCAATCTGCTGCATTTCGTCCACAAAATATACAATTAACTCACTCTATAGTATAAAGTATGCAGTATATTTTGTGAAGCGCTTTGAGACATCTGGAAGATGTGATAAGGCGCTATATCAAATGCAAGGATTATTATTATTATTATACTATCTTCGAGAATTTGTCAGCAATGCCTGCCTGGAATCCGCATGGTAATGTTCCTAAGTTTGTGGGTTGAAGCCCAACGTTGGGACTTGGAATCACATAGTCTAAGTTGATGCTCCAATGCAGTGCTGGGGGTGTGTTTCATTGTTAGAAGTGCCGTCCTTCTGATGAGACATTAAACCGAGGCCCCGTTTGCCTGTTCAGGTAGGTGTTAAAGATCCTATGGCACTATTCGAAAAGAGAAAGGGAATTTCCCCCCTCTCTCTCTCGGTGTCAATCGCCATCAATCCCCCAAATAAAATTGGTCAGTCCATTTTATGGCTGTTTGTGGGACACTGCTGTGCATAACTGGCTGCTGTTTCACCCACACATTACAGTTAATTCACTTTATAATATATTCTGTGTGGCGCTTGGAGAAGTCTGTACGATGTGAGAAGGCGCTACATCAAATGCAAGGATTATTATTAATATTATAATTATTACCAACCAGATCAATAGTGCATTGGCTGTCAATTCCAACGCACAGCAGTGGCTAGCTTCAAATCAAGCCATTGTCAAACATCAATGGGAAAGGGGAGGCGAGGAGAGAGAATCACAAAGATACTCAATGCAATTTTCTCCCATAAAATGTTTGACACAATTATTACAAAGCAGAGTCCAAGGACAGCACCTTGCCTGGTGAGAGGGTGAGAGGAGTCCTGCTGGTTGTGGGTTAGACAGTGACCTTTGTTAGGCAGCACAGAAAGGTCTTTTGTAGAGAGAGATAACTGTGAATCTCACGGAATGACCTACAAACGGGAATCACATGATATTGCTAAATCATTTACCCGTCACACGAGTCAGCCACTACGTAAGAAAGCACTTTGGATGTAATCTAGTTGGAAGAACCCATTAACTCCTGCTGGGCACATATGTAAACTGAAACAGTGGCGTTGTTATTTTAGAAACACTGGAAGATTACCCAGTCGTGAGGTAGACGTCAAAGATCCCATGACACGATTGGAAAAGTAGAAGGGAGTTTCGCCCGGTTGTTCTGGTTGACTATAAGAGTCCTATAGCTCAATAGTTAGAGCACTCGCTTTGCAAGTGAGAGACCTGAGTTCAATTCCAGGCAGAGGGCGAAACCTTGGGCAAGTTTCCTTACTCCACACAGAGCCTAATAATAATCCCTCCAAAACAAAAACAATAATAAATTGGTCATTTTCAATCCACGACTGTTTGTGGGACATTGCTGTGCGCAATTGGCTGCCGCGTTCGCCCACAAATATAGTCAGTTTCACTTTACAGTGTGTTCTGTGAAGCGCTTTGGGACGTCCTCCCGACGTGAAAAGCGCTATATCAAATGCAAGGATTATTATTATTATTATTGCAGGTCTAGCCTGGATGAGTGAGTAATGAGGCTGTGTTTTACTTTTTGATTGGGCTGATATCATTAGAGAGGAGAGAGAGAGAGAAGCCGGGCTGGTTTATGAGAGTCACCTTAACCCTTAATAAATTAAATCACCGCTTTTTTCTCTACGATGTACAGTACATCTTTGTAGTGCATTGTAACCGAATGTAAGCAGCAGTTAGAACTGAAATGACACTGAGCGGACTGTGAGAGGCTGTGCCATTGCAGAAAAACGCACTCGCAGGATGACGAACGGAAATTGTCATCTTACCTACAAATCCCAACAAACCATTACACCTGGGTATTGCAAGCTTAGATAAGTTCCCTTACTCCTCACACCTCTGTTTACCTTGTAGTAAGTAGGAACCCGGTTGTTAGTTGATTGGTGGATCACCATCACAGGATAATAATCCCTCCAAAAAGAAATGCAGTCACTCATTGCCTCTGGCTGTAGGAGCTGATGCGTGCCTCCACCTGATAGCAGAGGGAGGGTGTCTATGGGGGGGATTGAGTGCATATCTGGTACAAATTACCAAAATGATTGATGGTGAAAGCCCCTGTAATGTAATCAGCAAATGATGCTCATAAAGCACTCAAGCTGCTCTCTCTCGTAGTTTAGGATTACAGCTGCGCCACTTGTTTAATTGATAGTCTTATTACTACCCGCCATCCATACTGCCACGCTCAGTTTCGAAGAGATTGTCTTACGTCCCTGCAAACACGAGGGGAGCAGGCGAGAGGAATAAGAGGTGGTGTGTGGGGGGTGGGGAGGGGGCTCGTGGGGTATATAAACACTGGCACAGCTGCTTCCATGCCGAATCATTCCATATAACTTGTGCTTTTTTTAACCTGATGTTAATTCTGCTCTCACAGGATCTAGTTAGTCTTCGAGGCAACTTGTGTGGCCATAACTATGGAGCTTAGTGGTTAGAGCGATCGCCTCGCGAACGAGATGACCTTGGTTCAATTTGCCGGGCAGGGCAACAACAACAACAAATTACATTTACATTTATAGAACGCCTTTCACGTTGGGAGAACATCCCAATGTGCTGAAAACCTTAGATGAGTTTCCTTACTCCACACGTGCTGTTTATCTAGCAGCAAGTAATAATCCCTCAAAAACAAAACCAACAAAGATTTGGTCAACTCAGTCCACGGCTGTTTGTGGGACACTGCTATGTGCAATAGCCATATTTCACCCACAAAATATACAGTCAATTCACTTTACAGTATATTCCGTGAAGCGCTTTGAGATGTCTCGAAGATGTGATAAGGCACTGTATCAAATGTAAGGATTATTATTATATATTTTTTCAACCGAGATGCAGCTCTGTTAGAGTCAGATCTCGTGTAACCTCTGCAGGCAAGACATCCAACATCCAATCCGTTTGATCATGTCTTGGCCACCTCCCTCCTACCTACCTCCCATCCTGCTAGAGCTCCCACTCTGTCAAGCGCTTTGAGGGTCTTTCCCTATGTGAGACTTTCTGTCATTGAGGACGGGGGGAAATCTAACCAGAACGAAAGCAAATAATTTGAAAAGAAAGAGAAGAATCTTACCAGTAGAATAAAATATAAACACGTTACAGCACAGCAGGGAAAGCACTTTCATAAAAGTGAAACCCACCACAAAACGAATGTCCACAGTTGGTTTCCACTGGATAAGAGGGTATCTGGAGACAGACTGGGCAGTGGGGCTCACTTTGCAAACCAGACCTTGGGTGGGTTTGCAATTCCTGAAAGAAAAATGACAAAAGTTCCACAATCCACCAATTTTCAAGCATGTTTTTGGTTGCAAAATGCCTCCAACTCAGTTTTCAATGGTAATCCTCACTTGGTAACAAATGAGGCTAATCTACAGAGTTGTTTCAGTAACATCAATAACAACAATAACTTGCCAATGGTGCCTTTCTGCCAATTGGCAGCGTCTCGAAGCGCTTAACAGTGGTGGAGGCTGATGCCAGGCTGGAGGGAGGGAGTGACTGTAAGCACGGTCGAAGAGAAGCTCTTCAGTCGTGATCTAAAAGAGGGGGAGGAGGGATTGGGAAAAGAGTTCTAAAGCTTCGGGTGTAGTGGCTGAAAGAACTCAAAGCCAATGAACAGATTTACAGTGGCTCAAGGCTAGAAGCTGAAAGATATTCACCCCTGTGTTCTAAGATGCCGTCCGAGGTGGAGGGCGCTATATAAATCCAAGTTGTTGTTGTTATTGTTGCTGTGTTACACCAGGTAACAGCTGAAATGGGATAAAAAGATCTGCCATGATCTAATAGAATTGGTGGAGTAGCTCAATCGGCTGAATGGCTTCCTGCTCAGATAAATTCCTCTACTGCTGCCTGAGACATTCTGTAATTTCATATTGTCTTGTGGAGCAAAAGGACTCAATGTTTGGTGTGTACTTTGTTATGGTATATTGAATGATTACTGAACTGTTAGGGTTACAATTGTACAACTCCTGGATTCAGATCCCGGCAAGGCGAAACCTTAGGCAGGTTTCCTTACTCCACATCCTCTGTTTACCTAGCAGTAAAGTAGGGACCCGGTTGTTAAGTCGATTGGCAGATTGCTTTTCTGGGGTAATAATCCCTTCTAAAAAATACAAAATAATAATTTGGTCACCCAATCCACGACTGTTTGTGGGACGCTGCTGTGCGCAATTGGCTGTCGCGTTTCGCCCACAAAATATACATTCAATTCACTTTACAGTATATTCTGCTAAGCGCTTTCAGACGTCTCAAAGACGTGATAAGGCACTGTATCAAATGCAAGGATTATTATTATTATTAATTGTGGATTGGGTGCAGTGCGTATATACTAAACTTCAACACTGAGATGATCTCGGTCTTCACAAGCAGTTCCTCTCAGTATGGCTCTACCCATACGGGTGGATCAAAACGAAGATTAATTGCTTCATAGATTACTCTTTTCTTCAAAATCATTGTAGGAATTACCTTAAATTGCACAGTGAAGATCATTTTATGATAATTTACTTTAGAATGAGTCTTGCCACACTTGTTAATGTGTCCTAAAGAAAAAGCTAAACTGAGCTGAGTGTACCTCGAGACAAAGTACCACTGAGATGGGAGAAAATTACAAAAATACACTCACTGAGTAAGGTTTGTGACACATCCCGCTGTTGATCCTTCGTTGACCCATGCTTTAGCCCTTCAGACTTTTTCCTTTCTCTTGTCTACAGCCAGGTCAAACCTGAAGGACAAACATGAGAGATAAGGTCAGGTTTACACTGCAGACTTATCTCCAGGAAAGAGTAAAAACACTAGCAAAAGCATTGATTTATACAGTATCTCCAGTTTTATTTCCGAATTCAGTTTTAGAATGATCTTGAATTTATAAGAACTGTATTAATATGGCCACAATTTCGGAAACTTGGACTCAAGCTCAGAAGAAGGAAGGGGAATAGGCAGTACAGATTAATTTTTCCTACACAGAGGTCAGCAAGTGTTTGGGATAGATAACAAAGACAGTCTCAGGAAGGAATTAGACAGCTATTTGTTAGGAATTGATTAAGTATGAGAGAGAATAGAATTTTGTATCCAATTTAATTTAGGATTGGCTAGTTGGTCTATCTAATATATTACTAAGTTTTTAAACTATTATACTGCTTGGATGTCCAATAAGATTAATATCCTGTTCCTTTTAAGCTCCATAAATAATAGTCTTATCACGTTAGTCCTCTAACTGCATTTTCACTGCATTGAAATCAAAATTCATTAAAGCCTACTCGTTCTTTCCTAAGGCCTTAAGCGTGTTGAGGACAAGCGAGAAAACCTGCAGGGCGAAACCTTAAGCAAGTTTCCTTACTCCACATGCCACATTACTTAACTGTAAGTAGGAACGCAGTTGTTAGTTGATTTGGCAGATTGTATTTCTGGGGGCATTAATCCCTTCAAAAAAATAAACAAACAAATAAATAATAATAATAATTTGGACACTCAATCCATGATATTGTTGTTTGCAATTGGCTGCAGTATTTCACCCACAGAAGATACAGTAATTCACTTTGCAGTGTATCCTGTGAAGCACCTTGTGATGTCTCAAAGACATGATAAGGAACTATATCAAATGCAAGGATTAATATTATTATTATAAAACTCTTCAGTGCTTCTCATCCTTCTGCTCCTCCAATTCACTGTGACGTATCTTGTTTTTTCTACAACTCTCCTCAGTCTTGATCAAGTTCTTATGGTTACCTCCCCCCTCCCTCTGCCCCTGGCTCTCTGTCAGACTCCACCACTGTCAAGCTGCGGGACACTGCCCCACGTGAAAGGCGCTGTGTAAAAGTAGATTGCTGTTTTTGGTTATTAGTCTGCAGTGTAAACCTTGTCTCTTCAACTAGGTTCCTCAATGAAAGAACCTTCATAAAGTTTCTTCAATTAATATCTATAGAGGACGGAATACTCGCACAAACTTCCCAACCCATATTTTCAAACTCAAGATTTTGGTTACGATGGAACTATGTTTCCATACGACCCTGCTCTTCGAAACTTATTGCATAAGGACACAAGAAATGCTAGACAAAAGAAGACCAAGGTCCATCTAGTTCACCGTGCACCTGCCTGATGGTCGCCCGCACATATGTCCCAAACTCTCCAATATACTATACCCCATAATGTTGTTTCCTGAAAGAAAACTATCTAATCTGTGTTTGAAAGAAACAACACATTCCCGCACATGTGCTCTTTATACACCGATCTCACTCCTCACAATACATTAATATTATTAATAATAATAATATTGGCAGCGATGCTCTCGTATTATTATTTTCTCCAATGCTCCCTTTGTTACTACACTTTGGAAATGTTTACTGCACTTCAGCATATGGTGTTATGTAATGAAGTGCGCATGAGAGCAGCTGTTAGATCGACCGTAAATATTTTCAGCTTCTTGTAACCCACGCCCTCTGTTAAAGAGTAAAGCTGTTGTAAACTCAGCAAAGTAATTGTCTCTAACTCACCAGCAAGTCAAGAGTTTAAACAGGAGCAGTGCACAACCAGAGGTTTAAACGCATGCGTTAACACTGTTCCTCAACCATCTTCTGTAGTTCAGTGGTTAGAACACTCGCCTCGCAAGCGAGAGACCTGGGTTTGATTCCCAATGGGGTAAAACAGTGGGCAAGTTTCTTACTCTGCAAGCCTCTGTTTACCTATTCGAAGTAGGAACCTGGTTATTAATTGATTGGTGAATCGCTTTTCCGGGGGTAATAGTTTCTTCAAAATAAATAATAATAATTTGGTCACTCAATCCACAACTATTTGTGGGATGTTGCTGTGCGCAATTGGCTGCTGCATTTTGCCCACAAAATATGCAATTAATTCACTTTACAGTATACTCTGTGAAGCGCTTTGAGACGTCTCGAAGTTGTGATCAGATGCTATATCAAATGCAAGGATTATTATTAGTATTATTATCCAGTGACCATGGTGTAAGGTCCTCGATTAGAGCTAATGGGATAAGAAGCCGTTTCTGCACAAAAGTAACTGAGAATGTGGAACGGACTACCTCAAAAGGACATAGATGCTAAACCTATTGAGATGCTCATGCAAGGATTATATTTAAAAGGGAAATAGATGGATACTTGGGAAGGGAATTGAAGTGATGTGGAGGAAAGCCAAGATAATGGTCTGAAACATCTGACTTGATGTAATCAAATGGCTTAACATGCTCGAAGGGCTGAAGTACCTACTCCTATTCCTATTTCTCTGCTTGAAAATGCTACTTCTCGGAACCAAATCAGTGAACTTGTAGGAAAGCAGCCACTGTTTTGCCCTCTTGTGACTTGCCTCCATTTGCCCCAGTTTTTAAGGAGATGCCCACTTGGCAGTACTTGGCATTAAAACTCTGTAATAATCTCTCTGCATAGTTTATCGTACAAGCTCAGGGATCTAGGAAGCAGCTTATTTAACAGGGCTTAGTTTTATTCCAGTAACAAAAGTCATCCTTTCATGTGATCTTTCTGAGCACTTGAAAGCAATGACTAAACATTATTGAGATAGTGCCAGCATTTACAATGCAGCCCACCATCACAGAGAATTCATTCTCGATCGATAATACCCTGATGCAATCATTAGCCCAACATTCGGAGAAATCGATATTTGGCTAATATTTACGTAACCAGTGAGTACATTATTTGGTTATTGGTTTCATTGACCAGAAGTCTCTTTATTTAGCCTGCGGAATAGTCACAACACTTTTCAGTGAATCCAGTGAAGGTTCTCTTGAGATGTTCTCTTGAGGTGAAAGGGATTATCTTATTGTTAACCAGAGCATTATTTCCTCAGATTTCTAGTGTGGCTTCTCATGTAGTGTCCAGCGATTTATTTTCCCGATCCACTGTGGGTATTAGATGTAATGCTGCTGTGAAATCCAGGGAATGTGCAAACTGTATATACTTTGGGATATGACATATGCAAGCAACTGCCAGGATGGTGGAAGGTGAACTGGATGGACCTTGGTCTTCTTTCATCTATCAATTCTTAAATTCTTAACGTCTTTCACTGTAAAGCTAGATTTAAAGTACACGTTCCGGACAAGTCATCACCAGGCTCAACAATTTGTGGGTGTGAGTCTGACTCTGTTGATAACGGTTTCGCTTCTAGGTTTGGATGATTATGAGTTCAAGGAAGCCCTATGCCAGATTTTAGCTCACAGTCTAGAATGATGCTCCAGCATAGTTCACTGGGAGTGTTGGATTGTCCTTCAGGTGAGAGGAGAATGGGATTAGGTTAGGCGGTTCTTGTGGAGGAGAGAAGTTTTGATGGGCACGATTCTAGGCTGTAAGTGATTCTTTCTCTGAGGTCCCATCACTCTGTTCAAGTGGACAATAAAGATCCCACGATGGGATTAGGAAATCACCACGATTTTGATACCGTTGTACCACGTAGGTACCTATCTGTGAAAAGGTCCAAATGTTCCAAGTGACCTCTCATCATTTAGTTACGATATTCAGGACAAACAGAGATGGTATCGAGAAGCGTTTACACCAAGCATGCCTAGCTCATACACCATAAATCATTCTTTATTAAGTGAAAACTCTTAAGGATATTCAACCCAGGTAACTAACTCATTCAACCAAGTCTTGAGTTCAGAATCTGATATGACCATTTTCACCTTTCCCTCCCTCCAATTATATTAAGTTATTGTATTCTCATGACGAACGTGTGATTTATCCATTTTCCTTTGAATGGTTAATTGAGTCAATATTTACAACCACAACAACAACTTGCATTTATATAGCACCGTTCACATGTCTCGGAGCGCTTAACAGTGGCTGAACCTGTCGCTGAGCCTGGGGAAGAGACCATTAACGGTTGAAGAGGAAGGAAGGTTCAATCATGATCTAAAAGTAGGGAATGAGGTGGCAAGTGGAAGGGAGATCGGTGGAGAGAGTTCTATCGTTTTGGGGCGTAGTGCCTGAAAGTGCGGCCACTGATGGTGGAGCAGAGGAGTCGAGGGACAAGCAGGTAGCCAGAGTCAGCCGAGCGGAGGCAGTGGAGTGGGGCAAAAGCAGATCAGAAAGGTAACAGCGGTTCCAAGGAGTGAAGGGATTTGTAGATGTAATGCATATACAGTAGACTACCCTGAAAATTAAAAAGAAAAATAATCCTTGCATTCAAAACAGCACCTTATCACATCGTTGGGATGTCTCAAAGTACTTCACAGGATATACTGTAAAGAGGATCAACTATTCTGTGGGTGAAATGCGGCAGTCCCACAAACAGTCATTGAGTGAGTGACCAATTTTATTTGGGTAATTGTCAGTCAGGACGCAGGGAGAAACTCCCCTCCTTTTTCGAACAGTGCCATGGGGTCTTTAATGTCCACCTGACCAGGCAAACGGGGCCTCAGTTTAACATCTCAGCCAAAGGACATCACCTCCATCAATGCAACACACCCACCTCCAACGCTGCGTTGGAGCGTCTTCTTAGACAATGTGGATGCGAGTCTCAATGTGGGGCTTGAACCCACAACCTTCTGACTCGGAGGCGAGAGCCCTACCACTGAGCACTGAGAAAGTCAATACTTTTTTTTGTGTGGCTATGATTCGCTCCATCATCTTACAGTCCCTCAATCTCCCAGCCTGCGCTGCTCTCTATCTCGCTTGAGGGCAGATAGCCTGAGCTCAGACCTCAGCCAGGACACACAGCAGCATTCTAGGAAGAGCTTCTTTTCCTCTCGTAACGTTGCTTCCGTTCGTCTCCTCCTCACAGGAAGGGAGGCTTGATGCCACATGGAGACCATTAACCTGAATAGCGCCAGTCTCAGTGACTGAGACTGAGACACAGTCTACGGCTCTTGAAACATCCTCCTGAACAGGCAGACTTTGCATCTCAACGACGGCAGCTCAAACACTGAAGCACTTGCCCCCAGCCACTGCACTAGAACGTCAACTTAGACTGTGAGTTCAAAGTCCCAATATTCTGATGCAACAGGTCCAAGTTGCTGTGACTTTGGTTTCTTGAAGCCACACTTAATAACAGTATAATTTTTGCATTTGATACAGCACCTTATCACGTCTTCAAGTCGTCTCAAAGCGCTTCACGGGATACACTGTGAAATGAATTATTTTGTGTACTTTACCGCAGCACTTTATGAACAAATATAGGACTGTCTAATTCATTGGCAATACAGTTTTTTTTAATACCGAGGTCATGAGTAGTCTGTGATCGTGATATAAAACCTGGCAACGTTTCTGTTTGTTTGATTCTTAGCATTTTTAGAACATGAAAAGGTAAAAAAAAATCCACTTTGACCCAGTTCGCCATCTGTAAGATTGGATGCACTTTATTACCTATTGCAAATCTGATCTAGTTTTTATTAGTTTCAGACTGATAAAATTCCAGCAGAGGAATTCGTGTTCATCTGACCTTTTTCAAGTAAAGAAATATCTTACACTGCTGTACAAATCGTTCTCGCTCGACTGAATTAATCACCAAATAAACTACCGAATGAATTCCCTCTTGGATTTGCTGATGCAATCTGCCACCATAGTCTATTCCACACATTCATCGCTCTTTGTTAAAATAACTAAGTCTGATCTGTCTGTCCACCTTCCCTCTTCTGAACTACTAGTCCACATTTACATTGACCGTACATTGACTGTAGTACCGTGTATAAAAATGCTTTATAAGATGGAGGGCAGGGGAGCGACTAAAAATGACAGCAAGAAATCTTAACACATCACCCCCTGCGTTGTCACCTGTACAGAGAAAGTTACGGTAGCAAATCGCGTCATTCAACAACAACAACAAATTACACTTGTATAGTGCCTTTCACGTCAGGAGGACATCCCAAAGCGCTCAATAAGGAAGCGATAAACACTTGGAAAAACTTGTTCTTAAAGCAAACCCAGGAACCACCCCCAAAAAAGATCTTTAAGTCTTTTTTATATATCAGACACAGCAGGACAGTGAATTGCTCCACATTCCAGACTAAATATAATTACTTCCGATGCAACAACCAGTTTCAGTTCTTACCTGTTGTCAATACGACCGGAACAGCAATGGTGCTGGTAAAGCATTCAGTGGGGGTGTGTTTACATATCTACATGTGTGTGTGTGTGTGTGTGTGCAATAGGAAAACCAGCTCAGCTCACCAGTTCTATCCAGTAATGTTGTGAGTCTGCGTCACCGACCCCTGTTCCGTATGACAGACCGCATCACCTTGGCTGCACATTAACGAGCCTCGAAAAGAAACACCCTCACAAAGAATTAATTCAGCACAGATTCAGAACAAAAGTAAACTGTGGCCTAATTTCCCCGAAAAGGTGGGGAGGGAGAGGGGGGAAGGGGTGGGGGGCAATGTTTTAGATTTATACTGATTTTGATTTCCTCAGTTAATGACTGACAGAATATGGAGGGTGATGAGGCAATTTACTGTGCAAATATTAACTTTGGCATGATGACTTTCATGAGGCAGCTGGAGGTATTTGGATCACGTGACAGCCAGATAATCCGCCAAAGAAGAGGGTGAATCTGTTAAATAAGGTTCCTAGGAGCACATCAATAACAAACTTTAGATAGGGAAACTAATACAGTCACTCCACTTTGCAGTGTATCCTGTGAAGCGCTTTCAGGTCCCTCCAATGTGAAAAGGTGCTGCATTAAATGCAAGGATTACTATCGAAAGGGTTTTGTGGGGTCCCATATCACATGGATATATATTTAAATATTCATCAAATAATGCAACTAAAACTTACTGTGTAACGCAAACATAAACGCTATCAGAAAAAGATAGAAGAAATAGGATATTAAACTAGCTTTTGAAACAGCACACGGTTTGCAGTTAATGTATTCCATTTTACTCCACAGTGGATTATATACTCCATACAGATTGTAGTAGCCGTCAATTTAAGTGGCATTTTTTATGACAATAATCACTACTCTTGGTATTTACTCACAAAACACAGTCACTCCACTTTACAGTGTATTCTGTGAGGCGCTTTGAGACGTCCCTCATATGTGAAAGGTGCTGTATCAAATGCAAGGATTATCATCAGAAGGGGTTGTGGTGTCCCATAGCACATGGATATACTTAAATATTTAGTGAATAATGCAACAGGCAATTAGAGAATGTAAATTGGTATCATTTAATAAAAGGTCATGTTCATTATTTTTTACCAATCCCAAAAAATTGCCATTCTTGTTGAAGAGAAGCACTCCAATAGCTGGAACTTATTTACACGATGCAAGGTGAGTTTGCTTCCAGGATGACACCAGAAATTATTATTATTAAAAACATCAACCGACAGGTTGAATCAAATTGACTCCAAATCAATATTTTTCTTCTTTTAGCTGAGCAATAATTCAAAGGGCAAACTCTGTCCTGAAGAAAGAAATTCTCAAATGAATGACCATAGAACAAGGCGGATAAAGCAGGTTTCATTGGGTAGAAAAATAGTGAGACGTGACGCGACAGTGGGAATATTTACATCAAGGGACAGACTGAGTAGCTAATCTGGGAATTTTATATTGCATCAGATTGCACCTAACTGAATCTTTCAAGGCTATACTGGTTTATTTCACCGGTTAGCTATAGTGAGGTGATTCAAGTGAGTTCATTTGCAAATCTCTTATCCTACCGCACAGAAATGGGCCATTACCCTTACCAACTCTTGAGTTGGTGCTTTTTATTCCACAAGCCGTCTAAACTAATCTCACTTTCCTCCTCAGGGCCCCTTAACCATTATTTTTTTGAGCAAAGGTTACCTGGGCAGGGCAAAACCTTAGGTCAGTTTCCTTACTCCACACGTCTCTGATTTTCTAGCAGTGAGTAGGAACCCGGTTGTTAAGTCGATTGTTGGATCGCTTTCTGTGGGCAATAATCCCTTAAAAAAAATGGTCACTCAATCCACGATTGTTTGTGGAACACTGTTGTACACAATTGGCTGCTGCGTTTTCACCCACAAGATACACACTCAATCCGCTCAATCCAATATTTTCTGAGAAGCGCTTAATATAGCGCCTTTATCAATGACATGATTAGGCTCTATATCAAATGGAAGGATTATTATTATTATTGAAGCCAGTGAATCAAATTGTAGCTTCAGTGCACTGCCCAGGTGGTGCCTGTGGCTCATTCGGTAGCGCTCGCACCTCTGAGTCCGAAGGTTGTGGGTTTGTGTCCCATGTTCTGAGATTGAACGCAGTCTAGTCTGACACTCCAGTGCAGTTTTGTGGAGGCCTGTACCGTTGGAGGCGCTGCCCTTTGGGTGAGATATTGCATTGGATTCTGTCTTTGCCTGTTTAGGTAGATGCTAAAGATCCCATGGCACAATGCGGAACGAGAAGGAAGCTTACCATGGTGTCTCGTACAACAATCCCCCAGATAAAATACATCTGTGGTTAGAGCTATTGCCTGGCAAGCGAGAGGCCTGGGTTTGATTCCCGGAAGGGCGAAATCTTGGGCAAGTTTCCTTACGCCACACGCCTGATAATAATCTCTCTAGAAAAAAAACAATAAAATTGGTCACTTGAATCCACGACTGTTTGTTATGGACGCTGCTGTGCGCAATTGGCTGCCGCATTTCACCCACAAAATGTACAGTCAATTCACTTTACAGTATATCCTGTGAAGCGTTTAGAGACGTCTCGAAGACATGAAAAGCGCTGTATAAAACCCGAGGATTATTTATCATTCACTTCATGACTCTTTGTGGGATATTACCAAAGCGTAAATTGACTGCTGACAAAACACAGTCACTAGACTTCATAGTAAAATTCTGTGAAGCACTTTGAGGCATTTTGTTGAGGCGATAAGGAGCTGTATCAAATATAAGTAAATATTTATTGATCCAAAAATAAATCAGTTGGGCAAAACAGCTGAGAATTTCTGTTAGCCTCCAAACATATCCCGTTTAGAAGTTTCCAATTGAAAATCTGGGGACGGTTTTCTGGGTTTGTTTCGAAAAAAGAGTGCAGTTTTTTTTTATATAAAAATGTTTAAAGAAAATCCACAGCCATTTGGAATAATATTTCGTTCGGGTGATTCTTAACAAATCGTGAGGCTCACAGATTACAAAAAAAAAAGGAATGAGCTGACGATTGGGGGCAGTCAAACTTTAGTCATCAGCCAAAAAAGAAAAGAAATTGCACATGACCTCGAATAGGTTTCCCATTGCAAAAGGGTTTGATGAGTGAGTGAGTGAGTGAGTGAGTGAGTGAGACAGAAACAAGTCATTTCTATCATAACTGCAGCACATAAAAAAGACAATTATAAAGTTGCCCACTTTTTTCCTCTTTATTCTCACACATTTTCACGCCTCGCCTTTTTTTTTATAGTTTTTTAATTGGATTTCCCCCCTCTCCATCCTTTCCCAAAAGATTAATTTTTCCCCACCTCTTATTTTTTTTTGAATTTTAAATAAACAAAGCCTTGGGGTGGGGGGTGGGGGGGGGGACAGAAAACAACAAGGGGGGGGGATAATTTGGGAGGGGGGTGGAGGGTTTGGGAGGAGGAGAGGGGGGAGGGGGAGGGGGAGAGGGGTGGAGGGGGGGAGAGAGAGAGAGAAGCAGTGAGAGGGGTTGGGGGAGAGAAAGAGAGAGTGAAGGAGGCAGAGAAGGAGTGGGGAGAGGGGGGGGAGAGTGGAGGGGGAGAGAGAGAGAAGCAGAGAGAGGGGAGGGGGGGGAGAGAGGGGGGAGAGAGAGTGGAGGGGGGGGAGAGAGAGAGAGGCAGAGAGGAGGGGGGAGAGAGAAAGTGAAGGAGGCAAAGAAGGGAGGGGGGAGATAGAGGGGAGGGGGAGAGAAAGGGGGGAGGAGAGAGAGAAGCAGAGAGGAGGGGAGGGGGGAGAGAAAGGGGGGAGGAGAGAGAGAAGCAGAGAGGAGGGGGGAGGAGTGGGGAGAGGGGGGAGGAGTGGCGGGGAGAGGAGTGGGGGGGGGAGAGAGAGGAGAGGGAGGGAGGAGTGGGGGAGGGGAGAGGGGGGGAGGGGGAGGGAGGGGAGGGAGGAGTGGGGGGAGGGGAGAGGGGGGGGAGGAGTGGGAGAGGGAGGGAGCGTGGGGAGAGGGGGGGAGAGGGGGAGGAGTGGGGAGGGGGGCGAGAGTGGGGGGAGGGGGGAGATGGGGGGAGGGGGAGGAGGAGGGGGGGAGAGGGAGGGAGTGGGGAGAGGAGGGGGGAGGAGGGGAGGGGGGGGGAGGGGAGAGGGGGGAGGGGAGAGGGGGAGGGGGGGAGGGGGGGGGGAGGGGGAGGGAGAGGGGAGGGGGGGAGGGAGTGGGGGAGAGGGGGGGGGGAGGGGGAGAGGGAGGGCGAGGGAGGAGGAAGGGGGAGGGGAGGGACCGCAGTAAGTAGGAACCCGGTTGTTAGTCGATTGATGGATCACTTTTTCGGGGGTAATAATCCCTTCGAAAAAAAATAATAATTAAGTAGACACTTCAATCCACGACTGTTTGTGGGCCGCTGCTGTGTGCAATTGGCTGCCGCGTTTTGCCCACAAAATATACAGACAATTTGCTTTACAGTGAATATCCTGTGAAGCGCTTTGAGACGTCTCAACGACTCGAAAAGGCGTTGTATCAAATGTGAGGATTATTATGATGAGGAGGATGATGATTGACGAGGTTAGGATCTTCCACCGAATTATTTTGTCTTCTCTTCAGATTATACTTTCCCAAAGGAGAGTCATTCTGGCTCCGTGTTCCACCTGACTCGGGAGCACCTGGAGCTGCTGGTGATTTGGTCGCACTGTCACGGTAACCAGTGCACCTTCGCGCCCACCTGGCGGGAGATCACGGAGGAGCACCAGACCGGCTTGCTGACTGTGCTGTGGGAGTGCGAGGCTGGGCACTCCTACCACTGGTGGACGGGGGGTGTGTGCCGATCGGAGTGCGACCAGGACCAGACCCCGGCCAAACACAAGCCCTCGGATGACTCCGCGCAGGCCAGGAAACCGCAGAGGATGAAGCTGGACGACGGGGACATCATGGAGGAGATCGACTCGCTGGATGGCTGCTGCAAGCCCTTCCTCACGGCCGACGGGAAGCCCATCCGGAACGGGGCCTCGGCTCGGCACCTCTCCCGGTCCCGATCTCCCTCCCCCTCCCAGCTCCCCTGGCGGGACCCTGGGTACGGCGACGACAGGGGCAAGTCGGGCACCGATGGGGTGAAGAAACCCGACGTCCTGTACATCAAAACCGAAAAGGAGGAAACCTCGGGCTACAGTGACCCGACCGAGGTCAAGGTGGAGGGTCGCAGCCAGAGCCGAGGCCCAAGGAAGTACCACCCAGGAGAGAAGCCCTTGGGGGCCGGCCAGGGCCAGGCAGCAGCCGCCGAGTCCCCCGACGGCTGCAGGAAGCGTCCCTCGTCGGCGGCCGACAGCTCGGGCTTCGCGGCGCACTGCAGCAATGGTAAAGTACACGTGGGCGAAGTGCACCATTCGCCGTACCCCGTGCCCAGGCAGCCCGGGGGCACGGCCCACAGCACAACCAAGTCACCAGGGATCAGCGGGGCCACCAAGCCAGCTAACCACAGCCAGAGCTCGGCCAGCACCGAGCTGCTCCTGGACTCCGGGTACGGCAGGAATTCTGACATGAGCAACGCTGAGCTGGACTGCGAGACTTCGATTCCGTGCACCCAAGAAGGGGTGCTAGGTAAGCAGGTATTTTTTTCCCCCCCACACCACCTTCCCACAGGATCGGGAGGAGACCATTCAGCCCCTGAAGCCTGTTCCGCCATTCTATTCGATCATGACTGATCTGTAACTCCACTCCATTTTACGCCCCCCCACCACGCCCCCCACCAACACCCCCCAGAGCTGAGCTGTCATCCCCTGGCACATAAGAGTAATTCTTAATTGATGCAGTCCGAGTTTCTAAACTTAAAGCACATTTTACCCCTCATTATACCATAAAGTAAAATGTAGGTACATTCTATGTTTGCCCAGCCGGGTGTATGACACACATGGAAACCCATCACCGTTGCTGAAGAGCATCGAGACCAAGCTGAGAATTCCCTGCATTTCACCAACACGTGGAAATCCCTGCGATAGATTGTTGGAATGGACTGCGCCCTCTCTCTCTCTCCCTGGAGGGACAGACCCTGCTTACCTAATTGAGGAAAGTATTAGGCGCAGGTTGGCGAGAGCCCAGGCTTGTGGGGTCTAACCAGCAGGTGCATTTAGCAAAGGAACACAGAATAAGTTGTATTCAAAGCACCTGTATTGCACTGGAGTAACCAAATGTTTCCCTCCCATCACCCGCTTTCCTGGCAGAGTTCTTGCACACCGTTCTGAAGACTGAGGTGGTGGATGAAATCTATTCCAGTGTCCGTTTGGCGAACGAGAGTGACGTGGAGGTTCTGACAGAGAACCTGAGTGGCAAAGAAGCCTTACTCCTGGATTCCAGCATCCAGACCAACGCCAGGCTGTATTTCAGCACGGGTGGCTGGGCTGCTTTGTCAGCCACGCTGGAGGTACTGGGAGGTGAGTGAGCTTTCACACGAACAACAACAACAACTTGCATTTATATAGCGCCCCTCACACAGCGGAGCGTCCCCGAGCTCTTTACAATGTAGTTCCTTCTCCCACTTTATCATAGACATAACTTTTTCTCCTCCCCACCCCCCACCCAACATCCTCCCACCCCCAAGTTGGCACTCAAAATATATTGACTTGTAACCATAACCAGGGTCAGTTTGGTCGAATGTTATGATAATAATATAATAATAAACCTTGCACTTGATATAGCCTCTTATCCCTCCAAAAAAACAAAACAATAATAAATTGGTCATTTTCAATCCACGACTGTTGGTGGGACATTGCTGTGCGCAATTGGCTGCCGCGTTTCACCCAAAATATGCGGTCAATTTCACTTTGCAGTCTATTCTGTGAAGCACTTTGAGACGTCGAGAAGATGTGAAAAGCGCGATATCAAATGCAAGGATTACTATTACTATCACGTCGTTGAGATGTCTCAAGCTGCTGCACAGGCTGTACTGTAAAGTGTAGTGACTGTGTATTTTGCGGGCGAAATTTGGCAGCCAATTGCACGCGGCAGCGTCCCACAAACAGCCGTGGGTTGAGTGACTGGGTTTTCAACTCCCCTCTCGACTCTCTACCCTCCTCGCTCCCTCCCTTCCCTCCCCTCACCTGACCATTTCCCCCCAATGCTCGGGTCCTGACCCAACTGTAGCGCCTCGGGACGTCCTCCCGACGTGAAAGGCGCTCTATAAATGCAATCTTGTTGTTGTTGTTTATTTTGGGGTGTGGCAAGCGCTGTGCTGTGTGGATGTAAATTTGTATTGTATTGTGTGGAGCAAAATTTTCAACAGGGTCACTTTTTCCCCTCCTAAGTTTCAGATTCGACGTCGGAATTAATGGTCATTAACCCGTACACACTGAACGCTGAAATTATGGATGAAGGTAAGGTGCAAATTTGTTCTAAAAACACCTCGAGGTGGAGAGAACTGCAGCAGATACGGGAAACTTGTGGCAACCCATAATGCTGAGTGTTAACACCACGAAAGCTTTAAACCATAAAAATGCTCGTGTCAACTATATATTTGTTTTCCAAATTGATTTTCTCCAGATATGCCTCTGGTTACAGTCAGTACTTGTTAACAGAACACCACATTGATTTTTGTTTGTTTGACAATGCAGTGGCAACATTCATGTCCATTTGAGAAGGAAGAGTTTAATTTAGGTTAATAAAGGTGATATTAACAGTTCCCCCGGGACAGGGAGGGTAAAATACCAGCCAGGGATTTGGGTCTTGGATCACTACCTGGAGTGATGGACTTGCTTATGTATATATGGTCTGCACAGGGTTTAGGTATCGTATCAGCCTGGCTGATTTGGTAGCGTTCTCGCTTCTGAGTCAGAAGTTTGAGATGTTCAGCCTATTGGAAGGATCCCGTAAAAATAAATGCAGATTGTAATGTTCTAAAATTACCCTCCTGAACCCTGAACCTAAAACAACAACAACAAAATTACATTTGTATAGCGCCTTTCACGTCGGGAGGATGTCCCAAGGTGCTGGACGGACAGAGTTTCAGACCCAAGCTGGGGGTCAGGGTGGGGGAGGGTGGAAGTTAGGGGGGGAAACAGGGAGATCGAAAGCATGGGCGAGTAGCAGGGTCTTGAGATGGGTCTTGAAGGTGGCGAGGCGGAGGGACTGCGGGATGCGGGAAAACCTTTGAACCCATGCCTTCTTGTCCTGCGGATCTGACTATTAATAATAATAATTATTAACTATTAATAATAATAATAACAGATTAAGCATAACCGTGAGGTTATGCTTAATCTATACAAAACACTGGTTAGGTCTCAGCTGGAGTACTGCGTCCTGTTCTGGGCACCGTACCTCAGGAAGGATATTAAGGCACTGGAAAGGGTGCAGAGGAGATTCACGAGAATGATACCAGGAAATGGGGAACCTTAGCTATGAGGACAGGCTGGAGAAGTTAGGACTTTTCCCATTAGAGCAGAGAAGGTTACACGGGGACCTGATAGAGGTCTTCAAGATCATGAAAGGTTTCAACAGGCGAGATAGGGAAAAGCTGTTGCCGCTGGTAGGTGTGTCTGTGACTCATGGTCACAGTCTTAAGATATCTACCAAAAGAAGCAGAAAGGAGGTTAGAAGAAATGTTTTCACTCAGCAAATGGTTAGAATTTGGAATGATCCGCCCGAAAGGGCAGTGAAGTCCGATTCGATAACAGCTTTTAAGAGAGAACTGCATAGGTATCTGGGGAAGACGGGTTTGCAGGGTTATGGAGAGAAAGCTGGTGAGTCGAATTCAAGATCCTCATCCTCACCTACAAGGCCATTCACGGCCTCGCTCCCTCCTACCTCTCCGACCTACTATCCCCCTACCTACCTGCCCGTACCCTCCGTTCCTCTGGCTCTGGTCTGCTCCACATCCCCCGCCCCAACCGCCCTACCATCGGTGGTCGGGCCTTCAGCCTCTCAGCCCCGAGGCTCTGGAACTCCATCCCCCAGTACCTTCGCCGCTTCCTCCCTTTCCTCCTTCAATGCCGGTCTCAAAACCTTTCTCTTGACCGA